>NW_022685220.1:1654033-1665775 GCF_011630105.1 Anneissia japonica
ATTTTTGTATGCCCATATATAGTCATGATGTGCCTATATATGGTCATGATGTGATGTCATCATGACCATATTAAGGCATGTCACATTTTTTTGTTAAATAAAATTTGATAGTCTGGACAAATCTTTAGACACTAGGATCACCTTTCGTAAAAATATAGAATAAAATTCTTGTTTAATGAAAGAATAGGTATATTTTGCAGGCAGCGAAGGTGGATGGATGTCTTTTGCGTATGATTGTTTCTGTATCCATTCCAATAATACTTTGATAGTGTATCACTGTTACAAACAAATCTTATTAGATAAAGCTATAGTCTTTTAAATAGTGCATAGACACAATATAATGTATTATGCACTAGTATCCTTTGGTTAACTTAATAAACTTACCTTAGTAATCGTTGTAGAAATGGCATTAGATAATTCTATGTATTTGTGTACTTGGACACCATTGTACAGTTGCCACTGGTTCCCCTATTAAAAAAGTCAAAGCCACTAAATTATTTACATTAAAGGAAATAAATACTACAACATCCTTAAAGTTTTGCATAATGAAAAGTTGCAAAGTCTATAGAAATTAATTATTAATATATAAACAATTCATTAGTTCGTTGTAAAAAATAACTTTGTTGCCATATAGAGATGCCGTGAGCATCTCTATATGGATGATAGATACGTGTGCCATATAAAACTCTGATTGATTGATTGATTGATTAACTGAATTCAATTTCTTGTTAAAGTTTATACTACTTTAAATTTAGGTGGCAGACAGCAGGGAGCACTATAGTAATCCTGGTAACCATACTTAAACATTCTCAATGAATTTCATCTGGTTCCATCCATCGTTCCAAGTATAATGTAGTAGGAAAAGTTATCTTTTTTGAGTCATTTACACACAAAACACATGTTGGCGCACAGATTCACAGAAGCGTGAATGTCCCAATTCATCCAAGCATTCATTAGCCTGAAGAAAGTGGCTGTAGAAGTTTCTGAAATCGTTGTTAAGGTAAGCAACTAATTGGTTCAACAAATAATATAATTTTCCAAACAAAATTACAGCAGCAATTAAAAAAAAAAATTGGGTTGTCAAATATATTACAGTGTTTACATGACCTGTTTTGAATATCTATTTTTTAATGTCCTGGGATGTGGGTTGTGGTACATTGCCTGAAAATTTGTATTGTTCTTCTAAACTATGGGCAGCCACACACTATGAGATTTTTGCCCATCAGATATACAACAATTTTTTTATCAAACTTGTCAACCTTCCAATATAGGCCTAAAAGAAAAGTCTCTCTGGAAGGCAAGTCTCACATTTTTTTAAATGAAGATAAAGTGTTAAAACAAGAGTCTGATCAAATACATTAAAATGAGTGGGCAAACATTTGTAGGCTGCCACCAAGTCCTCGCTAATGGTTTGGAGTATTGGACACAGTCAGGTCTTTGGGATGGAACATATCAGCAACCCTAGGGCCTACCTTTGCAATGATGAACTGCTGACTCCTACTCCGCAACTCAAATAAAAACATTTTGTTGCCATTTTTTCTATGAAGATAAAATTGAAATGTGAAGAAGGTGAGAAAATGGATAATTCATAACAATGACAAACGTTAATTAAGTTAGGACTTTCTGTTGACTACCTTTTATGTTAAGGATTCCACCAATTAGCTAGTTAGGCTATCCCTGACTGCGCATAGGTCTAGGGTCGAGCTAGATAGTATAGATAAGCTCTAGACCTATGCATAGTTTACTAGTCTCATCCAGTGAAGCCTAGGCCTAGCCGTACAATTCCTTCTTTTCATCGATCCTCACTCACAAGACACATAGGCCTACACAAAAAAGGCTATGCCCTAGCCTACTAGGCCTAGCCTAGCCAAGCCTCAACAATTCCATCCCACCCAGCAGAGCCATGACATGTGCACTTACTCGGTCATAAGTGGACTTTTACAAACAATGAATCCCATCAAATTAAAAGTGGGTCTAGTCCTAAGTTTAGATCTTCTTTTTGGATGAGACATTCTGAGATTTTCAGAAGCACTGCCTTCTTCAGCATGATGCAGTTGCTGGGGTCAACATCATCTTGTTTTGAAACGACCCGCGCGAAAAGCGGAAGCGCCGCTTTGAGACCAAGGGGGAAATACCCGACCAAGGGTGAGGGCTCGCTTCATATTAATTAAAGAACAACAAAAACAAGGCCCACGACTTACAAAAAGTAGGCCTAGCTTAGGGCCTGAAGTATGCCTGTTCTGTATTGTTAAAACTGTGGTAATTTGATATCAGGTTTGTACATCAGAGAAGGCATGCAGAAAAGCTGTATTAATTGAAAAGCTGCAGATTTTAGGGGTAGGAAGGCTAAGCCAGGCTATGCTATAGCCTATAATATGGGTATGCTGGCCTTAACAAACGGACTTTCCTGGCTTATGAAAGAGCAACCTACCTAGGCCTAGACGACCTAAGCCAACGAATGTAGTTACTGCTTAGCTTGTTGTTGTATTGTAAGTGGTAGCGCTCCTACAGACAACGCCTGAGGCAGACTGACCAAGGAGATTCTTTCAGTCATTCCTGCAACCAAGAATTCCCACAATTGAGATTTTTTAGAAATGAATAATGAGAGGATCGGGGAGAAGATTAATTATTTGTACCATAAAATGTTCCTAGGCCTAAAGCAGAAGTTTTTAAAAAGATTTTATGTAGTCCTATAAAATCTAAATTGCGTATTCGTTGACTCCCACAATGTAAAAGTATTTTATTTGTACAGAGGATACATCAAAAACCAAATTTGTGCGGAAATTCACTGGAAAGGAAGAACGATAGGTGCACAGAATCGGAAATACTGTGTGATAATACGTTGGTAGTAGTATAAAGACATGAGCAAGGTTTTCATGAAATTGGCCCCTTTTTTCAAAATGCGTGCATTCTAGATTTAAATTTGTCCATATATGTGACGGCTCTGATAAAACCAGCCGTTTGGACCTGTGATTTTAGATTCTGCATGAATTCTTTAAAATAGTGTTTATTTGATGGAAGATTTTGAGAAGTAGCGAAGGTATGAGTATTTAAATTCATTGGATATAAGCCATGTAGGTTTTGAGAAAACAGCTTCCAAAAATTCCGAAATCAATAGTTTATAAGCCATGTAGGTTTTGAGAAAACAGCTTCCAAAAATTCCAAAATCAATAGTTTATTACTAATATTTGTATTTTAAAAATAATTTTCAGTTAGATTTAGGCTTACTGATTGCTAATTTGCAGAAATGTTTTTCAAATTCTTTTATCAAATGCAAAAACATGAAAATCTTAAAATTCCAGTTCTTGAATGTTTTTGGTACCTGTGGGAAATTAGAATTTGCGGCATGCATCAGGTTTTGCCAGAGTTGGTCACATATGTTCATTGTTTTACTGTGTAAGCCCTTAAGTCTTTATCTTGGGTCTTGAAGTAGATATTCAGAGTTTATCTTTAGTTGAAAGTTGTATTTTCTTGTATTGCCACCATTCTGTAAACTTTTTTAATTGCATGTATGATACCTCAAAAACCAGCTCAAAATTTGCATGGAAAATATGTGTACATATTCGTAATTACTGCATAATACATTGTTTATATATTAAGATTAGGGTGAAGCCTAACGTTCAGAATAATCTGTGCGGAAATTGGCCCTTATTTTCTAAAATGCATGGACAGATTTCTAGGCCCAATTTTTGCACGGAGGATACATCACCCTCGCAGGCTGCTTCCTATACATTCTGGCCATAGCGTGATGAATTGTTTAAAGCATTGTTCATTTAACCTTTTTGATCTGTACATTATACTTTTAATATAATTGGTTAAATTTGATTGGTTATTCTCTACATAATTGGTAGCTTGTAACTGTATATGTTGATTTTGTGTGTTACTCTTTCACAGGATGACGTAAGCATTTAAAAAATGACTGCTGTGAAAATCCACTGGAAGAAGGGGTTATTGCTACTGCTTATATTTGGATGTCTGATCTGTTTATATTTGTTTAGCAAAGATAACAATATTGTAGGTTAGTAAAATGTGTTTTTAGCATATGGTAGTTGTGTTAATGTGTTTGAGTGGCTAAATTTTAATAATAATAATAATAATAATAATAATAATAATAATAATAATAATAACATGTTACTACATTGTTATTCTCAATATCCGTGTTTTGACTTCTAGACCAAGAAAATGTTGATGTGCTAATGAACAGGAATTCAGAATTGAAGAAACAGATTCAAGAGTCAGAGCAGGAAAATCATATGCTAAAAGCACAGCTAAGGTACGGTGACATGATCATGAGCAATGTATTGTGACATGATCACAAATAATGGTATAGTCACATGATCACAATCACAGTATGGTCGTATGACCATGATCAATGTTGTCACATGATCACTTACTGTATAATGAACACAATTGATAAATCTATACAAGCTATATTGTTTTTATTCCACAGGATATCTCAGAGCCAATTAGAGCACACCTATGAATTATACGAACATCTCAAAGAAGAAAGAAATGTTTCAGCTCCTGCAAACCAGACAGAATGTTGGAATAAGCTAGTGATACCAAAATGTGAGGTGAGATTCAAAACCAACTGACATCAGCTGTCTTATGTTGGAAATACACTACCTGGTTTGCCTAGTAGGGCGAGACTGCTTTTATACAGTGCATCCTCCAATTAGACCACTTTTTTCAAAGAACCAAATAACAGTTTTCAATCTATTAACACTAGGTTAACCCTCTATATGGAGGCTGAATCCTGGGACCACCCGAATGTTCAGGCCTCAAAGGTGGTCTTGAATCGGAGTGCTAAATACCCCTTGTTTTAATAGCAAACTTTATTTACGAGGGTGGAAAAAATACAGATCAAATTTTGTTTTCCCAATTGGTAAAATATGTGGAGGAGAAAATAGACATATTTTATTAAATAATTAGTGTGTGAAGTAATAAAGGTAACAGAAAACGCCTTTATGCCCTCATTCGAGATCCTATAATTACAATGTTTCAATCTAAACAATTCAGTAATCCGATTAATAAATGATTTATTTTTATTTTATTGTGATTCATTTGGTCATGGAAAACAATCAGTTTATATTAATATGGATTATTATTATTATTATTGACATGAAATTTTTCATCACGTTTCTCTTTTATTTTGTTAGGTTATTCATATAGCAATAGTGTGCGCTGGTCACAACTCGAGTCGTGAGGTCATAACCTTGATTAAGTCTATCCTATTTTATCGCAAAAACCCTCTTCATTTTCACTTTATCTCAGACGAAATAGCTCAGCTTACGCTTAGTACATTGTTTAAAACGTGGAATCTTCCAGGACGTAGGTTTTTTTTCTTTCTTTTTAAATTTTTGCTTTCCATATAAATACTAACATCTCCAATTGTATTACAGAATATGTTTAGCATACGTTTGTGTTAGTACACATGTAATTCCAAGGGATTCACACTGCAAATAGACTCAGCCATGTAATGCCTATGTGTGGGGGGGGGAGCCCCAGGGCCCCCAGTCCAAATTGGCTCTGGAATGTAGGAAAATAAAAGTTCATTCTATGGTTATTATTTTCTTTAACGATTCTGTCATTGCTTTTGATCCAGTCATTTTAGCCTTGATATTCATAATGTTAGTATAGTTATTACTTTACTGAAATTCATAGGCCCAACACGTTTTCACCCCTGGGCCTACAAATTTTTAACAATCTGTGATTTATCAAAAGAATTCATATTCTTCAGATTGCTATTTTTATTATGTCATACTTGTGTTTTCTTTCAGTTCAAGTTAGTTTTTATTTAGCGGAAACATATAAGGTAAGCTCATCAAGTAGTACGGTAATTTTGAGAATTGTTTGTTTTATAATTTACTCAGCATTCAGTTCAATATTCAGTATATTTTATTGTCATTTGTAAAAGAAAATTTTTTACATAGAAATAAATTTGCAAGGATCCGCTCATAAATAAATGACTAGGTAAAAATGTAACAAAATCTGGTAATTTCCAATTAAAAGGGTGTCATACATATTTTTAAATTATCAAAGATTATAATATATTACATAATGATGATATTATATTTATTATGTATAATGTAAAATATTACTTTTATTTTGTCTAATAACTAATTAACAAACTTTAACTTTTAAGATTTTAGCATTTTTATCATCATTATTATAATAATGATAATCATGACCATAATCATTATATTATAGCAATCATAACAATAATAATATGCAAATGAAACTATATTGATAACCATCATTTATTGTTCAGTCTTGGTGTTGCAGGATTTGGACCCAGGACACTTGGGCTTGGATGGCGAGTATAAAATAACCAGCATGTCAAACAGCTCCTGATTGATTACCATCACAATTCATGGTAATCATCCTTTTTGGTCTTTGTTTTTTCAGGGTGATGTTTCCTGGATTCCAAACAAGCATTATTCTGGTATATTTGGCTTGATGAAGCTTGTTTTCATAAAAATTTTACCAAAGGATTTAAAAAAGGTAAGTACACATTATTTAAGAATGATTTTTAACCAAAAAAAAAACAAAAAAAAACCATATGCCTATTAATTTTAATTTTGTAATTTTATTTCTTACTTTTACTTGTTTTTTTTTTCATACAGAGCTGTATATTATTTTATTTTCATGTATTGTTAGAGCTGTTGCTCTTAATATTGTATAATTAAACAATTTTTATTATGTTTTTGAAGGTTATAGTGTTAGACACTGACTTAACATTTGCAAGAGATATAGCAGAACTATGGCAGCTGTTTCGTCATTTAACAAGTCCTATATTATTTGGACTCGTTGAGAATCAGAGCGATTGGTATTTGGGTACCATCTGGAAGAAACACAAGCCTTGGCCTGCATTGGTAAGACTGCTTACATTGTTTTGCAATATCAATGCTGTATTATTATTACAGTAGTTTATAAACAAAATCAAGAGGCAGAACTTTAATACTTAATTCATATATATTAATATGGATGGTTCTGAGAACAATCACAGTGCAGATGAGAATATTTTAAAGTTTCAAATACAACAGATTGTTCTCCTTCGGAACACTTCTATTAGGGAGACACCCCTATTAATTGGCCACTTTTTTGCCGAGAATCAAGGGAAAATATATTCTTTAATACTACGGCCAATACCTAATCAAGGACTCTCCTGTTATGGGGACACGTATTTTGGTCTCGAAGGTGGAATGAGATGATTTGAACCAAGAACCCTGAGTTTGGAAGCAGGTGCAGATCCAGAATTTTTCAAATGGGGTGGGGCACGACAGTTTCAGAATAATTATAACATTGGTATGCATTGAAATTTTAAAATTTAGTGGCTAAACGAGGGACCACATGCCCATGTGCCCCTTACTGGATCCGCGCCTGGGAAACCACATTTCCACTTCATAGTTTGTTCAGCCTGTTTGCAAAACTTCTTGAATCTTTATCCTTGGATTTTTTTTACACACAGGGTAGGGGTTATAACACTGGTCTCATTCTACTAGCTCTAGATAGGCTGCGACAAATAGATTGGATGAAGATGTGGCGATTGACAGCTGAGAAAGAATTGATGAGTTTGTTATCAACCTCATTGGCAGACCAGGTGAACAAACAGCTTTATACTGCTAGATCTAAAGCTCTATCCAGATTAACAAATTTTCTTTGACAAAAAAACTATTGTATGCCCATATATAGTGATGATGTGCCTATATATGATTATCACGACCATATATAGGCATGTCACATGGTTTTGTAAAATACAATTTGTTAGTGTGGACATGGCTTAAGTATAAATGACGTTCGTGTGAAATACAATTATCCTGTTTACCAAATGGCTAATAAGTAATTAGTAGAGCTGCGCATAGTATACTAGTGGAAAATTATTATATGAAGGTTAGATTTAATGCTTGGAAAAATTTTCTGAGGGCCTGCGCATAATGCACTAGTGGAAAATTATTATACGAAGATTAGATTTAATGCTTGAAAACATTTTTTTTAAAATTTAACCTAAATATAATAATTTTCATCCTAGTGTACAATGTATGCAGCTGTACTAATTGCATTATAAGTCAATCGCCATCTTTTAGTTTTGATAACTGTTGTAGCAGTTATCGGTTGCTATAGCAATATGATCATACTGCTGTGTGTGCGTGTGTATTACATGGTATTACTTTTAGCTGTGCTTGCGTATTCTAAAAATGCTCCTGCAGTACGCGCTAACACACAGCTAGTGAGACGTAACACATCAGTTCGGATACGATAAATAGCTATTTTATTGTGTTTGAAGAACTTGTAATGCTATTTTGATAGACATTCGTCAAAGAAATAAACATTCCTTAAAGCATTTCAGGGAATACACCAGGCCCTAATCTCTTTTTGGTCGGTGCAGACAGGTAAAATCATGTGTTGAGGCTAGGCTACGATCTAGGCCTCAGCAACCTCTTACCTAGGCCTACATCTAATTTCATTCCTTGAGTCTTTAAAATAGGTCCAGAATATACTATTAAATGTTCATTCTTTATTTTATTATTAGAGTCTATTGATTCGAGGAATTCCTACATTTTTCATACTTAATATTGAATTTGAAGTAACTTTGTTCGGGTTCTAATCAACCTTGTTTTACGAAAGTAATTTTTCAAATACCATTTGTCAACATGGGTCAACGACAATTGGGCGAGTGTCTGTTCTTTCTTTCCACAGACATGCATCATAATGCTAGGAGTAAAAACACTAGCCTAGTAATCTTTGTGATGATGAAAAAAGATGTATTTTTTTGCACACAAACCTAATAAAAAATCAAGCCAAGCGTGCATTAAGTGAAAAAATATTGAACTGTGAGGGATCAAATAACACTGGGATGTGCAGTGATGACGTCACGATTGACTTATAATAATCATTATTGATGTAATATATAGTGATACTTAACAACACCAATTTTTAGGGTCTGAAAGTTGAAAAGATAAACTTTACATTGTATAGAATGCTCATTAAAGCTTTTTCCATTGCAGGATATATTCAATGCAGTAATAAAAGATCATCCTCACATAGTATACAATCTGCCATGCTCATGGAATGTACAGCTAAGTGAGCATACCCGCAGTGAGGTAAGTAATGCATTAATGTATGTTATTTATAAATAGTGCCAATTTCCATCATTTTTAATATGGATAAACATTTTGATCAAACGTTTTGTTGTTCATCACCAGAGCAAATGGCGCACACACATGCTGCAATGAATCTCAGTAGTAGAGTGGGTATTTTTTTTTCCAGTGTACAGACCAACTGTCAAGCTCTTACAACTATCTTTTAGTAGTATCATTTGTACCAAGTTATACATAGATAATTTTATGTATATTTAATTTCCAGCTATGCTACACGGAGCTAAGCGACATTCAAGCAATCCACTGGAATTCACCACTCAAGCTGCAGGTGAAGAATAAACACATTGATTTCTTCCGCAACCTTTACTTAAGTTTCTTAGAATACGATGGAAATTTATTAAGACGAGAACTGTTCAGCTGTGGTCACATGAACGTCAACACATCAACACAAGAAACAAAGGTAGCGTATTAAAATTTTCCTTAAGCTGTGGTCGCTGTAGTAATTCTCATAGGGGTAAATGTATCCACTTACTCTAAAAACTTATACAATTTAAAGTACTTCCTTCACATTAAAAAGGAATACAGTTATTATCAGGTTAAGCTGTGTTCACATTAGCAAATCTCTTAGTTGTAAATTTAATTAGGGTATGTTCACCTTAGCCAGCCAAACTCATCCGGGTAAAATAGGAGTATATTTATTACCTGTGTTCACAATAGCAAATGTATACATTTAACTAAGCTTAGCTTTGTTCACATGGAACTCTTCAACTCAGTGTAAGTTTACCAACATAATCTCTATTTATACTAGCCCCACTGGAAATTAGTCTTCAGACTTTGTATTGTACACCACAGAAATCCATTCAAATCCTTTCCAATCCAATGCAATATCCCAGTTCATCAAGATAATGTACCTCATTGGCTGTGTTACTACTAGCTAATTTACTTCATGTTGATTACTGTACATTTGGACATTTTTGTGTTTTTAGCCTGATGAACTAGAAGAGTCAGATGAATGCTATGATTTTAGAAGAGAAAGAATACTGTTGCACAGGACACACTTATATTATCTAGATTATGAATACATGCCAGTAAGTTTTTTTTTATTATTATTAATTTAATTTATTCATTATCATTGTAACCTCTATCAAATTGGGTGTTACAAATGTGCTCTTGCACACATATGGGTGTTATACTGTATGATACTGCAAAAAGTTTTGGTTTTGCTGTGGTTGGAAACTTAATAATAATATTAATAATAGTAATATGTCGGTCTTATATAGCGCTTCATTTATTGTATTCGAAACTACCAGGTGCCCACTTGTACTCTTGGGTGGAGAAAGGCAACCGTAGATAAAGTGCCTTGCCCAAGGACACAAGCGGTTTGCACAGCAAGAGTTTCGAAACCCCCGACCTCGAGGTTAGGAGACCAAGTCACAACCGATACACCAACCAATTCTGACTTAAGAGCGAAAAGGGGGATGGGGAGTAAAGATAGATAAATGTGGTATTAAAAACAGTTCTTCTCCATATCTTACAGAAGCCTGATGGTAACGATGTAACATTAGTAGCTCAGCTTTCCATGGACAGGTTGCAGATGCTTGAAGCCCTCTGTAAACATTGGGCAGGTTAGCTATATGCTACATAGATATGTTTTTAATTCATAAATTTGAACATACCCATAGTTAATCTAGTGCTTCAGAAAAATTAAGCATCATCAATTTTTAGCAATATGGAATTGGTAAATTTAACAGTGAATAGAGGGGAATTTACCCCTGTGCCACCAACTACCCCACACTCTCTAGATACCTTGACACAGGTTTACCTGTTCCTATATTTGGTTCTGTTTGCATTAAAATGTGGCATTTTTTTCTTGTAATGCTAACACTGTTAGTACTGTGGACATTTCTGCTTCATGTGTACACTTATAATCATTCTCAGGGCTCTGCATAAGGAAATTTTGGCATTTGTATTAATTGAACCCATGACCCTGGGATTGGAAAGCAAGTGCCTTAAGTCACAAAATAAATAATAATTAATAAAAATACAATATTAATTATAAGTACATAAATATAAAAAATTTGTGATATATATTATAATAATTAATAAAAATACAATATATTAATTATAGTTAGTGATATCAAAGATACTGGAAACACAAGATAGAACTCTCGCATGACGAAAGTGAAGCAAATCTTACGCATCTCCAGACGTCCCGACGCACTTCAGTTTCCAATAATGGCAATTCACGTACGTTTATCTACAGCTATGTGTGGCGCCTCATTTAAGGGCGTAGGGTGTGCGGCTGGAGATAACCAAACTTGAGTCAGTACAGTTTGCCTACCATGTAATTAAGTGATACGATTTTTTATCTTTGCAGACTTCTATCTTGTGTTTCTAGTATCTTTGGTATCACTAACTTAACCCTGCTTTGCAGAATATTGCCTTGACTTCAATGCTGCCCATCAAATATGTGGCAAAGACAAGTCAAACCAGTCACTCGTCGCAAATCGTGTTTCAGAGGAAATGGCCAAAACATGCTGGAATGTCAAATTTTTAAAAATCTATTTTATTGCATTAAACTAACCTTTATATATCTACACATCATTCTATGCTGTTATTTTCCCCATTTTCAATGTTAAAA
>NW_022685220.1:1665792-1679797 GCF_011630105.1 Anneissia japonica
TTTTAAGGATTTAAAGATAGTTTCTGCATGAGAAATGCCTGAAATCATAAACTTTGACGGTTAATTTCTCATATATTGTTCTTTAAACAGCTGTGTGGTTAAACGCTTGTAACTTCATAATGAAATGTCCGATTTGAATGATTTTTTTACCATTTTATAGCTATTATTTTACTCTCTGACACTTTGGTAATAACTCAAAATTGATTTTTGCGACGAGTGACTGGTTTGGCTTGTGTTTGCCACATATGTTGATCAAGGTTCCTCTAGTGGGGTCACATAGCATGTTTTACTCTATTGCTAGATGTTCTTTGATTGCAGGTCCAATGAGTCTTGCTATTTACATGTCTGATGCAGATGCACAGCAGTTCTTACTCTATGCACAATCTTCAGACATATTAAGAAGTCGAAGAGATGTTAGCTACCATATAGTTTACAAAGATGGGGTAGGTAGATACTTGATAACCTCTTCTAGAAATGTGTAGTGATCACAAAAGATAGTACCATTATTATTAATTATTTAATATTTATAATAATATGTTGGGCTACATTATGTATCATGCCCAGGCTTCTATGTACATACTACACATTTACTAATGTACTCTTTGCAGCTAGTAAACAGTGCAGTGGCTTGCAAGCTTACCCAAAATTTTACTGGCTGGAGATAGAAAATATGGATAAGGTGACTTGCCAGGGACATGCCCTGAACAAGGATTTCACCTTTAAACTCTTGATCTTTTGAAGCCCAAACTTGTATCATTACTCAGTAACAAACCTTCTCTGGCCCTGGCAATTGCCTTCCTTCTTGCTAATTCTCTTTTTGTCCTTATATTTACAGCAATTTTACCCAGTTAATCATCTACGTAACATTGCTTTAAAAGAAGTCAAGACGCCATATGTTTTCTTGGCGGATATCGATTTTTTGCCAATGTACGGACTGTACAGTTACCTTAGGAAAATGATTGGCACATTAGATGTGGCCAACACAAACAAGGTAATGTACTTTGTATGTAGGGAGTTTGTGAGGGAGTATGGATGGATTATGAAATGGGGTGTTGGTAGGGTGTGAACAACACAAAACTGTGCATTTAACTTTATTGTTAAATTGGAATTTTGTATTATTCCTGTATCATCTGTCTTACTGTTGATCTTGATCAGTAGCATACATAGGAATCTTGAAATTAGGTTGGCCCTAATGGGGATTTGAAGGTGAATTGTGGGGGAGGGGGTGGGTGATGATTAAGTGAGGGGGACTAGCTTGCAAAATATGATGATATGAGGTGATTTTTATTTTACCTGTGCTTGATTTTTTTGCTGCACCTAGATATGCCAACTGATTTTGATTTGTAGAAAAAAATTTCTATTACCAGTTGATCTAGAATTTTCATATTCTGCACCCGCATATATCCTTCTACGCTTGCTGAAATTTAAACATCCCACACCCCCTCCCTCATGTCCCCCTAGATATACCAATTATTTTGATTTGTAGAAAATATTTCTCTTACCAGTTGATCTGTCATTTATTCTGAACCTGCATATATCCTTCTATGCCTCCTGAAATTTAAACATTTTGAGCTTTGAAGCAGTAATATACGATCTTGAAATACAGAATCTATATAAATGTTATATACTGTAATACATACATTAGAGATGAGTTTAAAATGTTTGTTTAAAAGTCTATTATCATGAATTAATAAAAGGTGTCATTAAGTCTATAGTCAACAAACAGTAGTAATTAGTTGCTAATCCTTCATTTGAACTTGTTAATTATATTTTACAGGCTTTGGTTGTTCCTGCATTTGAAACACTTCATTACCGTATAAATTTTCCTAAATCTAAAACGGATCTATTGCACATGTTGGATATGGGTTCTCTGTTTACGTTTCGATACCATGTGTGGCAGAAAGGTCATGCTCCCACTAACTTTCCAAAATGGAGGACATCAACAATGCCATACAAGGTATGTAATTGTTATTGAATGTTACATATTTTTATATTAGAACAAAGCTTGATCAACCCAAAATCTTTAAAATCTAGGGTCACATTCTTTTTTCTTTTTTTTTGCCAAATCAATTTTCCATGGAGGAGACCATAATACTTGTAAAATGTTTGAAAAGGTAACTTTTCAAACTTTTAAGTTAACTTTTAAAATATTGTTAATCTGTACTTAAAAATTACAGATTAACAATATTTTTAATATCATAATATTTGATAAATACAGTAATATCTTCTAAATAAATGATGATAAATTTTAAGTGAATTGGTATTCATTTTTATTCCGCTTTATATATAGATCCAGTGGGATACTGACTTTGAGCCGTACATTGTAGTGAAAAAAGACTGCCCTCAATACGACCCAAGATTTGTTGGCTTTGGTTGGAATAAGGTTGCACAAATTATGGAAATCGATGCCCAGGGGTATGTGTTGTTATTATGTACTTGTTAATAAAAGGTGAATAACGCATAACTTGCAGCGTCATTGTGTTGAATTACTATTGGGTGTATGGGTGTGGTCCGTGCCTACCTTGCCGCTGTAAAGAGGCGTTTATAGTAGTTTCATGTTCACATCATTCCACCACAGGGGCTGAAATGAACCAAAGCATTGGGGTAACCCCCTACTCTTCTGGAGGTGTAAACTGGACCATTATTGTAAGTCCTTATCCAAGAAAACTTGGTTCTACAAACCAAACCCTGGGCTAGGAGCGGCTCGAACCAGCGCTGATGTAGTTAGCGGTGCCCCTGCCTAACCGCTTGATCACCTGACTAGTGCAAATGAAAAATGTATATATGAAATTTCTATATAAAAAATGTATTTGTCTTTCATCTCATTCAATAATTACATAAAATTCTTTGTTTCAATTTTTATCAGGTATGAATTTGTAGTTCTTCCAAATGCATTCATTATACATATGCCCCATACACCAAGCTTTGATATAGCAAAGTTCAGGTCAAGCTCAACGTACAGGAAGTGAGTCTGTTACATGTCTATATTTTCTGATTAGCTGTTGGTCGTGTCTGCTTTAACAATACAGTTGATATGTAACTTAAGAATTTTTAGCTATGTAATTATTATTTGTTAATGTTTTTATTCTGCACATTGTGTGACTGACATTGGTTTATTTTGTCTACCCTGCTCCCCTTCATTACTGTGAATTTTGATGTTTATTTTGTAATATTTTTTTTGTCTTATTCACAGGTGTTTAAAAGTATTAAAAGATGAATTCAGGAAAGATTTGTCCAAGAAATATGGTTTTGGTGCTCTCAAATATGTTGCAACAGAATGACTGGATCATTTAGTATATTTATTTAACAAATATTTATTGAGGTTCAAACGTTCAGGGAGTAACTTCGAGCAGTTCTGTCACAGGCTGGCATGTTTAGCATAGTTGCGGCACCAGATGGGTGTATGGTGGGGTTTCACAAGACCCCTGACGGGAAAGCCTGAACCCCCGTTGGAGAAGCAGACAATCATGTCAGGGAACACTAGACCCTAAGTTAAGGGCAGGGCAAGGGTGGCACCAGAGGGGTTCAGCAGCCTGCTAGGCAATCACGGCTGGCAGGGAACTGCCAGAAGTATTAATCAGGGGGAAATGGTTTTCCACCAATGTGTGGTTCTGTGTTGCTTCACAACCAACAGGCATAGAGAAAAATCCATCACCACCACTTTAAATTATATGGTACAGTATACTGTATTATTTTTTTAATCCAAAAATTGGCACCACACTAGTCAGCTAGTTAGAGCCAGTAAAAAACAAGATGCACTGTACTGTATAATGAAATGATGTAGATTGTTAATACAGCATTTGTGAGCAAGGCTAGCATTGAGATGTAATTGCCAAAAAAAAAATCAGGAAATGATTATAATGAAAAATAAAAGCAGAATACAATGCAAGCTGTTTAAGAAATCAGGCATCTAAAATCTGATAGGATAGTTTGACATTACAAGGTCTCCACAACTACAATGCATTAGGAAATGATGAGCCTATAACCAATTACATTTAATTTACACTGCCATTTGTTTTCTTTTCACCATAATTGTCTTCCAATTAATTATTCATTGATGCTTATACTAATCAAGTTAGCTTAGGAGTCTCTTAATTTGGTGTGGCCGTATATATTTGATTATATGTAATATTATAGTAAGAATTTTTTCTGTGTTGTATGAATTATTAGTTACGTTTTATTGTGTATTTATGATAGTTATTTCTCCTCCATATTTGTCACGTATTTTATGTTTAGAAATTATATCGTGTTATGATACCACAAGGTTGCACTTTCTTTATGGAACTTGGTATCCAGTGACCAGGAATAACATTTTCTGCACCTCTGATTAGGTTCCTGAATGGGTAATGCATTATTAATGCTGGGTTACAATTATTAGTCTTAAATGATCTTAATAGATGACAAATAAGTGCTATACATACAGGTGAATGTAAATGTTGAGTCTTTGAGTACATATGATACAATAGCCCCTTTCACACAGGCACAGAATAGCCCCTTTCACACAGGCACAATGCTTGACCTGACCCACAAATGTAGTGCGTTAGTTTGTCGGTGTAAAAGGGAGAAATGTGGCTTGATGTTTTTTATCATCAAGACACTAATAAACAACCCATAGGCAGATTAAACCTGTCCACATAAATTTGAAAAATTATATTAAATTTAAGTCTGGGAGGCCATTTTCAGCAATCTAGGGGTGCTATATCCATAAAATATCGTACCTTAGCTCCAACCATGGTGGGGCTGAGGTGTTGTGGACCTTCCACTGTAAAAGTCCATTCCCGGGCCGCCTTTATTTTAAATTCTTGGATCCACCTCTGCAAACGATTTCTAACAAAATAATATTGTTGGAATAAGTCAACTAAGCCTTTGTAGGCTTACAAAACATGGTAGCATTATAATAATGTACAGCAATAATTTATAATAAGCGCTGCTTTTCAATAATCTCCTTTTGCAGTGGCGGATTCAAGGGCCCAGCCGACCCGGATACCTTAAATTTTTGAAAATTATAAAAAAAGTGCCATAATCATTAACTTTTTTTATGTTAGCCCAACCATGGTAGGCTGAGGTGGTGTAGACCCTCCGTTTGTGAAAGGCCCTCCCTGGGGCCCCTCTATTTTTTATGCCATCCACCGCTGTTTTGGATAAAATGCCACACTGAAGCCTCCAAAGATTTAACAAGTGCTGCAGTGCTTTTTTGATCATTTACAGTATGCATTTTTTATGATGGGTTCCAGCACATTCTTAATTATTATAGAAAAAATAAACCACAACTTTGCATTGTAAGGATTATGTACTAAATTCAGTAGACTTGTTATGCTGTATAGGTCATATTAAAACAGGTACCATATGTACAAAAAGGAGAGAATAATTTACATATTTTGTTATTTCAATTATTTGTCTACACAATTCTTGAGTGTATGATTATTTTCATCAACATAGCTTGTTACCTACAAATATATAAATCATGAAGTTTTGGTTTGGCACTTAAGATGCTCACCCTATAATCCCAGAGTCTTTGGTTCAGTCCTAACAAAATAGGCAACGTCTTGTACAGACTCTATAACTAAATGTCTAACAGCTGCTTCGGTGTCCTTTAAGCCTCATTCACACCAAATCTGAATGTTCAGGACGGGAGGCCTACTGAACATATCGGATCAAATTAGTGTGTAAGAATAGGGATGCTGGGATGCTGGCATTCAGCACATCGGAAACACGGATCCGATGTGAATGTAGATTTAGAGTTCCACTGCTATACATCAAGTATGTTCAGCCATTCTGAATAAAAAAAAAACCCCTAAAATATGGTATAGTCTTTGTATTTAAAATGTATGGACATTCTACATTTTGGTCACAAATTAATACTCTTGAAAACATACAATGAATTGATTGACAATGTGGAAATTGTCATCTACTGTATCTAGTATGTACATGTTTTTACTCTGTGAATGTTTAAATTTTATATTTGGTCAATAAATCTTTAAAAATTACTAAAATAGAGTGTCTTTTTAAGTTATCATGTCAAAACTTTAACAATCATAAACTGGTGCTGCTTATACTGCAGTAGCGTATTATTCTCTGGATGCACTTACTGTGATAGAATTTGAACTTTGGTTAAAATATTTAATTGCTAAATTGCCAGGATCTATAGGCTACAGTATCCCACATACCTAATAATGACGATAGTTCGCTAAAAGTAAATTTAAATTTGGTTACAGGCTACAGTATATCCAACTTTGTATATACTGCCAATGGTATCAACTACCGATATCTTGTAACTACAGATACGATGTGCCAAACTTTGCCATCACACGCATACACACAAGAACGAACACCAAGGCATGGAGAACTTGACAAATAGAATAACAAGGGAGAATAATTAAAGGTAGAATACACAAAAAACAAGTGACCAGAGACAATTTCATTCCAAACAATTTATTCCAAAATTTAGAACGCTGACTATACTAACAAATACTGTAGTATAAAATATGGAACAAGTTTCGTTAAATTATTTCCTTATGAAATAAAAACATGTTTTTTTATGTACAGTGAAGTAGTAATAAAATCAGAC
The DNA here is from genome assembly GCF_011630105.1 of Anneissia japonica. Lineage (NCBI taxonomy): Eukaryota > Metazoa > Echinodermata > Crinoidea > Comatulida > Comatulidae > Anneissia > Anneissia japonica. The sequence continues at coordinate 1,672,361 of NW_022685220.1, forward strand.
TTAAATATAAAACTTGAGGCCAACTTATACATTGGAGCATATCATTCAGAGCAGTTATTGTATCCAGGGAAGCAATGTATCCAGGGCAGTGGTATATCCAGAGAAGCAATATTGTTAAAGCCTTTTCATTTAGTAATGCGTAAATATTTTAAGTCAATATATTCTAACTTTGCTCTCAATTCAGATTTCTTGCTGTAAACAAGTTATTTTATGAATATAATTTTTTTATGGGAATATATAAACCAGAATATAAGCAATACTGTATATCCAAAGGAACAGTATATCCAGGGCAGTGGGCATTGAAAACAAGCACCCATAATCAACCTACTCCTGCACTCATTAACCAATTTGATGATGGACATATTCACATTCATATTATCACTGAACCTCATTTGGAACCGGCCGACACTGCCAAATCCCTCAATATCCATCAAGGAGGAAAATGTGAAGATGTTGATACTGTTACTGCCAACATTTAGTCAGGTAGAGACTCCTGTAATTCATCTTGGTTATCAGTAGATGATCCTAGTAAGATAAAACCCAATCCCTGCAAAATCAAGAAATAAAATGAGGATTAGGCAAATATTATCAGACATTAGGCCCAATTTACATACTATTTTCTCTCATTTGAATTTAAATTTACACTTCCATTAGTTTTGTCAAAGATCATGATATATATAATATATTCAATCTTTCATTCATCCATTTATTCATTTGTTTACTCTTTCACAAATTCATTCATACATACTTTCATTTATATATTTGCTTATTCCTTTACTAAAATAAATAAAATTTACATAGAAAAAAAAAATTTAATAACAAATGCATAAAAAATTGATAAGGTGAGATTCACATATTCAATATATAATATATTCAATCTTTCATTCATCCATTTATTCATTTGTTTACTCTTTCACAAATTCATTCATACATACTTTCATTTATATATTTGCTTATTCCTTTACTAAAATAAATAAAATTTACATAGAAAAAAAAAATTTAATAACAAATGCATAAAAAATTGATAAGGTGAGACGTTTTTATAACTTGTTTAGCGAGCCCGGCAATAATGATGATTTCAAATAAAAATTAAATTCTATTTTTGGCCAATTAGCACACCCGCTGCCACAAAAAAAAATTGAAATTTCAGAAAAGAATTGAAGTTTTTCCTTATTTTTATCATGCCGGCCGCTGCCTTGAAATAACTATGCATATTTCTCCCTAATTATATAATTTTAAGGCATATAACCATCCCATTAATCATTTACGTTCACCAATAAAATTTTAATTGTATTTTCTCCTCCGTCTGGATGTTTTTGGCAAAACCATTTGCCTAAATAAGAAAACCAAATTTTATTATTATTTTTTTCGCCCTCCTCTGACGGTCTATGCAAAAATAAATTTGTAAAACAAAGGTATAAAAAAGTCTTCCCAAAGCAAAGTAGTGCGATTGTACCTTCCAATGGTTTGGTCTGTCTTTGAATGGATTATCCCGTAAATCCACCTTAGTCAGTTTTGCAAGTCCAACAAGTTGGTCATCAGGTACAGAAGTCACTTTATTCTTAGATACCAATAATGTATTCAACCGGGATTGCTTTAGACAACATAGTGGCATCATTTCCAAATCATTGTCACTTACATCAAGATAAGATAGATTATGAAGTTTAGAGTAACAGTCCGGAATGTGCGTGAGTTTGTTTGATGCCAAACTCAACCACTGTAGATGCTGGAGCTGGGAGAGTTCTGAAGGCAAGTCTCTGATATGATTTCCCCTAGCTCCAAGTTTCTGTAATCTATGCAGCAAGCCTAGCTCAGGCGGCAATGCTGTAAGCTGAGCATTAACAATCCATAGCTGTTCTAAACTTTTCAGGTCCCCAATTTCTGGCGGAAGAAATCCCAATTGATTATGGCTTACGCTAAAGTACCTCAAATTAGTCAATTGTCCGATTCCCGATGGAAGCATTGTAAGGCTATTATGGTCCAATGATAGTTCCTGAAGATTTACTAACGATATCAGTTCAGAAGGTGGCATTATTAAATCATTGTTATTTAGAAGCAGTCGTCTGCAGTGTGTAAGTCGTTGGATAACTGGGGGTAGGATTTTAAGATTTCGATGACTGAGATTGACTGTTTTTCCTTGCTTTGCTGATATTTCAGCTATGTATTCTTCTACCATTAATGTGTGTGAAGCGAGGCTTACTTGTTGGTCTCTACCGGCTGATATATTCATCTTCCTAGTAAACGTTCAATATCTGAAAAATATACTAAGACACATAGGCCTATACTCATCAACTGTGAATAAAGTACAAAAGCATCTGAATTTGATCAAAGGATGGCTAAGTTGTCCAACGGAAGTCTGTGTATTTTCGATGGGAGGGGGAGGGGGAGGGGACAGGAGATGGGAGACTTAATTTCCCCGCTGCCGCTGCAATTGTCCAATTTTTTTAAAGCTATTTAAACTATAAAAAAAAAGAGATATTTTTTTAACACATATTTTATGCACAAAATTTTAGAAGGCGGCAAAGAAATTCCCTCCCGTTTTTGGTCCAGTGTGTAAGGGATTATTTTCCTTTTGATCGCCTTTTCCAACCCCGCTGACATTATGTTGTCACTTCCATCCACCGCCCAAATCTGAGCCGATTTAAAATGGCTAGGCTAGCTAGACGCTAGTAACCGCGAACGGAATGTTCGATTTAAGTCGGCCGTAGTTAAGGCGGCCCCTAACCGATACTGTGATAGATAGGCCTAACTAGGCTAGCCAAGGCCTTGCGGCTAGGCAAGCCTATTATTATCGCTAGGCCCTTCTAGCCTAGCAAGAGAGTATAGAAGATCATTGTCAATACTTATTGAATAAGCTTTGGCATACATACCTTTAATCAATAAACACACATAGTATCCCTAGGCTTTAATTTCGGGCATTTTTTGGACTAGGCCTGCCTACCAATTCTTATCATAGACCCAGGTTATAGAACCGAATACTGCTGTATAATTTTCGCGTTTGTAATGTTTGACTATTCATACGACGGACATAGATGTTATGTGCACGGACGGCTGTGTCTCCAACACCCTTCTAACAGAAGACCTATCTGCAGCCCCAAAGTGAACATCTATTTATTATTATTACAGTATTATATATTATTGTTTTTCTAATTATAATACAAACTGCAAAACCATTTTTAGTTGTATATAATGAATATTTATTTATTTATTTATTATTATTATTGATATATATATTATTATATTTTCAAAACAAAATTTAATGACAAGAAAGACCGACGTCTGGGTCCATCATGGAACCATTCTCAAGATCAAGTAAATTGAAAAAACTAAAAACAAAAATTAAAAAAAAAACTAATTAATTAACATATCAATAGGGCCTGCTGTGTGGAGCCATAGCGGAGACACCCTACTTTTTATTTTTGTTTTTAGTTTTTTCAATTTACTTGATCTTGAGAATGGTTCCATGATGGACACGAAACGTCGATCTTTCTTGTCATTAAATTTTGTTTTTGAAATTATAAAGTAAGCGTCTCTTAATTCGATATTATTATAATTATATTTATTACTATTACTATACTACAGTATTATTGTTATTATTATTATTATTATTATTATTATTATTATTATTATCATTATTATTATTTTTATTATCATTGTTATATTATTATTATTATTATCATCATCATCATCATCATTATTATTATTATTATCATTATTATTCAACGTCGAAACAACATCAAAATATTATTATTATTCAAAATTATTATTTACTGTCAAATGTATTAATATAAATTCAAAAAATGTATTTAAAAAAAATTAGCCTATCCATTATTAAAAGTATTATGGTTTTCTAATGTTGTTTATTGATATGTATGGATTAAGTTATTACACGTTATTTCCAACAGAGATGTTGAGTACAGAACAATTCACAAAGACCTCATTAATAAAATTCTTTTTTTTAATGTCTGTATTGAATTTAAAATAAAAATAGTGGGTTCCACTCTCATTTTATTTTTTTGAAAATTAGAGTAACTTAATAACATACTTAAATTGAAGCAATTGAAATAGATAATTGCATTTTTCTTTACATCTTCCTAATGAAAGTGCATCTAATTTCACTCGGCCTAGTGCATCTCTCTTTAATCTCATGATTGTGTATTAATAATAATCCATCCAGCGGCCTTATTGTTGATTGGTCGAGAGTCCGTTACCAATAAAGGTTGCTGAGTGTGATGTCACGCAGCAACAAAGTAAACAACTCCATATTTAGCGAGCGACTAATGGCCATGTACTGTATGAATAAGGAACTGACTGACTGAGATGTAGAGTTTTTATCGTACTTAGGAAGTAAGTATAGTACAGTAGTATGTTAATTAATCAGGAACTTGAAATTGAAGCTAACATGTTGAATATAACACAGTAGCATTTTACATCAGATTCAGTAGGCTTTGCCTTATAATTACAAGCCCGTGGCCGTAGCCAGGTTCTTCAAAGGAGAGGTTTTCTGGGCGTGAGTTCCACGGTCGAAGCCCTAGCCTAGCTAGGCCCTAGTGGGGTCGGAGAAACCCCCAAAGCAAGAGGATTTTTGTGCTATGGGTCTAAATAATGCTATAAAAGCAGATATGTGCCTGGGTGGGTCTGCAGTGCATTAGTTGCTAGAAAAGGGGGGGGGGTCTCCCGAACCATATAAAAAACTCCCCTGGATACAGGCCTGATTTAGTTATTATTCAAATGCCACGCATGTTGTTGCTGCTGCTCAGTTTTGCTGTGGGTGTCCCGAAAGCAGACCACGAAAGCAAGACCTGAGACCACGATATATCAGACCCACGCGAAATATCAGACCCCGCAAATTAAGAGTCACCCTCAACTAAGTATTCCAAACTACTACTACTGTACTAGAAGATAGACTATGACCTTGGGTGTCTATAAAACAAAGACCGAAGACCTAAGACCCGAAAACGAAGACCCCTATTTTTTCTATTTTATTTTGATGATAATGAACCTGGCTGTCACAAAATCAAAATTACAAAATTTTTTGGCCATCTGTTTGTGAAATTATATTCAAGAGTCTTTGTTTTATAGACGTCACCCTATGTGTGTCTACAAAACGAAGACCGAAGACCTGAAAAATGCCGCCTTCAGTTATTTCGCAATTATCTTATTGTAAGTATTTCAAAATCATCATAAAACAGTTGCCAAGTATATATTTCATTATTTCATCGGAATAAAATTAGGAATATAAAGGAATACTTAAGGGTCTTCATTTTATAGACACCCTATATGGGTGTCTATAAAACGAAGACCAAAGACCCAAAAACGAAGACCCCTATTTTTTCTCTTTTGTTTTGATGATAATATACCTGGCTGTCAAAAAATCACAATTACGAGGTTATTTGAACTTTAGTTTGTGAAATTATCAAAGGTCTTCGTTTTATAGACACCCATATATGGGTGTCTACAAAACGAAGACCGAAAAAGAAGACCCACATTTTTTTCTCTCAATCGATCGTGATGAAAATAATGTTTTTAAATCACATCATGCTATATATAGTATTCGTCTTTTTAGTACATTATTTCCTGAATCGGGGTCAATTTAATGATTTACTTTTTATTCCAGTTCCAAAGCAGCAGCCATAATGTTGTTCCATGGCTGGCGGCAGAGCGCGTGTCTTGGCGCTGGTGCTAAAATGACGAATACTATATACATAGCATGAAGTGATTTAAAAATATTATTTTCATCACAATTGAGAGAAAAAAAATGTGGGTCTTCGTTTTTCGGTCTTCGTTTTGTAGACACCCATATAAGGTGTCTATAAAACGAAGACCCTTTATTATCTCATCCATTCCATGTTGGTTTCACTACCAAATGACTGATGCTGCACATATGCATCACTATGCAACATTCCTACCTGCTTATTTTAACATGAAACAAGTTTGTGAATGAAGTATTCAAGGCCTTTGTAGGCCCCCAAATTACGCGTACCGCTAGGACAGCCTTACTTTCGTTGGAGGGCAGCAGCGCCAAGACGCGCTCTGCCGCCAGCCATGGAACAACATTATGGCTGCTGCTTTGGAACTGGAATAAAAAGTAAATAATTAAATTGACTCCGATTCAGGAAATAATGTGCTAAAAAGACAAATACTATATATACTTAGCATGGAAGTGATTCAAATCATTATTTTCATCACGATTGAGAGAAAAAAATGTAATGTGGGTCTTCGTTTTTTTCGGTCTTCATTTTGTAGACACCCATATATGGGTGTCTGTAAAACGAAGACCTTTGATAATTTCACAAACTAAAGTTCATATAACCTCGTAATTGTGATTTTGTGACAGCCAGGTGTATTATCATCAAAATAAAAGAAAAAAATAGGGGTCTTCATTTTTGGGTCTTCGGTCTTTGGTCTTCGTTTTGTAGACACCCCTTCTAAGGTTAGAATAATGTATTAAAAAAATTCCTTTTTGAATTTTTTCATGCATTAATCTGACCTCCTTATAATAATTTCCACTAGTGTATGATATGCAACTCTACTATTGCCTAATACATAAATAAATGTGACACTTGTGTATGAATATTATATGGCTAGTTGTAACTCCATACCAAAGTTACTATCCCATCAAATAATTTTATTGACATACAATAATCACTGAAATTCAAAATCGGTGTATGAAAGAGAACTGCTAAACTGTGATGAGTATTCTGTAAGTTTAAAGCCCCATTCCCGGCAAAATTTCACTAATAATGATTTTTTTTTAGAAAAAATGAATATGCATTACTCTATTATAAACAATGGAAAAATATTGGCATAAATTGTAGTTTCACGCAAAAGAATACAAAATGAGAAATTACCATTTTCTTGATGAATTCTTCTTCTGAGTTATTTATAGAGGAGAGCAGTCAGAGTGGATTAATGTAACATCTGGGGTCCCTCAAGGTTCTGTGTTGGGCCCGCTTCTCTTCCTAATTTATGTTAGTGACATTGTAAATGATATCTCATCATCAATATTTCAGTTTGCAGATGACCATACTCTCTCCCACCAAATCAATAATATTAGGGACTGTATGCTCTTCATCAAGATCTTGACATGATATACAATTTGTCAGTTGTCAATAAATTACCTCTAAATGTGCTACTATGCATATAAGTAAGAACCCAATTAAATGGGATTATAAAATAAATAATATTTACTTAGAAAAAGTAAATGAATTTAAATTACTTGGTGTTTTTATAAATAATAAACTTTCATGCTATAAACAAGTAAATTATATTTGTTCTAAATCATCACAATTACTAGGTTTTATTAATAAGTGTAGTAAAAATATGTCATGGGCTGTAATGTTAAATGTATATAAAGCATTGATTCTTCCAATTATTACTATTGTTGTGCAATGTGGGCACCAGGTGACAAAACTAATATTAATAGAATTGAAAGCA
>NW_022685220.1:1680376-1701474 GCF_011630105.1 Anneissia japonica
GCATAGAAGATATTTTTAAATATCACCGGCTTGTTCTTGGTTTCAAAGTTCTTCATAATGTGTGTCCCCCAACATTAACAGAGTTTGTTCATAAGAGTGAGCAACGTGAGGGTAGGCTTATTCACTGGAAAGCCAAAAGCAACATTTTTCTTAATTCTGCTTTCGTGTCCTTTCCCATGCTCTGGGGAGACTTACCTCCTCTACTTCAAAACTCTGTTAATGTTTCCTGTTTTAAGAATAATTTAATTAAGCATTTTATTTCATTTTATGTTTCTGATTAGTTCTGATTGTTTTTGTGTATTTCATTTTATATGAAGGATAGGGAGCAAATATTATTCGGGCTTTCGCCCATTCCCTATCCGGGCAATGCAGGATGTTTTTCTCCTGTATGCTTTTTGCCAAATAAATATTATTATTATTATTATAAATATTATTATTATATCAAAATATCATAGGCCTGTCAGGAAAAATTTGGTCCGGGGCCAAAATCGGTCCGGTGGACCGATTTTGGCTTTAAAATTACCTGCCAAATATAGTCCACATAAGCCAAAATCGGTCTGGCGTCTATTAAATAGTTATAACTTGTATTTTTATAACGTTGTTCATATTTTTTTGTAATAAAATGATAGATAAATATCATATCTCTTATTATATAGCCTAATATGTTTTCATTCGTTATTGTATGTTTGAAATCATAGGTGAAATCACTGGTGAAAATTAAGTAAAGCTTCGCGCCCAGTAAACCCTTTGGTGTAAAAGTAAAAAAAGAAGTTAAATGATTTGGTCTTAAATCGTGTTGGTCCGCTGTAGTTCATTTTTACCTTTTTTTGTTTTGGTTGCGTGTGTGCTCCGTGACGAAGTACATGCATTCAATTCTGAGAATGCTTACTCCTTTATTTCATGTATTAGAACATCTATGGCGGCCAAAGTCTGTCCGCCGGACATTATTTGGCCCGGACCAATTTTGGCGTGACAGGCCTACTATCAGTGTTTGTGTGTACTCTAGCTAGTCATAATAATAAGGGGTATCATATGATAGCAAACAGTTATCTGTTATCTGAAGATATGGTTCAAACTTAAAATCTGTCTTTCATTCGGCCTCTTAACCATGTTGTCTCTCCTATAAAGCCACCAAGTCATAAGTGAACAAAAATCTCATCTCTTGTATGTCTCTATCGCCTCCATTTAGTTTTTTCAGCTATCTTTCTTAATCATACTTTTATGTTTCTTCTCAAGTTAATTGTATAGTTGATGCCGAGATGTTTGCACATCAGGAAGTAGATTTGAATCAAATTGACAAACTAACGCAAGAAGGGTCAGCTTCGATTGGAAATGGCCACCCACAAGCAGCAGTTTCTGTGTTCCTCGAGGCCCTGGGAAGAGCACAACTCATCAATAATAAACACTCTGTGAGGATATGCTCATGTAATTTGGGTGCCTTATATCTTCTACTGGGTGACACTGAAAATGCACTACGATATCTTGAAGTAAGCGTGCCTAAAAATGGTGAGAGCAACGAGTCAGACTCCTTTCAGTTGAATGGTGATGTGTACTACAACTTTGGACTTGCATATTTAACGATTAAGGATTTTGAAAAGGCTATCAGAAACCTGAAGTTTTCAATTGAGAATTTTGACAAAGTGGACTCGAAAGGTGCATCTTCTGCCGAGGCTCATGTACTATTAGCACGGGCCTACACTCAGCTTCAAAATTATCAGTTGGGTGCTGCTGAATATGAAAAGACTGCTGCGATATTTAAGGAGTTAAATGAAGACTATAAAACAGTAAAAGCTTTGATCAATCAAGCAACTTGCCTTTATCATGCTCTTAAACACGAATCTTGCCTAACTGTTACTAAGAAATGTCTTCCAATCTGTAAGCATATGCAGCAGGACAGTAGTACAGGTAAGTCATACACGTCAAGGCTCATGCATTCAACGTGAGACTCACTCATTCGAGGTCTGTCTCACTCTCTCACGCTTAGGACCAAAATCTCACGTATAAATGTAATATAATTGCATGTAATAAAAAAACATATGTATAATTTCTAGCTCTCCCGCTAAATACTCATCATCTAATATTACTTAAAGTGGGAATGGTTTTGTTATTATATATGCGAACACAAATAAATTGTGCACTACACCAGAGTTAAGTTGGGTTGGCTTTCTATTTCGATCGTGGACGGCAGAAATATGCATTCTGAAAAAAAAAACCAGATTTTCAGTTGTAAATATAAAAAGTAGCAAAGAATGTATTTCCGGGTATCTAGGGAAAAACATTGGTGGGGAGGGAGGAGAATGCCCTAGACACCCCCTCCTTTAGGGGAGAGGTTTTTAGGACAGAAGTCTCACGCCTGCAAATTGGTCAATCTTGACATGTATGGTAAGTATCTCTATACGAATTAATTTTGAACTGTCTAATTGCTATATTGTAATCATTTACTGATAATAGTTCTGATTAACGCAATTTTTATGTTATTTTTAATTGGCTGTGTTTTACTCTTTCAGGAAAACTGTACCATGATCTTGGTATACTATTTGGAAGAACGAAGACTTCATCACTAGCTGTTGATTCTTTCAAATCAGCTATAGAGTTATTGCCATCTTCATCATCTACCCAAAATGCCGAACAGCTGAAGTTGATGAAATACAGAGCATCATGTCTTGAACACATAGGAGAACTACTAAATGTTGAACAGCAATTCCAGGCTTCTCTGAAGTATCACAAGGAAGCTATCCAACTACACAGTAAGATTATTACTTATTACAGCATTGAATGTTTTTTAGGCCTTGAGATGTTTTTTTTATTTTTTTTATTGGTATTCAAATAATCTGTGTCGATTTTAAATAAAATATTACTCTGTTCAGTAATTCTGAAATAATCGTAAATAATAATTTTGTACGGGAATTAATTTTTATTTCATTGATAACTGAATTTACAAAATCTCAATTAATTTTAATTATGTAAATTATAATAATTATATTTTTGTAGTCTATATAATTAATATTGTCTTTCCATATTGTAAATACTTAATTTCAATTTTTAATTGATCTGTTTAATTGTAATAATTTCGGAAAAAATTCTAAATAATAATTTTGTAAAGTAATTAATAATTATTTATTTTGTTAATAGTGAATTTTCAATTATGTAATTAAATGATAATTATATTTTGTAGTTCTTTTCCATATAGGCCTACCATTAATATTTTTGTAATTTCATTATATAATGTTGCCTATTTTAATATTGTTTTTTTTTTAAATTTTTTTATGTAAAGCGCATTTGAACAAATGTAAATGTGAATATGTGATATATATATATGTAAGTCAGTAGTGACGTCATCACTTTCATTTGCACTGAATTTTCCTATTCTCAACTGATTGTTAATTTGATATAGTGCCTCCAATTTGTAGCGTCTCGTGTGCAAAAAGTTCAAAGCTGGGGTGATTTTACTCTAGTACATCGCAATAGATATTTTGTTGCTAGGCCAAGCTATATCGGACACAGTGAACCTAACAAATTTTAGTTGTAAGAAAAAAATCTTGCTCTACGGTGCTGGTAAGACAAGGCCTAGAAAGGCATAATGATTATGAGATAACAAGGTGATTGACTTTGAGTGATCATTGGGACACCATGAACCAAAGAGCAAGCAGCACTTTGACTTACTGTATGATATAGCAACTCTACAACCAGCAGTTTGATTAAGGGCCATAGAGATGTGATGGACGTCACAACTGACTTATAAAGCAATATTCAAGTAATTTCATACGCTATAGGAAATAGAAGTCTTAGGAACCATTATTTTCTTCAAAAATTGCCTTCAGCCTTGCAGGCTTCAGGGATTTCTTTCAGGAAATAATGGCTCCTTCGGCTTCCTATAGTGTACTCAAAACCTGACTATAATTGCTTCAATTATTATAACATCAAGTGAACAGTGACGATGGCTTATGGTTAAGATTCTTGCCTATATAAAGTGAACAGTGACGGTGGCTTATGGTTAAGATTCTTGCCTATATAAAGTGAACAGTGACGGTGGCTTGATGGTTAAGATGCTAGCCTTTCAATCACAATGTCTTTGGTTTGAATTCAATCATTTGTTCTAAAATATTTCCAATTTTTCTTTATATTGTTATAGAGGGTGACCCTTCAAGCTTATGCCAAAAGGCCAGCAGATATTCAGAGCCCTCTCAGAAAGTAATCACCATAGTGCGGTTGGTTTTGGTGTCTATAAGTACCGACGATTGATTGACTGAAGTGAAATAATAAGATGATTAATAAGTATCATTACTAGGCTGAGAAAAACAAAATTTTGGGCTGTCACAGAATTTGAACCCAAGACCCTGGGATTGGAAGGCAGCTACCTTAACCACCAAACCACATCTCCACTACAATCTTATTCATGTCTGTCAGACTCAACAATGTTTGATCAGACCTCATTTGATTGTTTTTGCTTGTGTCAGACATTTCTGATAAAAAATATGTGTCTTTCTGTGTCTATAAGATGTCAGAATGCATATCTTATTTAGATCTTATCAAATATTATCTTGATAATTTATGCTAAACCTAAAATGGAAAACTTATTCATTAAAAAGGATCTTAAGTTTAAAATGCAAACATTTCAGTATTAATTTCAGTGTAGAGTTCCAGCTGATACTATAATTCAAATAGGCATTGTGAAAATATAGAGATTGAAGAAGATATAACATTCAGAAATTGATTGAAAATATGTAAATACTGCATGTTTACATTTCACTATATAGTTGTTTGTTTAATTTTGTGCATGCATAATGAACAGGTACAATTAAATTTTAGCAGGTATAACTAGGCAATGGATGTGTTTCAGGTACTACTTAGTAAAAGAATATAAGGAAAAAAAAAAGATAAGATAACATAAAAAGAATTTTAAAGATAAGATAAAAAGAATTTTAAAGAAAAGGAAAAATGAAAAAAGGAAGGAAGGAAAAAAATTAAAAATGAGATAAAGGAAAAATTTGATGCAAGACATCAAAGGAATAAATAAAACCATAGGGTCTGTCATAAAACAAAATTTAATTGATGAGTATGATTTATTTGGTTATTTGACACCCTGGGATTAGGCAGTAGCCAAAAGTGTGAGTTTATTCGTTCATTAGTTATTCTGCACCAAAAAAATATTATTTACATGAGCGACAGCCCAACACAATAATGTGAGCCACCTGGTCCAAACACATTTTTTATTTATTTATTTTTTTATTATTTATTTAGGCATGCAATACATGTGCCAATGATTGTCAATAGGGAATATATCACTGTCCTACTTGTAGGTGAAAATCCCTTACACAAGACAAACATATACGCGATGCTTTACACAAACTAAATCTCAATATGAGATTTTGGAAGTGGAGTTGTTTTGGTCGTGAGAAAAAATCCTGCAACACTGACAGGAATCGAACGCAGGACCCTGGGATTGGAAGGCAAGCATCTTAACCACCAAGCTAATCAACTCCACATACATTTTAAAAACACAAAACTAATAAAAAAAAAAAACCTTAAATACAAAGAACGGATGCAAATTGTCTAGTTCTCGCTTATGTATTCCATTGATTGAGTTCCTAGTACACATTTCAAGCGCCCTGAGCATCTTACTTTAGATGGATTTGTGCGCTATATAAAACTACATTATTATTATTATTATTATTATTATATAAATTGGGAAGTTTTTTTTCATGTTTTAAATTTATAGACATTATTTGTTCCATATCTTAATTCACTTTCAATTTGTTTGTGTGTGAAAAAATTGATTACACTATTTTGTTACGTGTCATTTCAGCTTATTCGCTTGTAAAGCAATTAATGTTAATTGGTCTTGTTGTCATGACATATATTGAATATCAATCGAAGATTAGTAATAATGTAATTAAAAATTCTTTACTTATTACTGTATTCGCAACACATATACTGCCATCAAGGACAATGATTAGATTATTATAATATCATATCTAGATGATGCACTACAAACACTTCCTTATAATTTCAGGTAAGTTAAACAACCACCAAGCTATGGGCAAGTGTTTCTCCAACTTGGCCTACTCGTATGCTCAGCTTCAAGACTACCTGAAGGCGGAACGGGCTTATCATAATGCTCTGCAGAAAATGGAAGAAATTGGTAAAATTTATATACCATTAGGAAGGTTTTGTATCTAATGATACCAATACATCATAACTTTATTTTTCATTCGTGCCTGGAAAAAAATTCTGTTTCATGTTTGACAAGGAATGCACAAATTGAGTGTGTGATGCAGAGGAGCATTCGTAGCCTAAATTTCTGGTATGAGAGAAAAATTCTCATTTCTTCTGTTGAACGGCAAGTTACTTTAATAAGTTGTAGTGAATTGGTTTCATTGCTATCATGTTCATAGATTTTCTTCGTTTGATTCTTCAGTTATAATTAAATGTTTAAAATTATATTCTTTTTTCTACTTATTATGACCCCTGATTTTTCCAAAAAAATGTTTTTTTTTGTAAAGTTCTGATACACTATAGAGACAGATATAAGCATAGGTTTAAAAGCTCTGAAGTTTATGACTTAATTGTATTTGTTATAATGTATTGTATATGGTTGCAAACCCTTCTTAGTATTGAATTAATAATCATAGGATCATTTAGGATGTTTAACACTTTAACAGTGTTCTACCAGTGCCAGCCAATTTAAAAATCTAAGAAAAGAATATAGGGAATATATTTTTTTTTCTTTCAGTTGGTGATAATCATACAAACATGCCAATTCATAAATGAGAGCTAAAATATTGAATTTTTATGAGCCTAACACAGACAGAACAAATCATGTTTTATTGATTATTATTTTAATTTACGTAGGTATACCAAAGGCATAACAGCAGCCCATTAAAATGCGATATAACTTAGTAGACGTTATTATTTGCTCTGAGACACTTTTATTTTTAATCAATTCTTATTCAGCATTATCATGATGGATGTCTTGGTGGGGGGTAAGATAGATAAGTGATTTTTTTAATATGTTTTCCTTTTAAAGGTGATTTGAATGGGCAGTGGCAAGCATATGAAAGCCTAGCAGATGTGAACTTCCAAGAACAGGATATTGAGCGAGCTATAGTTCATTACAAACAGGCCGAATCTATTGTGCAGCATATAAAATTAGATCCATCTATCCATGATCGTATTTTAAGCAAATTGTCGAGTGTTTTGGAATGCCAGGTGTCAGGCGCAGTAAGAGCAACGTTAAATAGGCAGAGAAGACCGATATCAGTCTCCAGAACGCAGGTAAATATGATCAATGTGAGCCCGCATTTATTCAATTGACTGCATCATTCATTCATCTACAAAAAATGTAAACATTCAGGCCCCTCCACCCTGCGATTGTCTGCAGTCCAGTGCATAGTGTCATTATAAATTATGGCGTATTTACTGATCAGAATAGTTAATTACAAGTGCAATAATGATGTGGGAATGCTAATTAGCAGGGTTTTTTTTAATTGCATCTTGATCATTGTTGTTGAACTCTTAGTTTTTCAGTATGTGACAATTTTGATCAATATGCAAATTATTTTTTCCAGAATCAGTTTCATGGCGAAAGCATAAATTCAACTCCAGTTCACGGTATGTTTTCCCATAATAGGATAGCTCCACAGGCTAGTGGTGTATCTTCAGTCAATCCCCAAGTCAAACCCTCAGTGTCAGCCTCAATCAAACCCGGTGCCACTTCCACTAAAAAGCCATCACATCGGAAAAGGCTAGGCTCGAGGTATGTAATTAGTTTTTTACAGAATGTTGTCTATAGTTTTTGTACAAATAAAAGAAGTGCGATTGCCATACACTATTAGTGTTATGAGTAAATGTTATGTTGGTTTCAAAGAAATAAAATTAGAGCAACAAGAGAAAAAAAAAGTATAATTGTAATCAATAATTTTCATTTCCGTTTATTTCCCTTTTATTATTATTTTACTTATTCTGTACACTAGACCTATATAATAAAATCATGACAAGAAAAAATATTTAAAGGCTACATTGACAGTACAAGTAGCATGGCCATAAAAAAACAATTTTTTTTTTGTAAGGTATGACCAGTACACAATAGGGAGTTTTTGATGCACGATGTTAACCTTAACTTTAACGGATGACATCAAAATTTATTCATCTTGGGTACATTATTTTCAGAATTTTACATGCTTGACGTACGTTAGTTACGGGTTTGCACATGCGTATTTCGATTTGTTTACAAAAGGGGCGGAGCTATCGTGCTGCATGTTGGGTACTAACGTTAAAGTTAAGATTAACATCATGCATCGAAAACTCCCTAATAACAAAACTAACTTGTATTTTTGTTGATGCCTATGTAGGAAAAATCGTGCGAAAGGGAGACGGCGACAAGGGGAGTTTGATGTTCCAGTTTCCAAGGGAGTTCTATCATATGAAAGTGAATCAGAGTTATCCTGTGCTTTTCAGGCTTTAGCCACCGAAGATGATGCAGATTGGAACCGTCACTTTTCCGACAATGCAATTTCCACCAGTGAACATAGGTCATTTAAACACTCTCTCCAAATTCGAAGGTATGCATTATTTTTGGATTAGACATGACCCCAGTGACTCCAAATGCATGTGCATACAAATATAACTGCAGTTAAAATACAACCTGCTATTTGAAGTGCTGGGCTTTCTCGATATTTAATCATCATTATATATTTATGTTTATATACCGCATACATAGATTCAAGGCATGTGATTGGTTAAAAAACTGGTAATAATTTCAACTATCACTCCAATGACGAAATTTGAATGATAGTTCATAAATTCCTGGGGAAAAAACTATCACATTAAAATGATAGTACTTTTTTGCTCTGTCGCAATGTATCTGTCTAGGCCCCACTTAATGTCGCTGCATAATTATGACACGCATGGACATAAAAGAGAACTGCAACCTCTACGGCATGAGAGATTCCATGGGCCTTTCATCTCCTAGGCCTAGCCTCTAGGCCTACTTGATGGCTACTCTTTGGTATGAGGTATATAAAACAAATATTGGCTGCTCTAGATTCCGGAATAAATAGTCTCCACATCACCTCAGGGCAATAGATTTCACCATTTTGTATATTAATTATTTGATTCTGTTAGGATATTGCTTCACCAAGTACATTCTGTTATTGTATCCCATAGTTTTTTTGGTTTTTTTTGTAACTGTAAGTTAGAATGCAAGAATTGAAATTTGTTCAATTTTTATTTTAAGATGTCCCAAAAAATAATATTAAAATAAGTAATGACTATGCTTTGTATAAGAAACTACAGCAAATATAAATAAAAGAAGTAACAACAATGTGTGGTTAAGAAGGGTTGTGACTTGAAAATATATTTTATTGATGCACTAGTAGTATAAAGTTACAGAATATGAGATTGACAATGGACAATCGTTATCATTATTAAATCTATCAATGTAATGCTTGTTTTGCAAATTAATGCCTGGACACCATACCTACCAATTGGAGTTGAAAGTTTAGATTGACTTTTGAAAAAGTAATTAAGAATGATGAACAAAGATTAATGTAAATGTTGGCCTTGATTCATTACAGGATATCTCATTAAAGTTTGCAAATTATGGTTAATGTAAACTACAAACAAGAGGAAAATACAAACATATATTATGTCCACAACACTTTAAAGTTTAATGATGAAACACAACTACCGATAAGGATCGTTTGGTCACCGTACAACAACACACTATAACACGGGCAAGAGCATGATCGGATATGCAAGCTGCCAAAGAAAATTAATGTGTAGCAGTAATTAGCCACAGAAAGCTAAGCTACAATCCAACCAACATAGAGCTTAGTAGTAGTCATGGTAACAGTTGACACCAAACAATCACATTTATTGTGATATAATATTAATATGTTGGAGGCTAAGGTTGCCCTACTCAATACTTTTATGAATAACTACCTTCTATCAATATTTGTTTTGGCATGGTAATACCTAAATATTATTTTTTATTTTATTTATTTATACTTAGGCGTAAATGTTAATACCTAAATATTATTTTTTATTTTATTTATTTATACTTAGGCGTAAATGTATAAGAGAATAACCTCGCAGCATTATTGTCCTGAATTGCATATGGTAATGGTAATGGTAGGGTATTTGTAGAGCGGCTTCCACAATAACATCATCTCAAGGCGCTGACAGCACACAGACCCGAAGTCCGATTAAAATAACGAACAAATATTGGCAAAATAAAAAACAAACATGAAAGGGAACATGAACGAACATGAAAGGGAAGGGAAATGCGTAGTCTGCGACTACATAGCCACTGTAAAAAGGGCGCATATAGTAGTACATGTTTACGTCATTCCACAATGAAATGCAAGTACACACAAGCTAAATGTATACACGAACCTCTATTTTAATTCCTTATCCGAGAAGATTTCGTTATGCCAACCAAATTCCGGGTGAGGAGTGGCTGGAACCATTGCTGATGTTAAGGCTGTAGTTAGCAGAGGCCCTGCCTTACCACTCAGCCACTCGACTCGTCCAAAGATTGCTGATAGCGAATTTATTGCTGTTCCACTTGTAGGTGACAGTCCTTTTTCGCAAGACAGACATGCATGATGTTTTACACAAAATTGTAAAATTTATGTATACTGCTACAGTATATATCCTAACTCATGTAAATTTTAGAATGTTTTTCGTTTGAAACGATGTTGAGGAAGACCAAGTTTGATAGCAATTCGGTTTGATAGCAATTCGGTTTGATAGCAATTCGGTTTGCTTTTTCGGAATCCTTTCTCACCTCCATTTGTAATTGTAATGTTTGTTTTGTTTTTTAAGCTTGGTTTATGAGAAAATAAAATGAAATGAAACTAAATCTTAATGTGAGGCTTGTTTTGGTTGTAAGAAAATTCTAATAGGAATTGATACCAGGACCCTGTGATTGGAAAGCAAGCATCTTAACCGCCAAGCTATTCAACTCCACATAAACACCATATCCACGAGCTGGAGCTAATAATTATTATGCACCCTCGTCTAAAAGTAATCAAGTATTCTGGGCCATGTTTATTGTAAATATTGACCTTCATAGAATACATTATTATTAGAGCGAAGCGTTATTAGCGTTGAGTGCTATCAGCCTATGGCATATTACTGTCCACACCTCATGGCAATGCATATAATGATGTCTAATTATAATAGTTGCTAAGGGAACATGTGTTATTGAGGCACATTGAAATTGGCCAATCAAATCACTTGTTGAGATGCATTGCAATTGGCCATTAGTCATTTGTTGTTGAGACGCATCGCAATTGGCCAATCAAGTCAAGTTTTTATCTATTGTCAGTTGTACTTGTGTGCGCCTTGTTGCAAATTTTTTAGAGCTGATATGATCAAGTAAATTTAGGGTGCATTTATAGTGATGCATTTGATCAGTATTGATGACCACAACAGGTTATCATCAGCATTTTGATTCATGGTAATGACAAGATGAACAGCTGTGTCGGTGTAGGCCTACACTCCTTCAAATAGGAGGTGTAATTTACTGGGTGGTATATATTCTCAGAGTGGGGTAATACGGTTTTTGTTTTGATGGTTTGAAAATATAATTTAACCAAGGAATCTGTGCATTGTTGCTTGGTGTTTTTTTGTTTTTTGTTTGTATGTAACTCTTTGTCCTGTTTTTCCTCCTTGGGTCTTAGCTCGACCAGAAAGTGGAATTCAGAACAAGGAAACTCATATGTACACTTGAAAACTACAAGACTTTATGAATGATCTATCTTTCTCTCTCTCTGCAGTTCATCGTTACCGGATGTCGAGGTGTCAGGTAGCACAAGGAGTGCAACACCTGGTAGTCAGGTGTTGCATTCACATTCCGATGATGTAGACTCATCTTCTCTGACAGATATTACATCTGATGAAAGCACTCAACCAAGGTATTTTTTTTTACATCTTTAATTTTTTTGTAGTGTTTAAGATCAAGTATACTCTGCATGATTATGAGTCCAGTTGGCATGATTTTGTAGCATGGTAGTAACACAGTAGTTGCTACAGAGTAGTTGCTTGTCTCGCTCCCAGGATTCTAGTTAAAAAACAGACAAATTCCAGTTGAGTTAGCCTGGGTTCCAGGCCCTAATTTTAGGTTACTCACTCTTTATTGCACTTAGTGCGCGCCATACCTAATTTAATTGGCGTCCCATACTCGATTTCTTTTTTTTTTTCTAATTATTCCGTCTATCTCTAAATTAACTTTCTCGTTGGTGGCGCTGTCCAGAATGAGAAAATGAATAACAAATAAGAGACTTGTGACAAGTCTACAGTTGAGTATGTGGCACAGCTTATACTGTAAGTGGTGAGACAATGGATGTTGAATTTGATATTAAAAAAAATAACCTTACACCATGTGGAGGTACCAGCACTTGATAAAAATATGTATTGTAATTTTTAGTAATTTATAATGCAGCGTGGCTTGATAATTTCAAGAAGAAAATCAAAGTCAGTGTCAAAGTTTGCAATGTTAATCTGATCTCAGTAGGTAGTAATATCTTTCATTTATCGATTTTCCATGATTTTCAGTGTCAGGGAGAAACAGCAATTATTGCTCAATTTACTTAGCCTGATGAAAACGGCAGAAATTATTGATTTTCTTTGATTATTTATTAACACAGACCTTGGTTAAATGGCAATAGTGGGCTTGATACTATTGAAGGCAACTATCAAATCATTAGTGAACGAGTCCCAGTGTATGCACAGGTGACCAAACACAATGGTATGTACTTAGGGTTAACTTGAATTTTAAGTAGGACTCTGTGTTATTTAATAACATAGCAAGGTGCTTATGATAAATGTTGAATTGATGCTCTATATAAACCTCTGTTATTATTATAATAGCTGTATTTGAGGCTCTGCGTTTATTTCAAATGCATTATGTGGTACATTGGCTGGTTAGGTTATTGATTTTAAGGAGCAACAGTGAAACAACAAATCAAACAATTGTGAGAGGAACAGAAATTTCTACATAATAATATTTATTTAAAATATAATTATTATATTGTAAGATGATGTAATACATGTAATAGAGGGATTTAGCGATGGGCATCACGTGACCTAACTTGAGTGTTGGATATAAACAATCCACTGACACAGCGGTGTTTTACATGGAGATTTCTGTCTCAGCTGTCCCTTGTTTATTGCTGTAAAGATCATCATAATTCCCAGCAAACTATACCAAATTGATTTGAGATTAAACTTAAGAATTTTGCCTTAATGTTTTGCTAATGCTGTAAAGGATACTGGCCGCAAACATTGGGATTTTTTTGACAAATGTTAGGCCTAGGCCCCTGCCATCAGCATGGTTAGGTATGCATGATGGTCTTTGACCCGCGAACTACGCTGGGATGTTAGTGCCAGCTAAGGTTTATGAAGGATCACTTAAATTTCAAAGCATACAATCCAAGGAGAACACTATAATGAGTATAATAAACACTATTTTGAACAATCCTATTGCCTTTGCTAGCCATCTCACGTTAACAGTGGATGGTTGTTTTCGCAACCATTACGTTATCTTTTCCTATGCTATAGCACTGTAATGTTTTTCATATATACCCAAGTTCAGTCAAGTGACCGCCTGTAAACAATCATCCCTAAATCCCTCTATTAGTAGCTGCACCGAAGGGGAGCAGAGTCAATCCCCCTGTGGAACAAGCCAACCCTTCGGAGAACTACTCATAGATCCTTTAAATTGCTAATGTTGATAATTTGTTGTATAAATAATAACAGTAGCAAAATTGTACCATGTTTCAGTCGCAGTAGCTGGCTCGGATGTTGAAGAACAAGAGAAGATTTATGAAACACTGAATTCCAAATTTGATGCTACAGCACTACTTGGTTCCTCAATGCCAGTGCGAGATCCACCATCTCCCCCGTTACAACGACCGCCACCGCTACCTCCACGCAAGATGCGGCAACATGAACATCCAAATTCATCAGATAGCGAAGACAGTGACTGCACTGACAGTTTTGAAGAAGAAGAAGATGAAGATGATGATGATAATGAGGATAATGGTGATGATGATGGTGAAGAACCAGCCTACAAGAAATACCAGCAGTCTGTCTATATGAAGCAACTATCCAGAGGTCAAAGGTAACTTCTTTTTTTTCTTTTTTTTTTTTGTCTATTTTCCTTATTGAATTTCAAATTGTTGAACCAATTTCTGGAGCCTTCAATTCACAGCCAGTGACTAGATTTTTCGAGGACATTACTAGGTTATTGTTATGAATGATGTCCCTATAGGTTCTTGGATTAGATTGGATTTCTTGGGTGTACTTTGAATTGTGGGTTCATTCAATTCACTTGAAATACATTAACAATTCTGTCAATTTTTTTTTTCATTTTCAGAGAAAAAGAGCTTTTTCAGTTAGCTCTGCGTAAAGCATATGCACATTCGTTTGAAGCAGTCAATGAAGTTCAAGAAAATCAGGAAAGTCCCCCAAAGAATCCATCAAGTTCAACAACGACTATAAGATCCTCAGACTCAGATGTGTCATCTAAATCTACTCGTTCAACAAAGTCTCGGGCCTGTCGTATCATGTGACCAACTCATTTGTGTCTTCGTCATGCAGGCAAAATGCACTACTCTACCATGGGATGAGCAGTACTTTATCATGTGATAAATAATTCTGTGTAATTAGCAGTACTGTATCATGTTATCACTTGATCACTGAGCTGCATCATGTGAAGACATTACTTTGTGATTGTGGTGTACGGTAAGAATGGCCCCGGAAAAAATGGCCCAGGGAAAAATGGCCCGGGAAAAAATGGCCCCGGTAAAAATGGCCCCAAATGACAGGTAGGTAAAAATGGCCCCAATAATAAAATTCTGTATTAAAACTGATTTTTTTAAAAATCATTATATGCATTTTTTTAAAACTGAAATAATTTAGTTTTTAAAAGGAATCTAACATCAAATAAATTGCCATTTACATTTTACTTTTTGCAGAAATTACATATTCAATGATAAAATATTCAAAGATAAAAAAAAAGCTGCTTTTTTTTTTCTACTTCTTTGAAGTCACTCTAAGCAGAACATTTATTGAAGAAAAGTAAGCCTCTCCTTTTTCCCATACATGAACTTGTCATTCAAACACACAATTGATCCACATGCTTTAACTACTGTTTATTTGCACTGTTTATAACATGTAAAGTTATTTCATTTGATACTTAACAAAAGTGGATTTTGTGGTTTATCTATGAGTTGCATATTGTAGTTGAAGTACTGTATGTATGACATTCCTCTACTTTGTTAGTGGAATAACGTTTTTAAAACTTATTTCAACTATCAAAAAATGTTCAATGGCCATTGTTTTCTGATAATCTCTCAGTACATTATTTGCATCTGTTGTGTAACTGTATTTGTTATTGATTCAATTCTTGCTTATTAGTACCGTATTTAAATATTTGAAGATTTTAAAAAAAATATCATTTCTATTACTGAATTTTTTCATTGGGGCCATTTTTACCTACTTGTCATTTGGGGCCATTTTTACTGGGGCCATTTTGATTATATGATGGTTGGTTTTTACAACAATATATATTCATAATTTATACTTTATATTCTGCTACATGTAAGATATACCGTAGTAGCCAGACCAGGTTTTTGTATGCACTTTGAAGTCCAGAGAATTTGACTTCAGAAATTGATTTAGGGTGGTCTCACCGATTTTAATAAAGAAATAATTCAAAATACAGTATTGCATTTTTCCAGTCTGTAAATGGCAGTATTCAATTATTATTATTATTGTTATTATTACTATGACGATGACAATGACGGCGACAATAAATAAATAAATAATAGCAATAATATTATTAAATTTAAGATGTATATAGCGCCTCCCGTTGTAATAATAGTAATACGATTATAATTATGTTGATGTTCATGATGGTTGATATAAGTTGATGATAAGACTTGTTTCCAGTAGGGTTCTTCTGTGCGGTGATTGGGCAGTAAGGGCCTACACCAGGAAACAATCCCATGGACCATATTAAACACCGGACCAACAGCTTAAACGTCTTATCCGAAAGACGTGCGCTATCATAATTTGCATTTCAGCCCTCCAGCTGAAATACAAGGAAAGCAGTGATGGGAATTGAACCAAGATCTCCACTGTTCATCGCACACAAAGTGGTTACCACAAGTTTAGCCGACTGAGATAGGTTGCTCTCACAAATACTCTGTTTATTTGTTCGACAATAGCACTTTCTGCAGCTCATATTATTCCAGGTTATGTGATATGGTTATTGGTGATCTGCTTGTTGGTGATCCGCTTCACAAGCGGATCACCTCTTGTTATTGTCAGGTTCATCTTCATCTTTTTTATTCTTCTTTCTTTCTCCCCATTTCTGTTAACACGATATCTCAAATTTGCCAAGAGTTACGAATATGCTCGCTTCAACGAATATTTGGCTTGGCCTGGAATAGTCACAATAAAGGTTTGCTCATGTGCTCAGTCATGTGTGACGTCATCTAACCAGTTGTCATTTCTAAATCATATTCAGGGGGCAAAAACATCAGGTCAAGGTTGAATGTCACGTACCAAAATATTACGCGTGCAGTTCATAACGCGCGCACACGCGTGCGTCAATATTTTAAAATGCTCAAAATCACTTTGAACTCGGGATTGGTAATAGCTATCAAGGTCAAACTTTTTATTCTAACTTATATTCCACCATATTACTTGGTCTCTGATTCTCCCGTCGGGATAACCAAAAGTAAAATTTATTACTGTCAATGTGGCTCTCCATGCGATGTTTGGCCTATTTATATGCTTAGAAATTTAATATATGCAACTCTACTAGTACTATACATCAATTTGGAAAATAAGGAGACAATTGTAATTCAGTGAGTGTTACAAAAAGCACATAGTTTTTTAAATTAAGATAGTTGATTTGCATGGATCCAATCAGTTATTTTAAAAGTATAAAATGTATAAAATGATTCAAAACTGTACAATTTGTTTGAGTAAATATGGCCTCACTTTCTCTATTTGGAGTCACTTTTGTTTTATTTTATTTGAACATAGTCAGTACACCTTCTGGTAAAATTTGTTAATTACATATTATTAATAATAAAACTACATACATATTATCATACATATTATACCCTAGTAGCCAGACCAGGTTTTTGTATGCACTTTGAAGTCCAGAGAATTTGACTTCAGAAATTGATTTAGGGTGGTCTCACCGATTTTAATAAAGAAATAATTCAAAATACAGTATTGCATTTTTCCAGTCTGTAAATGGCAGTATTCAATTATTATTATTATTGTTATTATTACTATGACGATGACAATGACGGCGACAATAAATAAATAAATAATAGCAATAATATTATTAAATTTAAGATGTATATAGCGCCTCCCGTTGTAATAATAGTAATACGATTATAATTATGTTGATGTTCATGATGGTTGATATAAGTTGATGATAAGACTTGTTTCCAGTAGGGTTCTTCTGTGCGGTGATTGGGCAGTAAGGGCCTACACCAGGAAACAATCCCATGGACCATATTAAACACCGGACCAACAGCTTAAACGTCTTATCCGAAAGACGTGCGCTATCATAATTTGCATTTCAGCCCTCCAGCTGAAATACAAGGAAAGCAGTGATGGGAATTGAACCAAGATCTCCACTGTTCATCGCACACAAAGTGGTTACCACAAGTTTAGCCGACTGAGATAGGTTGCTCTCACAAATACTCTGTTTATTTGTTCGACAATAGCACTTTCTGCAGCTCATATTATTCCAGGTTATGTGATATGGTTATTGGTGATCTGCTTGTTGGTGATCCGCTTCACAAGCGGATCACCTCTTGTTATTGTCAGGTTCATCTTCATCTTTTTTATTCTTCTTTCTTTCTCCCCATTTCTGTTAACACGATATCTCAAATTTGCCAAGAGTTACGAATATGCTCGCTTCAACGAATATTTGGCTTGGCCTGGAATAGTCACAATAAAGGTTTGCTCATGTGCTCAGTCATGTGTGACGTCATCTAACCAGTTGTCATTTCTAAATCATATTCAGGGGGCAAAAACATCAGGTCAAGGTTGAATGTCACGTACCAAAATATTACGCGTGCAGTTCATAACGCGCGCACACGCGTGCGTCAATATTTTAAAATGCTCAAAATCACTTTGAACTCGGGATTGGTAATAGCTATCAAGGTCAAACTTTTTATTCTAACTTATATTCCACCATATTACACAAATATGGCATTAGATTACCTGTTATCCCTTCTTTTCTGAAGTTATCTGCACTCAAAATAGCCTCTTTGTTTAACGACACATTTTTTTTGTGATTTTCAATGTCACCCTGTGTCCATATGAGTGAGTGTATACATCTTAAATTACAGATACATTATCTATCGGTAGTTGTTTCTAGCCACAAGCAAGCACAGGCTGATCAAATGAATTAAAATGGAATGGCATCCATTCAAAATTGGGACCAGCCCTAAAAAAGTGAAAAAAAAGCCTATGTTTCCCATTAACGGTTCGTCATGTGAACAGTTAAAATCTTTTCTTAAATTTACTCCAGTTAACCAGATATATTAGATCTACTTATACACCAAATTTCAGCTTTGGTACTCAGCTCCTTCATGATAAGATACTATGTTGAAAACTACACATATTTTAACATAATCAGAAATAACTAAATTTTTTAAGAGTTGGGTAATTCCATGCCAGCATGGGATCATAGATTTTTAAAATTTTTATACTGACAGTTATTCATGTGAATTGAAAAACCTGAAATTTTTAGACTCCTGTTTTTTTTCCCGTAGCGGCAGTTTGATGTAAAAGGGGGCGTGGCACAAATTAGTGCACTGTGAAATTAACTTTGATTTTCGTATGCTAATATCTTTAGACGTACAGCGCCTATAACATTCAGATATTGTGGTGTAGGATATCTTTTACTGCTGATTCCAAATCTGCAATCAGAAAAGCTGTAGCATGTACCATTGTGGAATAGCAATGGTCTAAACATGGGACAAAAACCTGCCTGGATAAACTTTTTGCATTTTTGGAGGGCTGATCTGGGGCAAATTTTAAGTTTAGTTAAGTTTATTACTGTGTATATAAGAAGTAATACTGGTGGGTTAGGATTTCTAAAAATTTGGAGATTAAAAAAGATTTAATTTTTTAGTTACGGCTGCCTGAACAATGGTCCAGACACATATTTTAACAATCGGAAATAACGAAAGTTGCTAAGACTTGGGTTATTCTATGCCATGAGTCTTAGATTTTTTGCACACTGACAGATATTCATGTGAATTGAAAAATCTGGTATTTTGAGACTCCAATTCCTGTTAATTTTTCCATAGCAGCAGTTTGACATAAAGGGGATGTGTGCACAAAACATAGCAGGTCGAGATCCATGAAAAGTCGTATATAAAGATTTATTTATTTATTGAGCAGATTAATCACACTGATAAACAATATTATTGTACAAATTCGGCTGATGCATATGAACTTCTATTTAGAGACATAATTTCATTATTTTCTTTCCAAAAAACTTAATAAACGTTTACCAGCACCTCATATCGACTTTTGAATGGTGAAAATCGGCTCAGTATAACCCATTTTATTGAGTACAAATTTTAAGTTAATAGAACATACTGCTGTTACATCTTCTAGTTTTCCCCCACCGTTGTATTTAGGTACACGCTACAGTATACACAATGAGCATAGCAGAGTTCCGCACGAACGATTCAGCCCACATCTTTATTATATGTCTGAGTTAACGCATGAATGGTTTTATGGACCTTCTCGGGACTTTTTTCCTACCCCACATCTTTATATCTAATTTTGCTGAGAGTTCCGCTTGAACAATTTCGTGGACATTTTGGTATCTGCGCATGACATGCTCCCATTGCAGAGTTTATAATGTTTTGAAAGGCAAAATCTAGGAAGAGCAGCCAGCAAGCTTACTGTCCGGAGTTTTAGAAGTTATTTTATTTTTTCTTTTTACTGTATATTATTTTGCTTTTTAAGCTGCGCTGCTGGCACCTAGCTATTGTAGTCTTGCTTGATTGTGTATTGCCTTTTTTTTATCTTAAAATAAATGAATGATTTTTAGATAGAATAATTTATATGAAAGAATAGTGGTGGTGGTGCTGTTCTTTATATTTGAAAACAGAGACCTGCATAATGAAAAATGAAAACTCAAAACAGAACCATTTATATTTTACGCATAAGTCGAAAAAAGGCCAAAGCAATGCTCTAATCAAAGTTTTATAGTAGTTAGGCTGACGGAGCACCAAAGTGGCAAAAAATTATTTACAAAGCGATTTTTGTTGGAAACTGTTGATATCGACCTGGAATACCACCAAAAAAAAGTTGGATGGATTTCGGACATTAGACATTTTACCTAAAAAAAATCTATATATAATAGCAAGGTGGTGGGGGTAGAATAGATACGGTAGCCATATCTTATCTTAAACCCGTAATACATGCATTTTTAAGTATAAAATATCATTGTTCAGTACCACTACATTGTTTTTTATCAAGGGTTATGCAAACATATCATTAATGATGCAAGAAAAGGTCAAAGGTCATTGCAACAAATTGGCCCATCCCTTAACAAAGCAATGGATTATGTACATTCCTTTTGAAGTTCCTGCTTTTTTCTCTAAACAAAGTGTTTTATGGCTCATTAAATCTTAAATTTTTAAAATAATTTCACAATGGCGTCCAAAGATGGCCGACATACATTTTGCATAGCTATTATTCAGTAACAAGTGGCACTTACTTTGCAGTGGAAAATTTTTATTTTCTGGGTCATAATATACCATGCAATAAAAAAAAATGTAAATCTGTTTTAAGGAATATATGAACAAATATTGAATTTAAAATAAAAATATATATGTAATAATAAGTAAGGCACATGTCATTGCTGAAGAACCACAGATTCTTCTGGACGCTTAAACCACCATTCCATTGCGGTCAAGTTCTGCTGACGTTTGCCATGTTTGTGGAAGGTCACGGGCTCGAGTGTCGGTTGATTTTTTTTTTCTTTGTCAGATTTCCTTTTTGTTGCATTTCAATATATATATATATATATA
>NW_022685220.1:1704117-1706078 GCF_011630105.1 Anneissia japonica
ACTAAATATTCTCGATTTATATAGGCTATATATAAATTATGAAAGAAAATATACATTAATTTGATAATTGATTAAAGCAGTATTAATATCGAACTCTGACGCCCATTGTCCAACATACATTTTGCATACAGTACTGCGCGCTTGGCGCTCCATACAAATTGCTGTGTATCGACTCGCGGCCGCTTTCCCTGGCGGCCGCTACGACCCTAATCCCTTTGGACAATTTCAAATTTCTACGACGCTTGTCGGAAAAGCGCGTCAGGTATCGTAACCATCTTATTATTTATCTTGAACATCGTTCTAACAATTCGGCTCCTAAAGGACTACAATTTCATGTCAGGTCTGATATTCCATTCGCAGATCGTGACTTCCATTCCCGCTGGAATGGCGTCCTTAACAAAAATGCATGTCGATTAAATGAGGCCCTAATTGGCAACTGCCGCAAACTCCTCAAAGACATCAACAACCAAATTCACTTTAGGACTAGAAAGCTAAAAAGAGACCTTCCTATATCTGAGTTTCAAAACAAACTCAAGATTATTGCCAAGGATTGCCTTAAGCTTTCCAAGGAACTTTCCCTGAGGAGACAACACAAATTTGGTCGAGACAATATCACTTAAACACAAGTGATCGAACCTTCGCACAATATTTGGCTTTCACGTAAACCTAGAAGGTTCATTCGGCGCTTTAGTGATAATCCGTGCAACACCACGGATTCAGTTGTTCAAATTAACTGTCAGTTTTCAGAAGGAGAAACCAAACTTCTATCCCGAGGACTCAAATTTTGCCCAAAACCAAGGCAGGCTGACCCACAACAACTATCTTTGGTTCTGGAAGCTTTCTTCCGACGTTTAAGATGCCGTGAATTTTTCGCCGATTCTGACGGCAACACCACGGACAACACGGGCAATGTTACTAAATTCAAACCTAAAAGTACCTGGAATCCCCCTAAGAATCGTTGCCCAGCTTTAGAAACTTTCATTCAGGTCATTGAGGAGGACGTTAAAAACCACACTCCTAGTCCAGATTTCTGCGACAATCTCACAAAAAATGAGAGGCAGGCCATCGCCAATTTGCGTCAGCGTGATGATATTATCATCAAACCAGCTGATAAAGGCTCTGCCACTGTCGTGATGGACATTAAATTCTATGAAGAGGAGTCCTTAAGACAACTAAACAATCCTCTTCACTATCGGAAGCTCACAGAGGACCCCACTCCGGAAATTTCTAAGGAAGGGGAAAAATCTGTATTAAAGATTGTTAAAAAAGGTTCCATCGATCCCAAAATTGGACCCCATCTCATCCAGGTCGATCCGGCACCAGGACGTTCAATGTCCTACCCAAAATCCACAAAGCAGGCCATCCTGGCAGACCCATTATTTCGGGCAACGGTACTGCTACAGAAAAAATCTCTGAATATGTGGATGATTTATTGAGACCATATGTTGTTGCTCTCCCCCTCGTACATTCAGGACTCCACGGACTTTATCCGCAAAATTAACCAAATTTCAAATTTACCTAATAATACTGTTCTGGCTACACTTGATGTTTCGTCATTATATACTAATATCCCTCATGAAGAAGGCGTGCATTTCAAATTACAAGCAAATTCGGGGCAAAACCCCATCTAAATCACATCTCCGTGAACTTATCATGCTGATTCTGACCAATAATAACTTTGTTTTCGGCGACGGTCATTACCTTCAAATTCATGGCACAGCGATGGGCACCAAAATGGCTCCATCTTTTGCTAACTTATTTATGGGACAATTTGAGGCCAATTTCCTGTCCCTACAGCCCAAGAAACCAGATGTTTGGTTTCGTTGATGATATCTTCATGATCTGGACCCATGGTGAAGATAGTTTGGATACGTTCCTATTGAACATTAATTCGGCTCATCCCACAATCAAATTCACTACTAACAAATCCACAAGCAGTGTAGATTTTTTGGACATCAACG
>NW_022685220.1:1706152-1707373 GCF_011630105.1 Anneissia japonica
CCCCCCGCACTTTACAAAAAACATTCCGTACAGCCAAGCATTGCGCATGAGACGCATTTGTTCTTCGGATTTAGATTTTCAGAATCGAACAGAAGAACTATCCGGACATCTCCGGAATAGAAATTATCATCGAGGACCCATTGAAAATGCTACAAAAAAAAAACCAAGGACATACCTCGTGCTCAAACACTGACGTACAAACCACGTCAAAGATCGAACAGAGTGCCACTGGTCACTACCTATCACCCTAGGTTACCACCACTAAGGGCTATAATTCAGAAACATATGCCCATTCTACAGACCACAGAACTTCTTAGCTCTGTTTTTCCGGATACACCGTTCATAGCCTATCGCAGACCACCTAACCTTCGTGATATATTAGTACGATCTAAATTCAAGAGGCAAACTAACTCTTGCGACAACCGTAATTTGGGTAGTCATCTTTGTGGTTTATCATGCGAAACATGCTCCTTGCTTGATTCTACACAATCATTCAAGAGCAACCAAACAAACCACATATTTCGGATAAGGCAATCAATTAATTGCCTCACCAAAAATGTCATTTATCTCATATATTGTACTTATACACATCTAGAGGAGAAACAAAAAACACTCTCCGTATGAGAATGACACAACATAGATCAGCTATCAGAACATCTAAGCTTGATCAACCAGTAGCCGAACATTTCAATTTAGCTGGTCATTCAATTTCAAATTTCAGAGCTCTGGTTCTATTTCTGGCTGTTTACTTACGTTTACTTTTTAGCTGTTGCTTATCATTTTCGTATCTCTATTGAGATCCAGCTATTGTTTCCCACAGCACTGTTGTTTTCCAGTATTTTGCCTTTTAATCTATATAATATATATATATATATATACATATAACATAAATCAAGGTAGCCGTTAACGCTGTTAAATCATATATAAATCATCAAAGAAAGGTAAATACAGTGTTCGAATAAAGGACTTAATAAATACACCGTGTAGCATAGCTCTTAACGAATGTAGTCCTGTAAATAAATGAATAAAGAAATTGTGTAATAAAATGCCTCTGACGGGACTCGAACCTGCGACCTCTCGCTGTCAAGGCGAGTGTCATAACCACTAGACCACGGAGGCTTCATGGTTGAACAAATTCAAATACCAACAGATACACTCCATTACACAATAGGTACGGCTAGAAACAAATAGGTGCATATAACATAAATCAAGGTAGCCATG
>NW_022685220.1:1708054-1723385 GCF_011630105.1 Anneissia japonica
AATGGGCATTGACCCTATATCAAATACACATCTAGATGTGTATAAGAGACAGTATATATATATATATATATATCTTACTGTATGTTCCTGTCATATGTCTATATCTTATTTTCCCATCTGGACACTGTTATTATTATTTATCTATTTGAAGAGAAATGTATGAGAAATAATATTTCCTAAAACAGAACATTCTGCTGTCTATGTTGTCTTTTCTACGTTATTTATATAAACATGTTTATATATTTCTGTTTTACTGTCAGTGTCAATGGTCATATATTTATATATCGCGCCTTCCACAGAAAAACCGCCTCAAGGGATCTATATGTGTTCTAATAGGACAACACTTGGTAGGATGGTGCTTTAAAGTAGCAGGACTTACTTTATCAGTCAATATTTTAACTTTGGTAGGGTTTGGATTTAGAGTAGGAATTATATGTTTTGATCTTAGATTCAGCAAGTTATTTGCACTAGTAGGTATTAACATGAGTAGGATTTAATTTTTAATAGGTATTAATCAAACCAATTCCTTGTGTAACCAAACTTGATATTGGCTTCAATGGGATTTTATTATCACTATTATAGGAGTCTTACATAATATGGGAGCTAGGTGCGACACGTTTGCTCATGAATTGGGTGGTATTAACAAATCTAAAGAATATAAACCGCAGCAATCGTATCAATTTTAAAAGAGCCCAGAACATTAATATTTCTGAGTGCTCTGGTCCAGTCTCTGTGGAGTAGATAATTGACAACGAGACACTTAGGAAGTACAACGTTTTAGGAAGTGCTATACAAATGCTCATTATAACAGTGGGCCTCAGCAGAGTACAGTATTATTTAATCATAAATTGTATAGGGACAGTTGCGTATCTAGAAGTAACAGGGGGATGACGTGGGAGACGCAAACGTGCAGTGGGGCTCAATGATTTTTTTTTCTGTGGGGTAGGGGCGGATCCATTTGAAAGAGGGGGTTCATTTTCCCATAAACCTAAAAATTAAAGGGGATCCGGGGTCCTCCCCCGGGAAAATTTTGATTCCTAGATGGCCGGAAATATGAGCTTTCCCGACTTCTGAGGTGTCTTTTAATGACCTTTAATTTCTTCAAAATTGAAGGTTTTACCCCTCTTAAAAAAAAGGTCAGCTGATTTTATCTCATTCTTAGGCCTATACCAAAGAAAATAATTAAAAATATAGTCAATATATTATTAAGCCTATATCATACCAATTCTCACGCATCCGGCTTGAGAATTACGTTTTTCGAACAAACCTCAAGCTCAAGCCACTCCTCTAAAATCTCACGCTTTTCCACTAATCTCAAGCTTTATTTGATTAAACCCAAACTTTTTATCGAATAATATAAACCTTCGCAATTCTATATTTTATCAGGCCCAGATCATCGAAAATTCTATCGTTCCTGTTATAGCTACTCATTTTTAAGGTTTAATTTCAGCACTAGAGATATTCAGAGTACCCAGAGAGCATCTAAGCCCAACATTTTTCGGGGCCCTTAGACGGGCCCTCGACTCACGTCAATTGGGTTATTTCCTGTTAAATCTCAAGCCTCTAGCTATCTTCAACTTGGCATGTATTCTATATTCCAACATTATTGAGTAGTTGAATTCTTTCTTCCATAGATCGATGAACTGATAGCCTGAAGAAGAATACACTTTCGTACATAATTATTACGACGTCGAGCCAAACAGTGTTTCTAATGTATTTAATTGAATGCTGGGCTAAGCCTATATATATATATATATATCTTTCTCTTATACACATCTAGATGTGTATAAGAGACAGACTATAGACATACATTTAAAAATAACTGGTATATTTTCGTAATATAAGTAGGCGACATTTCATCAGTATTAAACTTAATAGTACAGTAGGAGCATAAAAACCTTGAGAACAATTTATTCATTGTTCTGTATAGTTTACATACGACTTGAAAAGGCAACTGAAACCACTGTCTCCATAAAAAAAATGACATTGTTAAACATCGAAAAGACCTACTGTGAATAATATAATTTTGTAAATACCGGCGCCGCAGGCAGAACCGAATGAAACACCGCTTCCGACCAAATGTTGTGGGCTTATTTTTATTTGCTAATTCGTTCCAGGTGATAAGTTATCATCTTTCATTTCATTTTAATCAGTGACTCAATACAGCTAACATAAATTAATTAAAATTAATTTAATACTACGTCATTGCCGGTTATTTATGCTCTTTATGTGTACATGGTACACGCACACATTTATATATTGTCTCCTGTCTACTTGCGCGTAAATATTTCATATTAACATCCGCTACCTCCAGGGGCACATTACGAAGAGGTAGTCGGTATTATGCATGTGCTGAGAGTTTTAAATACAGACCTATAAAAACTTCCAAAAATAGATACGGTACTTGTTATGACATGTCTCACATTTACAAAATGTGTTTAATTGTCCTATATATTTGCATTAAATTAAACATCAACATGTCACTTAAACATTTTAAAACGATTTTTCTATTTTTGCATCATTGCAAACAATCATGCGTAACGCTACTGCTGATTTTATCCATTTGCGTGTTATACATAAACATCTATTACTTTTGTTCGGACTAATGAGTCAAAGTGTTATAGTCAGAAAACAGAGAGTGGAAATTTGTTATCGTATCTTTAATTCGCATCACTAATCTTAATTAGCATCTGAAATTTCACGTTGGGTGCATTCATAAACGCGTTAAAAGTGTCGGAACACGATTTGCATAATAAAGTTATTCTGAACAATTCTATTATCAAATTCTCAAACTTGAGTAACCTTTAAGAAAACGCAGATCGTCACTTAGTTGTTAGTTTGCCGACTGTAGTCTTCTTGTTGGGTATCTTTGTGATCGTGTAATCACATAATTTTAATTCTCCGTGTTTGTTATCGTTGGCTACCTGCGGACTGTATTGTGGTCGCCTAATGAAGTGCATTGTACATCAAATCAGCAGTAAAAGATGTCCTACACCACAAAATCTGAAGGTTATAGGCGCTTTACTTATAAAGATATTAGCATACGAAAATCAAAGTTAATTTCACAGTGCACTAATTTGTGCCACGCCCCCTTTTACATCAAACTGCCGCTACGGGAAAACAAACAGGAATTTGAGTCTAAAAATTTCAGGTTTTTCAATTCACATGAATAACTGTCAGCATAAAAAATTTTAAAAATCTATGATCCCATGGCATGGAATTACCCAACTCTTAAAAAATTTAGTTATTTCCGATTATGTTAAAATACGTGTAGTTTTCAATATAGTATCTAACCATGAAGGAGCTAAGTACCAAAGCTGAAATTTGGTGTATAAATAGATCTAATATATCTGGTTAACTGGTGTAAATTTAAGAAAAGATTTGAACTGTCCACATGAAGAACCGTTAATGGAAAACATAGGCTTTTTCACTTTTTTTAGGGCTGGTCCCAAATTTAAATGGATGGCATTCCATTTTAATTCATTTGATCAGCCTGTGCTTGCTTGTGGCTAGAGACAACTACCCATAGATAATATATCTGTAATTTAAGATGTATACATTCACTCATATGGACACAGGGTGACATTGAAAATCACAAGAAAAATTGCGTCGTTAAACAAAGTGGCTATTTTTAGTGCAGATAACTTCAAAAAAGAAGAGATAACAGTTAATCTAATGCCATATTTATGTAATATGGTGGAATATAAGTTAGAATAACAAGTTTGACCTTGATAGCTATTACCAATCCAGAGTTATAAGCTTCCAAAGTCGGAGGAAATTGTGTTGGCGCTTTTTGAAGGGCCACGCCCCTTTTTTGAGGAGTCAATATCTCAGAAACTACAAAACACTAAATTTTTTTTAAGTATTGGTTTTTCACATAGTGGATCATTTTTATGAAGTTTCATCAAAATCTGAGAGGGTCATACTGGAACTTTTTGGAAATCTGGTTGATTTGACACGGAATGACCCAATATGGAATTAAAATTTTCATTTTTTCATCTCATGAAAGTATGTTAACTTACAGTTAACTAGTTGAGAGTAATATTTAATTTTTTTGTTTCTAGGGTTGTCTCTGGGGAAGTATGCAAGGTTTGATTCTGAATACTACAGTACCGTAGCTCTCCACTTCCTCCCCCACTACAGCGATGATGTATTCGTAGATATGATTCAATAAACAGGGCTAATGTGAAGCAAAATAAGGCGGCATTTACTGTGCTAGAGTACTATATAAAATTAACTGATGAAATATATTACTGTATTAAGCACGCCGATATCATTGTTATAGAACATACTGATTTCTAAAAAGAATTTGTTTATTAATCAATACCAAGGTGGGTTTGATAATTGAACCATTAAATTTGATATTTTTACACGAATTAAAAACCATATTCCAAACTAACTAATTATTTATGTAATCACAGGAGTACTGCATACAGTGACTCATATTTGTGAAAATTCAAAAAGTCTTATCCTAACCACCTGGTAATAGGCAATGAATTGTGGGAGCGGTCGGTACAGCGGTTGTGATTGTGGCCTTAACCCAACCCGAATTATGGGCTTGAGGTTTAGGGTTATAGTTATCTTAGTTGTCTTATAGGCCGATAAATATGGAATGGGGTTGATGGGAGCGCGAAGGTGGTATGTGGGCGCTCATTGTGAGAAAAAAAAATCAATGAATTTATTAATTTCCAACTGAGTAGATAAAAACAAAAATTGAAAATCTGATAATTTCTATGCTGCTTAATTAATTTGTAGGCCTATGTTCTTACAAAATTAGCAAGCTATAATTATTTTTTCATTATTTTTGTTTTTTAATTTTAAGGGGACAATACATTCCTTTTATCCCAAAAAATAATTATTTTACGTAATCATAGGATTGCTTTTGAAAATCGAGGCTGAAATTATACTACAGTT
Source organism: Anneissia japonica (assembly GCF_011630105.1). Classification (NCBI taxonomy): domain Eukaryota; kingdom Metazoa; phylum Echinodermata; class Crinoidea; order Comatulida; family Comatulidae; genus Anneissia; species Anneissia japonica. The sequence goes on from NW_022685220.1 coordinate 1,712,969, forward strand.
CACTCTCCAATTTCACCACTTGGGACCTGAAAATTTGAACAGCATAATTAGAGGGTAGTCGAAATCGTTCAGACTGATGGACATTTTTGGGTCCCCGTCGCCAATCCCTTGGGTTATGAATGTTTTAAACGACAAAATACCTGTAAATCAGTAGCGGATAGGATTTTGAAATAGAGAGGGGGCCAAGGGAGAGACTTTCTATCAGACACACATTATGCTGTTATGTATCAACAAAGCTCTTTTTGGTCAGGGTGCTATATTATCGAAGATCCTGGGTAGTGGCCATTGGGGCCCCTTGAGCTCAGGTGCCCTGCGGACTGCCACATAGTGCCGCATACGCCTTATGCCACTGGTTTCCAATATCAGCATTATTGCTGGGTGATCAAATCCAAAAATCTCTATCACATAAAATTGGTGACTTATGCATTCAGTGGTTTTTGTTTAAAAATTACTTATTTTTGTGCAAAAAGCAACCAAAGGCCTATTGGATAAATGTTAATTGCCTGGTTTACTGTTCTCCATGCTAAATTTAATACTAGTCATATTTGTGTTAAAATGGTAGGGTATACTAATATTCTTGAATATTTATATCATCTTCCACAATAAAATCCCGACTCAAAGTGTTTTTAAGCTTAGGTATTAGTTACTTTAAAAACTGAAAATTAGAGTGAACTATACTAATGTTTTTGTTGTAGCCAGTACACATTCAGTCTTATGATACAGTATGTTCTATAATTCATGCGATTTTTAGCAATGGTTTGATGCTTGGCTTGAGTACCACAGTTTGCATACCTAAATTTGTAATTTTTTTGACAAAAAATAGGCCCAACCTAGCTAGATTTCAGTCTTAAATTCTGGCAAAGGCATATAGTAAGTATGCCATAATATTATTATTACAGTCCATCAAGTGGTATAGAGAGGTTTGCAGAATTATGGTTCTAAACCGCGCTTTTGATCAAAATTGGAATTATTTATTGAATATAATTTAAAAAAAAAAATAAAACAAAAAACAAAAAAAACAAAAAACAATGTAAAGTAAACCGAAAAGACTGACATTCAGAAATGACTTTGAGGATGGATAATAAAAGGTATTATATTGTTAGAAATTGTAACTGGAGAAGGGTTAATTCATTTTTAGCTCAAGTTCTAAAACTAGTCATCTTTCCATACACTTGGCCATGAAACTGTATTTTAATCATTGAAATTTTTGTTATGTTCCTTTTATATAATTCTAACTATTATACTGTAAATTGTATTAATCATGAATGTGTTTTGTCTTCAATATTTTTGAATGTTTTTTTTGTGATTTTGTATCATGTTATAGTGATTTTATATGTTATTTACTCTATGTTCCCTTGGCATTTACAATGTTGCGTGAAATGAAATAAAATATGATAATACATATAAATTTAAAAAAAAATTAATGTCCAATAATTTAATTTTAACACTTACCACTTAAGCCAAATATCTATTATATTTGCCAAAAAAAAGCATAGGCAGGATAAATGAAGTAATGCGATTAATTTATGGCCTTATCCTAATTACTGTACATTTATTTTAGAAATTTTATATTTGTGGCATGTTGAAGATATTATACTGTATATCGACAGAAAGTTTCTAAATAGTAGACACTTTATGTTAATGTGCTGACACTTTTATATATTTATATACTCAAGGGCTCTCGAGGTCATAAGGTCTGTGCCTCGCTGTCACAAAGTGATGAATTGGTAGAGGGACAGCTAAGGCCCATTACCTGTCCCAAAAGTGTATCATGTTAGCTGTAGGTGTGAAAAGTTAGGGTACAGTTACATCCACATTCCACAAATGCTTTTCTAAAAATCCTGTAGATGTACTTGGCATGCTATCAAATTTTGTGTGACAAAAAAGTGTGATATGCCCATATATGGGCATGGTGACATCACACCATGACCATATATAGGCATAGCATTAATACTATATATGGGCTTGTCACATTTTTTTTGTCAAAGAAAGTTTGATAGTGTGGATAGAGCTTAAGATCTGCATTACACCCATACACCGCAACGCTCGAGTTTGAAACATATGGGTAACTAGCTGTACTGAAATTTCTGTGTAAATTGAGGGCGCCATTGAAAATGATAGTGCTTGGGCGAAATTGTATTGGCTGAATCTACGGCAGCCATCTTGGATGGTACACACACACAGCTGCTCTGCGTATTTCGAACATCAAATACATTGCAGTTAGCGCTCTAGTATTCTTGTTATATCTCTATGTTTTGACTACATTAGAGCACGTTTCAGGCCATTTTGAGCATTTCAAAATTTTTTGAAATTTTCCACTAAGCGCGAACACTTTTACGCGCGCAGCACGTACGACCGGAAGCCAGAAATTACTTTTTTTTTTTTTTCATATTTTGGGTTCCTGACATTGTATTCACAAATTTTTATTCTTTTCAATCATCTTAGGTTACGTTCAGACTTGGATATACTTGAGTTAAGCCCGGTGCAACGTTAAGCCCGGCTTAATTTTGCCGGGCGTTCAGACAGCAGGTTTAGGCTATGTTCAGACACAACGACTTATGCTAGCGTATCGTTAATCGAGTGGTGTAAACTTGGGCGCGGCGTAGCGAACGCCAGTATTATCGCACAATCACTGGCTTACGGTAATCCAGCAACAGACCCCAGGGGCGGATTGCTATAAGGGGTCTTTAGACGGTCTTAACTGTTAGCCGGCTATAATCGTGACGTCACTACTGGTCTATAATTATAGACCATTGCTATACCACGGTCTAACCAGTTAGCCGTCTTAAATTTTAAAGCCTACTCGGAGGAGGCTTAAAACGGTCTTAAATAATTTCCATCATGACGTTCTGCTGATAAATTCAACAGTACAATGGCAAGACCTAGGCCTAGATCGTCAAAGTCGGAGAATTTGAACGACTATACTCCACACACTTCTCAGCGTCTGTAAAAATAGGTCTACGGCGTTTATTTACGTTCATTTCGATACATTCGCGTGCGTCGAGCACGCATGACGTCGCCCTCAATTTTAAGTTACCAGGGAGTGCTTATTTGCATGTCAATACTCAAAGCGGTCTTAGAAAAGACTGTTTTATAGCAATGGTCTTGAGGTATGACTTTAGTAAGACCGTTTAAGTCATAAAGCCGGCTTTATTCGAGGAGTTAAGACTACCAGTTAAGACCGTTTTACTGAGCAATCCGCCCCAGATTAGCGTACGCCACTGAGTTAAGACAGTCACGCATCAGTGATTTTGAACTCTGCCAGTAGTTGACCAATCACAATAAGACAAGATGTAAACAGGAAATAAAACGCGCGATTACAAATACGAAAATTTCGCGCGAATACTTACACTAGCGTTCGTTAATCGCCTAGTCTGGACATCTCGCTAGTTACGCCATGGATTAACGTACGCCCGGCGTTAGATACGCCTGGCGTATCTCTCAGGTCTGAACGTAGCCTTAGGCCATGTTCAGACACAACGACTTACGCTAGCGTAACGTTAATCGAGTGGTGTGAACTTGTGCGCGGCGTAGCGAACGCCAGTATTATCGCGCAATCACTGGCGTACGGTAATCCAGCAACATACCCCAGATTAGCGTACGCCACTGATTTACGACAGCCACGCATCGGTGATTTTGAACTCAGCCAAGATTTGACCAATTAAAATAAAACTAGATGTAAACAGAAAATAAAATGTGCGAATTACGAGTACGAATATTTCGCTCGAATACTTACGCTAGCGTCCATTAATCGCCCAGTCGCCTGGCGTATCTCACAGGTCTGAACGTAGCCTTTCACCATTGTTAAGCAATTGACGTTGCCATGCTAATAACTAATGGGTCGTTTAAAATGACAAATGTAATATTTCATTTAGCTGCACGAATAATAAAATTGTTATTTGAACTTGAGTTACATGGGAACATTTTTGTTTTTTAGTTGGCCTAGGTTTTGGATAAGTACCAGGCCTAGAACTACTAAAAATTATGCATAGGCAGGGAATTGGTCATGTACAATGTGATCACTTACTCAAAAAAGTTTTAGAAGGCGGCTTTCAGAGGAAATCACAAAGAGGAAAGAAAAGAACTACATTTAATTGATCAAATGAAACAGGGTGACAGTTATTTTGAAATTAGAAGAAAAGCTGAGAGAATAGACAGCTCTAAAATAAGGATGACATCATAGGACCTGCCAAGATAGCAGAGCACCAATGAATGAATGAGGCCTGGCTGTTAAAGATGTATTGTAACATGTTAAATACCAAAAAAATCATAAAAATATTTTTTTTCAAATTGCCAATTTTGAAGTAACAAAAACGTTATCAACTTGAACATAGAAATTAGTGTATTTAAATATGTCTACCCACCAGTTCACAGCTAAAAATGATAGAAACACTTCCAGTCTCTGGAAGTGTTTTATTATTGTACTTATAATTTTTTGGTTTAAAAATCAGGGTACACATTTTTTAAATTCGATAATTTTTATGCACAAGTTAATAATTTGTACCGGTATGCTATTGCAATATGAGCAAGTTTATTTCAAAATAATTTTTTATGATTTTTTGACATTAGCAAGGGACAATACATCTTTAATTGGCCTAGTAAATAGTATTGTTCTGTAAGTGCTTCTTGATTACAAGGCTTAAGCCAAGTTAAATAATGGCAAAATTATATATTTTTATTTAATAATTATTATTTTTATTATTATCTATTATTATTTATTATTATTAATCGTTATTAATATTATTATTATTGATATTATTATTATTATTATTATTATTATTATTATTATTATTATTATTATTAACATTATTATTATTACACTACAAGGTTTAGGCCAAGTTCATAATGCTGGAATGATATATTTAATTTTATTATTTAATAATATTTTTCTTACGCACTCAATAATTATTATTTTTATTATTATCTATTATTATTTATTATTATTAATCGTTATTAATATTATTATTATTGATATTATTATTATTATTATTATTATTATTATTATTATTATTATTACAATTATTATTATTATTATTATTATTATTATTATTAACATTATTATTATTACACTACAAGGTTTAGGCCAAGTTCATAATGCTGGAATGATATATTTAATTTTATTATTTAATAATATTTTTCTTACGCACTCTCCCATTTAAATCTTTTTCATTTTTTTTTCTGAACAATTTTAGAACAACACACATTTTGGGTCTATCTTTTTTACCTGTTTTGTACACGCCTACTGTATCTGTTTCAGATGGACAACAAACACCAGGAGCAATACCCATTGTTGTAGGTTTTCAAGATAAGCTGATTTGTACTGGTAAGTTTTCCATAATCTTATTGATCTTGTCTTAGAATACGGTCACCATGGCAGGCAAAACTACTTGTTAAACTCAAATAGATAATAGTAATAATAATAATAGTAAAAATTCATAATATCAATTATAATAAATAATAATAAATAACAAAAACAATAAAATAACCATATATTAATAATAACAACAACACTGTTAATAATAATAATATTAAATAATAAAAAATAATAATTAATAATAATCATAATAAATAAAATAATATAAAATAATAATATTAAAAAATTATATAAAATAATAATATAACACAATAAATACAAATAATATTTCAATCAATGTATAATTTTATTAATTTCAGGAGCACCATTGACCACACCAGCAGATCAAGAATCAGCAACAAAAAAGATCAAAAGGTATTAGTGATATGTCAATGTAAATGAACAAATATTACAGTATATATTTCTTCAATACCACTGCCAATATTTGACTCAAACCTATTAATGTTTTTGTTACTTTGCACCATAAAAAAATCTTAATTTTTATTTCTTTTTTTCTACTAATAAAATGAGGACTTAATGTATCTCTTAAAAATGAGTACTATTATGATGACCTCAAATACTAAGCCCCTTCACATCAAATGTATGTAATGTCATGTTGATTAATGCAATAATGGAACTTTATTCTTGAGTAAACTTTATCAACAAATGCCGTTTATAATAATTTTCAAGGAATTTAAATTTATTATTTTCCTATTAATTAGATGGGATGAAGAAATGGACAATGATTTAGTAAAAGAGATGCTCAATTCAAATATTTTTAGCTAGGCTACAAATATAATTCGAAGAGCCGAGGTTTGCGATTAATCCATTCGGAGCGACAACAGACTGAAATTTATTACCATGAATTCTTTTATGTCCATTTTACATAATTCTTTAATGTGCAGGTCTAAATAACGGGTCCAACGGTCCCATCTATGAACCCCCCCCCCCAAAAAAAATTTGTAGAGCGGTGCGCCCTTAGTTTGAATAACATTACAAAATTCTTGAAGCTTATCTGTAACAAGCCATGGCTGTTGGAGAGTTTCCAAAAGATGGTTAAAATTGTCGTAATGATATCCACGATTTTGCACGTTGCCAAAAACAACTCTGTTATTGACCGACCGAAGGTTGGAACCATGCCTGCATATCGACATGGATACGCAAAACGATACAAAAACATACAAAATGCCTCGATTCCATCAAATACGGATCCATTTTTGCATCGCACTTCATGCGGAATTCTTAAAACATCAAAGTTGATAAATGTCATCCTTTTCAAATCCTAAATTAAATAATGTTATTTTGTTAATACAAAAGTGTGTATATATACAGGTATATTGATATTGGCTTGTGTGTGAGGAGCCAAAGCGGCAGAGGCATATTCATATGGAACGCCAAAAGCACAAACTACAAGTGGCGCAGTGCAAAAGTCGAGTGGCGCAGTGCAAATCCAAATGCGTGTGCCGCTACTTGACTTTTGCACTGCGCCACTTGAATTTTGCACTGTGCCACTTGACGTTTGCACTGCACTGCACTTGAATTTTGTACTGCGCCACGTGGTTGTCCTTTTGGCGATATCACGCCAAAAGGACAAACAAAAATCACAGTGCAAAACAAAAGTGGCGCAGTGCAAACTCAAATAATGCGTGCGCCGCCACTTGACTTTTGTACTGTGCCACTTGACTTCTGCACTGCGCCACTTGACTTTTGCACTGCGCCACTTGACTTTTGGCGATATTGTATGGAACGCCAATTTTGGCATGAAAATGAAACTAAACAACAATATAAGTGAATAAAAAAAAAAAAAAAAAAAAAATCAAGAACACATAATTCAATTTTTTCTTAATAATTTCAAGGTAATTCAGCAGGACGCACATCTCCGCTCTCGAACATGGCGCGTGCGTACAGTCCTTTGATCGTTACTGTGGCATCGACAATCCGATACTAGTTGCGAGTACAGCCGTCAAATAATGTCTATGCGTGCTATTCGTTATATGGTGTTAGTTTTTATTTTATTAATTTTGGGTACTTCGCAATGTCTGCTACATCTGATTTTTTTTTTGACCGCGAGCTTATTAAATGCTTCTATAAACTGCAATTTGATTTGTAAAAATTGACCAAGAAAATAAAAAGTTATAGCAATTTAAAATTTACGAATTTTCTAAAATTTAATGTTCTTATGTAACATTAATCTGTCATTTTGACAATTTTGGCATAAAGTGCCGAAAACGAACATTTGAGTATATACAGAACATTTAATAATTTTTTCTGCGAAGTGAGTCTCATGAAGACAATTCACCACAATTTTGGTAAAATTAATATTGAAATGAAGAATATAATTTCAGTCAAATGTTAGTGCAAAATATCATTAGGCCTTTGAAATCACCGCACGACGCGCGATTATTATGGCAACTAACACGCCCGTGAGTAATTCGTCACGTACGCTGACGGTTTATGGTCTGGTTGCTATGGTTTTGTGACGTTCAGCGTGTGCCTTGATAATTTCACAACAGCATAACAACAACACGACAAAAAAAAAATGGGACTAATAATTTCACAACAGCACAATAACAACACGACAAAAAAAAATGGGACCAAAACACCAATAGGAACGATATGATCATAGGCATACTTGTCGTAGATACAATAGCCTAGGCTTTTCTATTCATCGTTATTACTACCGCTATTCGTCGGGGAGAAAAAAAAATTATATGTATTTTCTACATATAGTAGACTCTATAATCGATTAAATAAGCCTTTGAAACCCCTAAATTGTTAAATTTTTCGGGGGCTTCACCCTCTGGACCATATTCGAAACCTTTTAATCGAAGCTTGACCACGCCCACATTGATTTCGTCTGGGAAGTATGACCCCTCGTCGGGGACCTCTCCCCGCCCCCCCCCCGTCGGGCAAATCCTGGCGCACCCCTGCCTATGGCACAGTTGTCAGCCATGGCCACTTGAGACAAATTAGAAGCTTTGGTAGTGACCGATTGTGAAAGAGTGACCTTTTGAGTGATATTAGCGGTAAGTTTGAAATAATTTTTGTTGCTTTTGTTTCTACATCATTGCTGGGCTAGTCAGGGTAGACTACTCAGTTATGCTAGGGCCAGTGACAAAGGGTCGAAGCAACCGACGGGTCCAGTTAGGAAGATCGATTCAATAACATATATTTTCACATTGTATTATTAAAGCTCAGATTGACATTTTCAGCATTTAATTTTATTAATTAGACCAATAATATCTTATACAGCTATGCTTTTTTTTTGCAAATCAAAAAATATAATGAGGCTGATTTGTTTTTTCACTCAAATAGATTTCTTCATCTTTCCTGTTTACAGTTTGACAAAATGTAAACAATATTATACAGACGGTTTTAAAGATTTTTTTAATTTTTTAATTTTTCATGAATATAATTTCAATACTTAAATGAATATTCTGTGTGATTAGACTTTACAATGATATTAATTTTATTGTGGTCTTAGTGTGCGACTATGATTTTCTGATATTTATATATTGAAAAATAAATAATGTTTAGGCATTTTAATTATCCATATTTTATTACTGTGGCCTTTACTACTATTACTACTACTACTACTACTACTACTAATAATAATAATAATAATAATAGTTCATTCTTATATAGCGCAATTTACCTGTCGGCCTATGAATCATTACAACTGTACTTTAATTGTTATCGTTACCTGTGTAAAAGTATTACAGTATTATAATTATAGTCAACCGCGGTTGAGTCTTACAAAAAGGATATATTATTGTTATCTTTTATTTATTACTGTATATGTTGTTAACTCTTGTAACACTGCCAGTGGAATGTAATTTCTGGGTTTTTCAGACAATAACATTATCTTGAATCTTGAATTTTGAGACGCTGTGATCCACAAGAAGACCCACATTTTTTCTCTCAATCGTGTTGAAAATAATTCCTATTGATGATGTCATCATCAGGAATTCCTAATGATTCCTGATGATGGCATAATTAAATTAATGTCGAAATATTGAATCCCGACACGATGGCGTGAATTTCGATACTTGGAGTATGTATTATACTATAAAAACCGAAAAGTCCACTGAATAATCTCAGATAACAAAGTATAATACATACTATAAGTATTGAAATACACGCCATCGTGTTGGGATTCAATATTTCGACATTAATTATGTCATCATCAGGAATTCCTAATGATTCCTGATGATGACATAATTAATGTCGAAATATTGAATCCCAACACGATGGCGTGTATTTCAATACTTGGAGTATGTATTATACTTTCGTATTATACTATCTTATCTGAGATTTATCAGCGGACATTTCGGTTGATGAAAATAATGTTTTTAAATCACTTCATGCTATGTAAATGTAGTATTCGTCTTTTTAGCACATTACTGCTTGAATCTGAGTCAATTTAATGATTTACCCTTTATTCCAGTTCCAAAGTGGCAACCAATGTTGTACGTCCACGGCTGGTGGCAGAGCGCGTCTTGTCGCTGCTACCTCTAAACGAAAGTAAGGCTTGGCCTAGTGGTACGCGTATTTCTTTGGGGGGGGGGGTGGTACAAAAACCTTGAATATTTTATTCATAAACTTGTTCCATGTTAAAATAAGCAGTAGGAATGCTGTATAGTGACGCATATGTGCAGCATCGGTCATTTGGTAGTGACACCAACATAGGATGCATGAGATAATTAAGGATCTTCGTTTTATAAACACCCTATATGGGTGTCTACAATACGAAGACCGAAGACCCGAAAAATGAAGACCCACATTTTTTTTTCTCTCAATCGTGATCTTGGCAACTGTTTTATGATGATTTTGAAATACTTTCAATAAGATAATTGAGAAATAATTAGAGGTCATCGTTTTTCGGTCTTCGTTTTATAGACACCCTATATGAAAAAAACAGACGCCCAAAAAATTTCGTAATTTTGATTTTGTGACAGCCTAGCCTATCGTCATCAAGATAAAAGATAAAAAAAAAAATAGGGGGCTTCGTTTTTTAGTCTTTGGTCTTCTTCGGTCTTCGTTTTATAGACACCCAACAAAAAG
>NW_022685220.1:1724636-1724912 GCF_011630105.1 Anneissia japonica
GCACTGAAAGCAAATTTTCAGTGTCTGTTCAAATTCTCTATTGTAATATGTTAACAACTAATATAGTTATTATTATAGAAAATTAATTAAGGGAATGATGGTCTATTATGAATTATGAGGAAATACGTTTTTGAACCACAGACGGCAGCTTAATATTTATCCGCGTTACCGGATCTCTAAAATTTCGTCTGCTATTAAAGTTTGCCCTTTTCATTGGTTAGTTTGATAGTCGTGGCTTGCCAGTCGTCTTCAGTTGAACTAAACCTAGGACTTGAT
>NW_022685220.1:1724931-1726714 GCF_011630105.1 Anneissia japonica
TCGTAGTTAAAACTTCGACTACATTGTTTGTGAATACAAATTGAAGTTAAAGATGCAACTAGCACTAAATGAAGTTCTAGATCGAAGTTCGACTAAAGTTTGTTTTAAGAATACGGGCGTTAATCTTTTTAGCAGTCGAATTTCATCTAACTATTTATAGATTTTTTTAAATGATTTCACTACTTTATATCCAATTTCATATTATAAATAGGCCTACTGTAATAATTTACTATTTTTAAGCAGTTCTTTAATTTTCGCCAGCAGACCGAGAGAGCCCCTCGATGGCAAGCATTTTTCAATTAGGCAATGCTTAAGTAGCTCCTGTTATTTACAAATAAATGAAATGTGACGACCAGCAAAAAATAATTAAATACGTATATCAAAATGTACTTAAAATCCGTATATGGTATATAGATTGTTGCTCTTTAAATTTGAATATGAGCGAGCCCTATACAAATCTTATGTTATTAATTTGATTATTATTATTTATAAATATTAAAATAGTATAGGTCAGTTGGCCGCAATATATACACTGTGCTGCTTTGCTCTAAATGTTATAAATTGTAAGCGTTAAATGATATACAGGATCTGTGATATATTTTTTTTAAAAGGTCGTTTCCAAAATAAAGTTATAATAATTATATTCCGCTCAAAGAAACGATTGAACTTGCTGCTAACTCAATTTATAGTCATAACAATGAATTAAAAATCACCAAGAATAACTTAATCAAATTATTGACCATTGCTACTTCAGGCACTCATTTTTTGTTTCAAGATACATACTATGAACAAATTGATGGAGTTAGTATGGGTTCTCCCGCAAATGTCCTGATGTACTTTATTATCGCAGATATGTAGACGACACGTTTTGTGTGTTTAATAATCAAAATGAAGCTGACAAGTTGTTTAAGTTCATAAACAATAGACATATTTCTATCAAGTTTACAATGGAAAAAGAGAATGACAACAAACTAAGTTTTTTGGATGTACTCATACATAAACAGGATGATAAATTGAAAACATCTGTTTTCAGAAAATCCACCTTCAGTGGTCTATTATTAGGTTTTGTTAGCTACTGTCCTTTTATTTACAAATTAAGATTAGTCAACACACTTGTTGATAGAATTTATAAGCTAAATAACACGTGGCTTGGCCTACATAATGATCTTTGTGACCTGAAAAATATCTTACTACGAAATGGTTACCCAATTCACATTGTTGACATTATCTCTGATATTACAAAGAAAACTGTCAATGATGACAATGTTAAAAAACTTTTTGTTAAACTTCCATATATTGGCATATTTTCTGACAACATGAAATGCAGAATCATGGATCTTGTCAAAAAATACTGCATTGATTGTAAAGTACATGTGATATTTAGTACCACTAAAATCAGTCAGTTCTTTAGTACTAAAGATACTATCCCCAATGAATCCCGATCCTCAGTAGTATATAAATTTAAATGTGCTGGATTTAATTCCAGTTATATAGGCTATACAGGCCGTCGATTAATTACGAGGATTGGTGAACATCTTGGAAAGGATAAAAATTCACACGTACTTAAACACCTTAACGCAAACAGTAAATGTAAAAGGTTGTCTGATAAGAAATGTTTCTCTATATTGGATATTAATAACAATGAAATAAAATTTAAAATCAAAGAATCCCTTTACATAAAATGGAACAATCCTGATCTTAATTTGCAAATTAAACATGTTAACTTAAAGCTTATTTAAATATACACGTAAGCAATAGTTATTATGCAAGCACTTGTTACCTT
>NW_022685220.1:1727308-1731894 GCF_011630105.1 Anneissia japonica
GACTTTCGCAAACCAAGGAGCGGAATGTCGCAACTCTTTATATATATAGTCAGGGCAATCTACGATTTTGAGTGGACAAAATCGCAGCAAACGGTTTTTTAGCTAATATGATAGTTAAATATCTATAAAACAAACATAATAAAAATCGGCCAAAATCTGACATCGGAAAATGACTTTTTTAACACAGAAAACAGTGAGCTATATTTTGTCTTTCCTTACGCAAATATTCGATTACTGTATATATGAACTCTAACACGCTGTCCAAGCTAAGTGATGTTAATTATAAAATATAATTGTAAACCCAATTGTGTGAAATTAATATGCAATGTACGTAACACATATACTTTGCATGTGTTCATCGGGAAGATTATGCCACAAAATGGACGGTGTGTACCACGTGACTTTCGCAAACCAAGGAGCGGAATGTCGCAACTCTTTATATATATAGTCAGGGCAATCTACGATTTTGAGTGGACAAAATCGCAGCAAACGGTTTTTTAGCTAATATGATAGTTAAATATCTATAAAACAAACATAATAAAAATCGGCCAAAATCTGACATCGGAAAATGACTTTTTTAACACAGAAAACAGTGAGCTATATTTTGTCTTTCCTTACACTGTGTGTTAAACGGTTTGGCTAATTAGCATTATGAAATTCATGTATCTGATTGGTAGAAAGTCCGGTCAGCCATGATCAAGGTCAAATTACGTCATCTTGTTTACGTTTTTATGCGTTGACTTTCTGATTGTACGTGTACCCGCGGCGCGGCACACGGTGAGTGTGCCTAGGCCAACATTTCATATACATTTAGTTTATTGTTATTTTAGTATATTGTTATTGTTTATGCATTGGATTTTTCCCTGAATATATCAAGGAAGATGGCCGGATCATCTGATAGCATAAAAATATGTTTCTGATGAGGAAGAGTTCTCTACATTCGTGACAGGCCTAGAGAGGCCTAACAACTAGGCCTAGGGCATAGGCCTACTTCCTGTCTATATGCATATAGCTGACCAAGGCCACCTCCCACTCACTAGCTAGTCTAGCAAAAGCTGAGCTCAACGAATGTGACCTTTACGTTTATGAATTAGTGTAGACCACAACGCAATACATACTGTATTCTAATTCATAAAACATGTAACTGTTGTTCAAGTTATCATTTTTCTACATTCATTCCTTGAAAAGCAGCACTAGTCATTGAAATTTTTCCATCCTGAATAAAGAAATCTTAAATTAATGATTACATACACAAGATATTTTTTTTTTCTTTTAATATACAGTAGTCTAATTGAAAATTATTACTGGCAAAATCCATCAGCATTATTTGTTAGCAATCCATCTCAGAATATAAATCTGATTTTTTTTAAACAAACAGTAACTAAGTTACCATCATGGTACAATAATACAATTTTCAAAATGTTCAATATTATTTATAGTAGTCTTGGTTATGCAATACAAAATACTGCAGTATCACTAAAATGCACTTTCTGTAAGCTGAATGTTATGGATTCCTATGGATTATCAATGTCCTGCTTTTTATTTGTTTAAGTAGCAAATGTCTGTGCAACTTGTATGCTCTATGCATTCCCATGTATCACATCTCCAAGATATGTCCTAGAAGGGAAAAAAGGGAAAATTACCACATTACAGGTAGTTCCTTTAGAGTCAGACATTAAAAAAATATCTTTACATTTCTACTAGACATTTATTTCTTAAATATAGTATGCATAATTACAAAAACAAAATGCTAAAAATACATGCATCAATCACCAGGGGATAATTAAATGCATGAAAATGTTGATTCAAAATTACATGATATAAAATAATAGATTTTTTATGACCATAATGCAACCATGGATAATATACATTTTTAAGCAGCCAAGTAGTGTTTTAGTTGACTTCACCAAAAAAATGGAGAATGGAAGTAGTCGAATCATTTTTAACTTAATTTCATTCATAACGTCAGAATGAGGTGAGGCCCTAAGCCCAAAAGGAAAGCTTAATTGACACTATTGTTTAATCATAATACTGTAATGATATATATTTTAATGCTTTAGAGTTTAGCATAGTTGTTAGTTAATTGACGTTTATTACCGAGTACTTACTCGACGAGATACTCTATGGTAACCACATGTTAGTTTATGCCCGAATGCTATAGGCCTGCATTTAATCTGCCTAGGACCTTGGGTAGCCTACACAGTTAGAAGGCCCTACCTCTATAGATATGCCTAGGCCTAGGCTAAAATAAATAAGGAGAGGCCTGGAGGCCGACAGGTCGATAAAATGAAGTTTTAACTCCGTATTATTTTCCCACTGCATAATACAGCTACATTAATAGAACGTTGATTGGGCGGGTCTACTAAATACTAACCCTTGATACAGTGGAAGGATAGCTTTACTTTGTGTGGAATCTTAGGCTATAAAGAAGAATTATGCTCATCATATTACTCAATCAATGACTTCAAATTTAATTTCACAAGCAGCTAGGCCTACTTATTTATTATATTAATACCCCTCCTCGAAGCAGCTAGGCCACCCGAAATATTCCCGCGATGAATCGAATATCATGTTGAAAAGTTGGTCCCTGGATCTTTGGTCCAATCATTGAAGAAATAAATAAACATGATCCAATCACAGAGTCCGATTCGAAATAATATCATAACGCCGGTAAACGCCGGCGTAGGACCCATTGCGCATCGATTGTGTGAAATAGTCCTGTAATATTTCGTTAAAATTATCTACTTTCTGTCTCAGATTTTGTCCGATTTTTTGTATGTTTTCCTTCACAAAATAAACTTCAAATATATGTTGAAAAACCTTTTGTTGCAATTTTGTCCACTTTCGGTGGTCTTAAACCGTAGATTGCCCTGACTAATATGGCTCTGCCTTTGATGTTCCGAGATGTGCGTCCTTCTGTTGAATTGCCTTGATCAAACATAGGGACTTTTGCGCGCGTTTGTGCCGATATACAGTGAAAATATTCTAAAATCAGGCCTATTTTTAATCAGTAGCTCCTTAGGATGAGATGTGACCCCCAATTTTTAGTAAATATTCTGAAAGCACGTGAGCTGTAAATATGATTTTATAGATCATAATGGCTGATCGGACATTGTGACGTCATCATCTTTCCATCTGAATATTTAAAAAAACACTGAATTTTATCTATGACGTCATTTTTGAAAATACGCACTTGAGCGTATATGGCTTATCCTTGATCGATTTCTGACCACCATCATCTTTCTTTCTTCAAAACTTTGATGACCTCATATATTAACCATTCGCCATTTCTGAACCATATTCAGTTGGCATGTATGTTTCTCTTGATTTCGCACTCATAATTAGAGTTTTAACTATAAAAGATTGATGAAAAGTGGGGGCGGGGACAATTGATATGATGTCCACCCTACTTTGAAAAGTGGGAGGACGTGTCCCCCCTGTCCCCATCGATCGACGCCCATGAAAGAATACATATCAATAATTATTCTGTTCACACCCTAGTTGTCACAATATAAAAAGAATGCTAAAACAATAAGAACTTGCATTCGGTGTAACGTTAGTAATATAAACAAAAAATATATATATAATACGCATACTTTATAAAATATGTTAATATAATGTTAATACTGATAGTTAAACAAATTAAATAACATTAATTATATGAAATATGTATAATGATATAGGCATGTTATGCTATCAACAACCGCAACAAATAATTTGAAATATAAGTAGGCGTAATAATCGTAGAAGCGACTCACAAATGGGCACTGACCTCAAAAGTACTGTAGAAGTACAGAAATAATGTTGCCGCTCATTGCCGGAGCTTTTTGTTTTGTTAAGATATGCCTATATAAGTATACAGAACGATAAGAAAATAGGTGTGAAACTCCAAAAGAGCATATATAATTAAGATATACTGTTTTTCTTCCTCTATTTCTTATGCAAACCCGGATTTAAACTTTTATAAACTTTCTACAATGTTTCTTTAGGCTTAATCAGTACTGTAATGCGAGTGCAACGAGTCAATTAGTCAATTGATTTGATATCGCTTTTGTATCATCGGCACACCTTTATAGTGTAACATTGTAAGGTTATTGCAACATTACATTGTAAGGTTATTGCAACATTACAATGATTACAATCATTAATTGATATAGGGAAAACGCAAAATAAAAACAAAATAAAAAAATAATATGTTGTGCCTTATAACGTATAATAAACATAACCTGATGAAAAAAAATCAGTAGGAGAACTAGGAAAAATAAATTTAAAAAAAATAGGGAACATAGCCAGGGGCAATAAATCCCCGGTTGAAAGAAATACGTGAGGAAAATTAGTTTGCAAGTAGCCATAGTGCTCATTTTTTTACAGACAAGTTTTCAATCTACTAAATTAATTTTTTTTAGATATAACTATAACTACCTTAATCTTTGTAATAATAATAATAATAATAATCTAGAGATCTAGGCCTAGGCTACACTAACACATTAACAAATAGGCCTAGGCTAGGCCTAATAATAATGATAATAATAATAATAATAATAATAATAATAATAATAATAATAATAATAATAAATAATAATAAT
>NW_022685220.1:1732004-1741113 GCF_011630105.1 Anneissia japonica
TCTCCACCAATGGTGCTCAAGGCGCATAGTCAATTAAAGATGTAGATGTAATGTAATGATTTCAGAGTATTTGTTATATGTGAGTACTTGGATGACTTGGTAACTACACGTGCAGCAGCATTTTGAATGAGTTGAATCGTTGGATTTGTTTATGTGGAAGTCCATACAAGAGCGAGTTACCCATGTCAAGGCGTGAAGTAACAAATGAGTGAACAAGTTCTTCAGCAGCTGCATTGTCAATGTATTTCCTAATGCTTCTAATGTTACGTAAATAAAATGAAGATGTTGAAATGATATTTGAAATATGTCTACTCATTGTCATATTAGCATCCATAGTAACACCAAGATTTCTGACCTGCGCAGCAGAGCCTATTAGGGTTTCCCCAATAACTAAGTTACTCAGTGGAAGTTTTTCCAACTGTTGGCGTGACCCAAGAAGTATGTATTCAGTTTTGTCATCATTCAATTTTAGAAAGTTTTGCTTCATCCAAACACGTAACTCAGAAATGAAATTTTCGAGTGATTCTAAAGAGAGGATATGTTGCGTCATGGACGGCTTAAACGAGAGGTAAATCTGGGTATCGTCAGCATAAACATGGAAGGACAAGTTATATTTGCAAATTATATCCCGAATAGGTGAGATATAAATTGTGAACCATTGTGGCCCAAGAACAGATCCTTGAGGAACAGAAAAATTGAAGGAACTTTCCTGGGAGAAAGCGTCCCAATACATACATGATGACGTCTGTTTGTCAGATAAGATCGACACCATTCGAGTTCACGACCTTCGACTCCAATGTGCTTACTTAATCTACGAAGCAAAACGCTATGGTCAACAGTGTCAAAAGCAGCACTTAAATCTAATATCACTAAAGCAGTAAGTTTGCCATCATCCATTGCACGTAGGATGTCGTTGCTTACTCTAAGTAAGGCTGTTTCAGTGCTATGATGTGCTTTGTAAGCAGATTTGAACGAATCAAGTAAAGTATGTTCTTTAACATGGGCCAATAATCGTTTAGACACTACCTTTTCAATTATCTTACCAAGAAAGCTTAAATTAGAAACAGGTATGTAATTTTTGATTACCTCAGGATCTAGGCTGGGTTTTTTCAAATTTCAAAGTAGGAAAAACATGCGCAACTTTCAACGCATCAGGAAAAGACCCACTCTCAAGAGGTTTATTTACAATATTAGTTATGATAGGAATAAAGGCATCATGACATATCTTCATCAAAGAAGTAGGTATCGGGTCAAGTCGACAAGATTTCAAAGGCGAACTTCTAACAATATCATTTATTTCTGCCTCACTTGCAGGATCAAACTCAGAAAGCAGTATAGACCTAGATATTTCCTCTGCTCCAATCATATTAGAATCACCAGTAGCATCACGAAAATTATTTTGAGCAAAAGAACTATGAATATTTAGGATTTTGTTCTTGAAAAACACAGAAAACCTATGTGCCAGAGCTCGATTTGAGACAGAAGAAGGAAGAACTGTAGACTTTGAGCGGTGAAGGAGGTTGTTAACTATGTTAAAGAGCTTTTTCTGATCACCAGAGCAGTCCCTAACAAGGGCAGAATAATACATGGATTTAGCTTCTTCAACCATTTCATTTATTAAATACCTTTGGTCACAGTTTACTTCTGCCTGTCAGAATGAGTCTTAGATTTCATCCATTTTCTTTCAAGTTGACGGCAGAACGAATCTCCTCTGTAAACCAAGTTTTAGAAGCCTTGTGTTTAATTATTTTTGTATTAAAAGGAGCATGTTCATCTAAAACTGCTTTCAATGCAGTAAATCTCAACAAGCTCTTGTAAATTACAATTTTCAAACGAAGTATCCGAAACACGAGCAAGAATATCAATTTTAAATTTCTCAATATTAATCAGTTTTATATTTCGCTTCTTAATAACAGTTTTAGGCATAGCAGGATTTTTTAAGGTAAAGTTTGCACATGATCGCAAAATTGTCAGAAAGACCAGGATGTACACGTACGTCGGACAGCAATTCAACATTTCGGGTGATGATAAGGTCGAGACAATGTCCACCACAATGTGTGGGCTCCTTAATATGCTGTAAAAGACCAAACGAAGTAAGCAAAGCTTTAAAATTATTAGCAGCAATATCATTTTCATCATCCATATGGATATTAAAATCTCCACATAAAACAATTTCATATGGATGAATAAGGTAATCAAATATCATCTTTTCAAAGTCATTGAGGAATTCAGTGATAGACAAACTCGGAGGTCGATAAATATTAACCAGGCGGAAAGATTTGAAGTTAGAAGTAATTTGAACATGAATGGCTTCAAATGTATTAAATGGAGAAACATCAGTTTTTAAATTAAACTCTAAATTTGACTTAAAAAGAATGCCAACACCACCCCCTTTTCTATCTACTCTAGGAACTTGCTATACCCACGAGGAGTTTTTTTCCAATCACAATTTCAACTTCGAGCCTAAGCCATGTTTCAGACACAGCCACAATATCAAGATTGTGATCAATTACAAAATCTACAATCTCATCACATTTATTTCGCAATGAGCGTGCATTTAGTACACTAAGATGAAGTTGTGAACATGAGTGAAAACCGTGGCTGTGAAAGCAATTTCCTGCAGAGTTTACTCTGAACCTCTGGTGTACAGTGGGTTGAGTAGTTGTCTGACAGTTCCGAGATACTTTTTCCAGTCTTTTTCTTGATGTCTTCCGGGATTTGACAACCGAGTCACCGGCGGCTTTTGTTTGGACCATCTTCGGTTCGGTTGATACTGACTGGATAACGGAAAAGTTGATGATTCACCAGTGTGGTAAGTCTGCTGAATGGTTTTACGATACCCTAATGGGTTTACGATATTTCGAATAATGTTGTTAGCAAATGTACCAACTCCTCTTGAGTTTATGTCCACCCCATCTGAAGCTAACTTGTCGGGGGTTATGTTATGGTTATCAATGTATCCCCAGTTATTTCGTTTAGAGATGGATTTCAAAAGTTTATTTACATCATCCACTCTCTTTTTTTTTCTTTTTTTTTTTGCAGAACCGACTGATTCTGATGATATAGGGTCGAAGAAACTATCACTTGTAATGGGTGAAATGTTTCACAAAGAGAAGAAACTTTTGATGCAATTGTCTCCGGACTGTCATTGTTGTTGTTCGTTCCAGCATGAAACACCACTCTATCTACATGGTGTTTCGTTAAAAGATCGTTAGCATTTACCGCGATGTCCTCAATTTTTGCTCCTTTCGTCAAGGTACGGCATATAACTTTCAAGTTGGTCGACCTACTCAATCTGTTAGGTTTAAGACTTTTAATCATGGAATCACCAATAATTAAAATGTCAGCTTTTGCAAAGGAGTTTCCCGCCGAGGGATGTTCATTTGTAACAGGAGGTTTAGTAGTGATCTTTTCCTTATGTCTATTTCGGTATTGGGTAATCTGTTGCTCAAAAGGGACAAAATTCTCAGGTTGAGTACGAGACAATTCGTGATCCTTCCATGTTAATCACATGGCTCCAACGCATTAAACAGGTTATCAATCAATTATTCAGTATCAGTGCGAGAGTCCAACTCAGCAATACTTTCATTGCCAGAAGAGGTGTTCTGGGAATCAAGGACAACAGAAGAGTTACACATTGTATTATGTAAACAAGAGCCGGAACAATGATTGCTGATTCCACCAGATGGTTGGATGGCGCCTTCTTCATATGTAGATGAATAATAATAATAATAATAATAATAATAATAATAATAATAATAATAATAATAAAGATTTATAAAGCGCACATCTTCACCAAAGGTGCTCAAGGCGCATAGACAATTAAACCAACAAGATCCAAACAATTAGATGAACACCTTTTTTTAGTGCCAATGGGTGAATGCTCCGGATGTACACTCTTATGCCTATTCACTGGAATATTACATTTTAACTGTTTAACTTCTTTCCTCAATTCATTAAAATCAGATTGAAGTTTTTCCACAGAAATATGATGTTGATCTTCGAATGTGGCTTTACATTTAACTCGTAGTTCTTCTTTCAGCTTTTTTATTTTCGTTTACAACAATTAGTTTCTCTTTTTCAATGATTTTAACCTTCATTTCATAATTTTCTCTTATTTTACCATATAGTTTTTCAACTATTGATTTTTCAAGGACTTTAATGGCTTGAAAACAGGCATTAAGATTAGTGTGAACATTATGTGATGTGAGATCATTTGGTAAATGCGTGATGCTGAAATTTGATCAAAACTTTCATTGAAATTTTCCCCATCAATCATTTGCTGCTGTTGCGGACCATGTGAGGGATACTCATCGCTCATCTTAAATAATAACGGCGATGAATTTTCATTTTTATTACGTGGTGGTAGATCATCATCTATGATATCCAGCTTAGGGGGTAAAAAATTTGCATATGAGCTAACCTGTTCCACCAGTTGCGATTTAGACATGATGAGAGAGAAATTTAATAACCCTGAGATTAAATACTGAGCGACAATTCAGTATCTTTCAGAGCACCACTTTAGGTACTTCACCTAGGTAACAATAAACAAACCACACGTAATTATTTATATATATAAATATAATAATTCAAACCAGTTGAGCCAGGCAGTTTACGTAACAGTGATTACTTATACTAAGCTTGGTAAAGGTACTTATTATGGGTGCATGCAAGCAAACCCACAAAAGCGAAGCAATATACATAACAATAGTTACTCCAATATAGAGTAAGACAACTAAGCTAAGCTAGGTAAAGGTACTGATTCAATGGGTGCAAGCAGGCATACCAACCGTGATTCAATGACGTATTTTGTGGGTGTCCTCAGCCTAGCTAACACAGGGTTTAGTGAAATAAATAAAATGTCAGCATAGCTCAAAACAAATGCCAATTCCACAAAATGAAAAACAAAGTAGAAACAAAATTAACTACTTAAGTAAAGGCTACACTTGTAAACACGAAGGAGGCTTTTAAAACAGCAAACAGTTAACTAATGAGCAGTATGTTTGTGTTCTGCCGTGTCGTAGACATAAGCGCCAACGTAATTTGTTAATAGCAGATTTACTTTTTTTAGACCTCAGTGGGTTGCCCCGACTCAAAGACAAGCTTGCATACAAACCTAACATGCACACTTTCATCTTCTATACATGTTCACACGTGTGATATTCCTTACCATTAAAAATCAGGCCCGTAGGCAGGATTTTCGATGAGGAGGTGCGTTTTGCAACTGAAGTGGACCTTACGATTGGCGACTGCCTGGGGATCCCCGCGAGGGTGGGGCGAATCTTCTTGAACCCACCACTGTTAAATTGTAATTTTTCATGTTCTTTACATCTGTAGGCCACAGATGACATGGATCAATCTGCAATCACTGGAGCTGATAGTTTCTAACAGATTTCGTAGCACATTATTAAAAATCAACGGGTAGAAGAGCGGGCAAAAAATGTAATGCATACTAATACTATAGCATTTCGCGATAAATAGGAATGATTTTAGTGAAATAATAGGTTTTAAAAAGTGGACTTTTTGAAATATGGTGGTCCAGGGGCAGAGGCCTGGAGGGGGCTTGTGAGAAAAGCGACAAAGTAGCATTTTGAGGGTCTTACATAATAGATTTCTCAAACACATAATTCATGAATATTTCATTAAAATTTGCATTAATTTGGGTGTTTTTGGGACCTGAAAAGTAAAGTTTTTATGTCCTGTATATTTGCAGGCCTATAGATAACATTCTTCATATTATATAGATCAATCTTCAATCAACGGGGACGATCAATTTTTAACAAATTTTATACCACATTATTAAAAATCAACGGTTAGATAAGCTGGCAAATATATAATGCAATGCGTGCTATTGCATTTTATGATAATTAGGAACGATTTTGTGAAATCATAGGTTTTAAAAAGTGGACCTTTTGGAATTCGGGGGTGCGTCCGTACCCTGAAAATTAAAATCTAATAGGCATAGTAAATAGACATTTTAAAAACAAGGACAAAAAACCGTTTCTCCCAAAGTACAGAAATTTCTCTTTGGATAAATTTGAAACTAATACAAAAACAAATTCTTTATTTCCAGTAGGGTTCTTCTGATGGTGATTGAGCGGTACACCGGGAAACAATCCCCTACTCTTTTCCGAATAGTGTAGCGTTTTTTAACGTACACACGGGATCTAAAGGCCAACTCAGACAGCGTCGGCCGACGCAGCCCGACCCGATTTATCGTCGGGGACAGTCTTAAGCCGTCGTGAGAAATATCAAACACGTTTAATATTCTACTACGCGACTGCCCCCGACGCACACCATCGCGTCTGCGTTCAACTCACACAGACCCGACGCGACAACAAATCGCGTCGGGCTGCGTCGGCCGACGCTGTCTGAGTTGGCCTTTAAAGGGGTCGTGAAACACAGGGGCGAAATAGGTTGTTTTTAGGGGCGAAATAGGTTGTGGGGGCGCTAGACATTTGGGGCAAAATAGGTTGTGATGGCGCTAGACATTTTGGCAAAAATAGAGTTCCTTTGTTCCCACGCGATTTCCCAAAAATTTAAATATTACATTTTCTCGCAATTCACATTGGCGGATCTGGGAGGAGGGGATCATGGGTCCTGACCCCTCCCTTGTGCAACAAAAAAAGGGGAAAAAGAAAAGGATTCTAGACCTACCTTTTCAGGACCCGTGAGCAGATTTTTTTTTTTTATTTTCCTATTAGAAAATTAGAATTTTGAAGAACATAAAATTCATTAAAACACACTTCAAATGTCGGGAAAGCTCAATTCCCGCCATCTAGGAATTAAAATTTTCCCGGGGGAGAACCACCCTTTCTTTTTGGGATTTATCGATTCATGGAAAAAAGAATACGCATGCAACTACTCATTTGTTTATGTATGATACACACATAAAATAAAAAATGAGAAAAATTTACCTGACCTTTTTAAAGAGGGGAAAACCTTGAATTTTGAAGAACTTTAAAAGTCATTAAAAGACATTTCAGAAGTCAGGTAAGCTCATCTCCCGCCATCTAGAAATCGAAATTTTTCCGGGGAACCCGGAACCCTTTATCTTTGGAGTTCATTGATTAATTGAATCATTTTCAAGGGGTGGGGGAACCTTGAATTTTGAAGAATTTAAAAGTCATTAAAAGACACCACAGAAGTCGGGGAAAGCTCATTTCCCGCCACCTAGTAATCAATTTTCCCGGGGAAGAACCACAGGACCTCCCCACCCCCCACCTTTCTTTTTGGGATTTATCGATTCATGAAAAAACTACGTATGCAACTTACTCAATCTTTTTTTTTTATGTATGTATACACACAATAAGGTCTACTGTAATAACAATGGGAAAAAAATTATCTGACCGTTTTCAAGAGTGGAAAACCTTGAATTTTGAAGAACTTAATTACTTTTAAGTTCTTCAAAATTCAAGGTGTTCCCTTTTGAAAATTATTATAATGAATCAATGAACCCAGGGAAAGGGATGTTCGAGTTCTTCCCGGGAAAATGTTGATTTCTAAATGGTGAACAATGAGATTTCCCGACTTCTGAAGTATTTTTTAATGACTTTAATTTAAAAGACACCTCAGAAGTCGGGAAAGCTCATTTCCCGCCTTCTAGGAATCAAAATTTTCCTGGGGAAGAACCCCCGGACCCCCCCCCTTTCTTTTTGGGATTCATCGATTCATGGAAAATTCGTATGCAACTACTCATTTTTTTTAAAAATTGTTATGTATGTATACACACATAAGCCCTATTTACTGTGATAACAATGGGAAAAATTACCAGACCGTTTTCAAGATGGGAAAAACCTTGAATTTTGAAGAACATAAAAGTAATTAAAAAACACCTCAGAAGTCGGGAAAGCTCATTTCCCGCCATCTAGCAATCGAAATTTTTCCTGGGGAGGAATGTTGACCGCACCACCTAGATTTGATTCCAGATCTGCATGATTCATATTCCCATTCATCTTATAAACAGTGGCGTAACAGGCGGGGCAGGGGCAGACTGTTTCCCCCCCCCCACTGACGGTTTTTACCGGGCTGACCAAGCCGTCGTACCGGGCTGGGTAAGAAGAGAAAAGAAAGAGGGGAGAGGGAGGGAAAAAGAAAGAAGGGGAAAGAAAGAGAAAGGAAAAAGGAAAAGAGAAGAGAAAAAAAAGACAAGAATAAAAAGGAAGATATAATGAACAGATATCACAATACCCCTGCCTGCAACCCATTCTCCACAAAAAGTGTCCATAGCGCATTTGATCTAAGCCGCCAGGTATTCTCCGCAGTGGCGTAATAACCGGGGGACAAGGGGAAAATATCCATCTATGGAAAGTCTTTCCCCATTGAATGCCCTTTTCACCCAGGAAAGTGCCTGAAAATCTCAAATTTTAAATCGCATATTTTGTTGAGGTGGTAGGCCAATTTCCTCTAAAAATTGCAAATTTTAGGGAGTTTTGATCAATTCCGACGAAATTAGAATTTTAAAAACAAAAATTTTTATGTTAAAGCTTCTGCTTGCTCCCCTTTGCCTTCTAAGTTATAACACATAGTCCCAAACTCAAGAAAGAAAATTTAAGATAGATCGTTTTACCTATTAAAGAAGGGCCTCAATGTGTAATGATGTTGAAAGAATAGGCCTATGAATTGTAATAAATAAAACTACGATGAAAATGCTTATATTTAGTTCCAAACACACGCGTGTGCCCTATATTAATATTAAAATGTTTGTAATAAATAAAGCCAAAAAAGGAAAATGCTTATATTCAGTTTAAAAAAACGAATGTGGCCATATATAACATAAGAGCATTTCTTGTTGAGGTAGGCCAATTTCCTCTAAAAATTGCACATTTTAGGGAGTTTTGATTAATTCCGACGAAATTAGAATTAAAAAAACAAACATTTTTCACGCGCTTCTCGCGCACTTTTAATGTTAAAGCTTGTGCTTGCTCTCCTTTGCCTTCTAGGTTATAACACATAGTCCCAAACTCAAGAAAGAAAATTTAAGATAGGCCTAGATTGTTTTACCTAAAAGAAGGGCCTCAATGTGTAAAGAAGGTGAAAGAATAGGCCTATGAATTGTAATAAATAAAACCACGATGAAAATGCTTATATTTAGTTCCAAACACACGCG
>NW_022685220.1:1741419-1743231 GCF_011630105.1 Anneissia japonica
AAATTGCACAATTAGGGTTTTGATCAATTCCGACGAAATTAGAATTAAAAACACAAAAATTTTTCCCGCGCTTCGTGCGCATTTGTTAGGGTTAAAGCTTCTGCTTGCCCTCCTTTGCCTTCTAAGTTATTTAAAAACATAATAGTCCCAAAACTTGAGAAAGAAAATTTAAGATAGATCGCTTTAACTAAAAGAAGGGCCTCAATGTGTAATGATGGTGAAAGAATAGGCCTATGAATTGTAATAAATAAAACCACGATGAAAATGCTTATATTTAGTTCCAAACACACGCGTGTGCCCTATATTAATATGGGGGGGGGAGGTATCACACCAAGTCATAAATTACTAACCGGGAAAATTATTACCTTTGCCCCCCCCCCCCGACCCAAGACCCCTGTTACGCGCCTGCTTATAAGTGGGGCCACCCCACTTTGAAAAACGTTCCGCCGGCCCTGGATGTAATTATAAAAATGTACAAAATATTCTCCTTTAGGTACATTCAATGTTTTTTTTTGTTTTTTATTTGTTTCTTTTTTATGAAATAAATTTTGTTGAATACAAATCAACAAATAAAACCAAGAAAACTTTCATGCAATACAAATCGGATTTCAGAAACTATATATGTATGCAAGAATACAGACAGCTGTTATACTGTATCAAATTATCATTAAAGTTATTCTTTACTGTAGTCTGTTATCTATTGTACAAGAATGCAGACAGTTGTTATACTGTCATTATCATTAAAGTTATTCTTTAATAGTAACACATCAAAATGAACATTAAAACAACAAACAGATTTTTTTTCCCAATTTTTTTTTTATTCTCCATAATTTCAATGTTTACGTAAGTTAAAGAACAATCAATCAATCAATTAACTGAGAAGCTTTTCTTGGAGAGATTCTTTTACATATACTGTAATTTTAAGCTACTAGCTACTAGCCTAATTTGGGTCCACTAAATCTTATATTATATTGAAAAGATGTTTTTATGGAGGGGAATATGCAGTGCGAGTACTGTACTATAACTATGGAAGGGCGAGTTTGGACGAAAAGAATTATAAAATTGAATATGGATGTATATATAAAAAAATATATTTATATCCTTTAAATTTAATAGCTTTAAAGAGAAAAATAATGGCCTGGTCAGTATGAGCTCATGATGGTGCACCAGATATTATTCAAACAGCTTTCTTCTGTTTGGTAAATAATTTAGCTGTGTTTGATTCATAGGTGTTGCACCAAACCACATTGCAATAATTTAAGTAAGGAACAATAATAGCTACTTTAGCAATTACAGTGTGGCCATCCGCCTTTACACAAGTGGGGGTTATGAAAGTGTATATTTCTGAGAATATTCATCATGTATTACTTGCATAATATTTGCCTATGTTGTGTTCACAGACATACAAACCTATATTGAAAAAGATTTATATTAAAAAATGAGCCAGATAACAATTCATCCTCACATTTCATTGATAAATTAGACCTTACCACAAAATGATACCGATAAAGTAGGACCAGTCATACTAATTACTGTCAAAAAAAGTCATATAATTAGCATCCTCTGATATACACAGGGCATAGGAAAATAGATTAAAAAATAATAATATTTATAATGATATTTATAATGATAATAATAATAATAATATTGATGATAAATAATGATAGTAAAAATAATAATAAATAATAGTAATAATAATAATAATATTAATGATTATGATAATAATAATCAATTATTATTATTATTATTATTATTATTATTATGATAATAATAATAATAATAATAATAATAATAATAATAATAATAATAATA
>NW_022685220.1:1743508-1750168 GCF_011630105.1 Anneissia japonica
ACATATATATATATATAAATATATATATATATATATATTGCAACTAGCAACTGTTAAACCATGAACAGTAATAGCATGTTTTCCAAAATGGCAATTGATAATGTGAAGCTTTAAACTATATTTGTTTTTAAACACCACATGGCAGAAGGTACAAATGTTTTATATCGCACGTATCCAAAACACACTTTCCTTTGACAATATTACAATAAAAAAAATCACTTTCTTCTATTAAAAGTGAAGTTAAAATTACGAAAGGGATGTGTGGCGTATATGAATTATTCTAAGGCTTCATTAATCTGAAACTGTTGGCTGCAAACTGTACACATATGTGACATGACTAATACATCCAGTGCAAGAGACAATGCTAGTAAAATCAGGTACTGAAATTGTAAGAAAAATACAAAGGTTAAAGGTTAAAAACTTGTACAAAACAAATATTTATTTGCATGACTAATTTAAAAAAAAACATTGGATACATATTTATAACCAAATTTCAATGCTAACTAACTGTAACAGATATGAATAGAAGACTGTATTCATTAAGTTCCCATTCTTCTGCCTCTTTCAATGTACAAGAAGTCTAAAAATTACATAAGTTTAAAAGTAGACCATAATTTTTTTTAAATTGTCATTTTAACAATCGGTAAGTGTAAGACTCTGTGGGGGTCCAAGAATAAAGTTTGTAGAAGCTTCTGTGAATGAGCATTTTCACTTATAATTTGATTATAATTAGACCTATTAAAAAAATGAATTATAATAATAAGATAATTTATCAAATAAAATGAAATATTCTGCATAAGAAATAGAATGTCCAGCAATATGTCAACTTAATTTTCATTACCAAATTTGATATTCAACTTCAATGAATCTATTAACAAATTTTAATTAAGACCTATTAAAAAAAATAATTATTTAAATAATAAGATAATTTATCATATAAAATAAAATATTCTGCATAAAAAATGTAATGTCCAGCAATATATCAAATTAATTTTTTAATTACGTCAACAAATCTGATATTCAACTTCAATGAACCTATTATTAACACATTTTAATTATTAAACCTATTAAAAAGATCAATTTCAATTTTGATTGAGCGATCAAATCTGATATACAACTGCAATGAACGTATGAAAAATTTAAAAAAAAGTTTGGTTATAATAATTAGTTAATTCAAATACAGGTAAAAGAAATGTTTTTCATAAGAAACTTAATTTTGATTAAGCGACCAAATCTGATATTCAACTTCAATGAATGTATTATTAACAAATTATAACTATTAGACCTATTAAAAAAATTTAATCATGATTAGAGAATTTATCAAATAAAATAAAATATTCTGCATAAGAACTTTATTGTGCATACAACACTTTCCATTTCACCAATAATCAATTTTAATTTAATCTTTTAAATTAAACAAATACAATTGCTTTGTTTAAACTAGTAATTAAATGTATATGTATTGGCTAAACATAAATTAGCATAAAACATAATAACTTACTTTCTCAGTGACTTTTTGTGGAATGTCCAGCAATATGTCAACTTTTTTGTTCACTTGATCTTGAGAATGCGTCCATGATGGACACGAAACGTCGATCCTTTTTGTCAATAAATTTTGTGTTAAAGTTAATTTTAATTATGTTAACAAATCTGATATTCAACTTCAATGAACCTATTATCAAATTTTAATTATTAGACCTATTAAAAAGATCAACTTAATTTTGGTTAAGCGACCAAATCTGATATACAACTGAAATGAACGTATTAAAACATTTTAAAAAAGTTTGGTTTAAATAATTAGTTATTAGAAATGTTTTTCATAAGAATTTTTATTGTGCATTTTTGTTTCACCATTGACGAACTTTTATTTTTTTTTAAATTAAGCAGATATTGGCCTAATTGTTTTGTATGCACTAGTTTTTAAATATTTAAGTGTGCTTTCTAAGCCCTAGGCTGGATGTCTAGGCCTTAGCTAGTTAATGTAGGCTTATTAGGGCCTACTACTACTTCTAGGCCTAGCTGTAGACCTAGACCAAAAAGGGAATAATAATAATAATAATAATAATAATAATTATTATTATTATTATTATTATTATTATTATTATTATTATTATTATTATTATGATAATAATACTGGTATAAACGTTAGTGAGGTCATATAGTCTTAGTATTTGTTTTAGGTATATTTTTTGAAGAAATAGCGTCAGTCGAGAAAAAATATTCCATTTCATGGAAACTAAAAGAATTGCACGAGAAATAAATTCAGCGTTTGTAGCATATAAACTAGGCAATGATATGGAACATATAAAGAATATGAACTGTAATTTTTCAAATATTGCGAAAAGATGTATAAAGCCTGCGATGAAGTTTTGCTTGATTCAAATGAGAATATTAAGACGTTTTTTAAAGACGTTTTAACAGAAATGTTCAGTGATAATATTATAAACTGGGGCCGTATAATTATGGTTTTTGTGTTTGGAGCGAAGTTAGCTGTGCTATGTAAAGATAAAAAAACAGTATATGTATGTCTCGCCTATCTAAGTAGTTCTGAAAAGAACTGTTGTTGTTGAGAATGTCTCAACGTTAAATAATAGTGATAATAACTTACATTTGATGATCTCTTGAGTGTTCCAAAAAATGATAAGCTGACTGATAAGTCGACTGATGACGCATAGCGGGTTTTTTAAACTGATGACGTATAGCGGGGTTTTCTAATGACGGTCCTAGCACGTTGAAGTCTGACGAATAATGACGTATAATGAAAGGATCGAAACATGCGCTGGTACGTATGACGTCTGAGTGAAATCACCAATGAGCAAAGCACATCATTAAGATTACATCTGATGAGTAACGAAAAGCCGATAGATATGCGGGAACTAGTTGTCATGAGTGAAATTAACCAATGAACGATATGTTAAACTTTTTTTAACGCGGGGGTATTTTTAATAATAGTATTAAAAATAATATATAAAATAATGGTAGTAATAAAAAATTTATAATAATGAAAATAAAAATACTAGTAAAAAAAATTAATAATATAGTAATAATAATACTGGTATAAACGTATGTTTCAAAAATTCGTGTCAAGAAAATAAATTGTATGTAAAGAAAATATAATTCGTGTCAAGAAAATAAATTGTATGTAAAGTATTTGTGTGTATCTGTCCCACTATCGGTAAACAAATAATTTAAAATAATGAGAAAGATTTATATTTCTGTTTCATCAATAAGCAAAGCAGATTTCATCAATCTGTCATATCATTATAGTATACAAAAATAATATATTTCTCTTATATTTACGAAATAATAACATTAATTTACAAAATATACAATAATATCTTTAGACATTACAAAAATAAAATATTTCTCTTATATTTACCAAAGTAATTACAATAATTTACAATATATACTTCACTTTCACTTTTGTTATAACTTTAAATAAATCCATCGGTAACATGATGAATACGTAGGAATGACGATGTTGTGGACGGTGGCTACATGTACTTTCAATGTTACATGTTTATCATCATAGCCACTGTAAATTTATTTCTTGTTTTGTATCTGATGACCCTAAAAAATATTGTTATAAAATATACCCGGGTAAAACTGTTTGCACAGTAAAAGGTTTCACGTTCAATTTTAAAAATTCACAGAAGATATATTTCGTAACTGTTACCAATATGATTAAAGACATTGGCCCAGAGAAAAATACTACATCTAACTCTAATCGGATAACCAAGAAGCCTAAATCAAGAACAATTGTAAATGAAACCTCAACTAAAGATTATAGAATAGTATGATAAGAGAATATTTATTGAAGATGAGTTTAAAACTGTGCCGTATGGATGTGATTGGTAATACTTAATCACTTTATCTTATAATATTGTAAGTAACTTTGTCTATGTTGATAAATTATTGATCTTTTGACGAAAATTAAAAATGTTTGTGTAAACTTTAAAAAAATGTATATATAATGTAAATTATTGTAATTACTTTTGTATATATTGTAAATTATTGTAATTACTTTTGTAAATATAAGAGAAATATTCTATTTTTGTAATGTCTAAAGATATTATTGTATATTTTGTAAATTAATGTTATTACTTTTGTAAATATAAGAGAAATATTTTATTTTTGTATACTATAATGATATGATAGATTGATGAAATCTGCTTTGCTTGAAACAGAAATATAAATCTTTCTCATTATTTGAAATTATTTGATACACACAATACTTTACATACAATATATTTTCTTGACACAAATTATATTTTCTTTACATAAAATGTATTTTCTTGACACGAATTTTTTGTTTAGTACATTTTTATTTGTTAATGTATATGATTTTGCATTTGTTTTTTACATAAAATGTATTTGCTTTACACGATTCTCATTTCCTTTACATAAAAATTCATTTACTTTAAATAAAATTTATTTTCTGGACACGAATTTTATTTTCTTTACATAAAATTTATTTCCTTGACACGAATTTTATTTTCCTTACATAATATTAATTTACTTTACATAAACCTTCTTCCTATTAATTTAACCAATTGTAATGGTTTCCGAAAGCTTGTGCGCGCATATTAGCGTTCAGCAGGCTCTTCGCAACTTCTGCCCGGATATCGTCGTTCTATCTGTAGGAGGCAATGACCTCGACTCTGAACTGAAAGAATGGGCAGAATTGCCAAATTATTTTATTCATTTAGCCGATTGGCTAATTCGTTATACTGCTGTGAAGCAGGTCATTTTCCTAGAGATTTTGTGCAGGAAATCAGTCCGGCATATTTCCAAGAAATGTTTCAATAACACGGTGGAGTTTACCAACTCAAAACTGAGAGGTTTGGTGGAGAGTCGCCATGATACCTATCTGTGGAAGCCCTCGGGCCTAAAACAGGGATTATGGGACTCGCTGCTGACAGATGGGGTTCATTTGAACGACAGAGGTATGAACAAGTTTTTTGTTTCATTTAGGGCAGCAATATTATTTGCCTATCGAAGGTTAGTTGCGTAATTAATTTAGGGCGATTGGGCCTATCTTTTTACATAATGTTTAATTTCATTATTAGGTATAAACAGTACAATGTGGGAAACTGACCTGGATGTTTCCAATAGGCGGCTAAATATAGGCTTGCTGTTTAATTTATTTTATTAATGTATACAATATGGGAGACTGACCTGGTTGTTTTTATTAGGCAGCGAAATGGCTGCGATTTATTTTATTTATTGTATACAATATTGGAAACTGACCTGAATGTTTCCATTAGGCAGCCAGCTGGGCTTGCTGTTTATTTTATTTATTGGAAACTGACCTGGATGTTTCCATTAGGCGGCCAACTGGGCTGGCTGTTTATTTTATTTAATTATTGTATTCAATGTTAGAAACTGACCTGGACGTTTCCATTAGGCGGCCAACTGGGCTTGCCGTTAATTTTATTTATTGTATATAATATTGGAAACTAATCTGGATGCTTCCATTAGGCAGCTAACTGGGCTTGTTCATTTTGTTTTTTGTATACAATGTTGGAAACTGACCTGGATGTTTCCATTAAGCGGCCAACTTGGCTTGCCGTTTTATTTTATTTATTGTATACAATATTGGAAACTGACATGGATGTTTCCATTAGGCAGCCAACTGGGCTTGCTGTTCATTTTATTTATTGTATACAATATTGGAAACTGACCTGGATGTTTCCATTAGGCGGCTAACTGGGCTTGCCGTTTATTTTATTTATTGTATACAATATTGGAAACTGACCTGGATTTTTCCATTAGGCAGCAAACTGGGCTTGCTGTTTATTTTATTTATTGTATACAATATTGGAAACTGACTTGGATGTTTCGATTAGGCAGCCAACTGGGCTTGCCGTTTATTTTATTTATTGTATACAATATTGGAAACTGACCGGATGTTTCCCTTAGGTAGCCAACTAGGCTTGCTGTTTATTTTATTCAATTATTGTATACAATGTTGGAAAATGACCTGGCCGTTTCTATTAGGCGGCCAAATGTGCTTGCCGTTTATTTATTTCATTTTTGTATACAACGCTGGAAATTGACCTGGATGTTTCCATTAGGCGGCCAACTAGGCTTGCCGTTTATTTTATTTATTGTATACAATATTGGAAACTGACCTGGATGTTTCCATTTGGCAGCCAACTGGACTTGCTGTTTATTTTCTTTATTTATTGTATACAATATTGGAAACTGACCTGGATGTTTCCATTAGGCAGCCAATTGGGCTTGCTGTTGAATTATTTGTTTATTGCATACAATATTTGAAACTGACCTGGATGTTTCCATTAGGCAGCCGAATAGGGCTTGCAGTTTATTTTACTTCTCCATGGCCATAAGTATCGGTATACTTGCCATGTGTCATAGTATTTCGAATAATATTACCATGTAGACAGGGTGCAGGCCTAGAAGGGAAGAGGGGTCGTGACAAAGTGCGAGCCAGCGAGCCAGCGAGTCATGCGAGCCAATGCGCGAGCCATGCGAGCCAGCGAGCTATGCGAGCCATACATTTTAAATCTTTTTTTTTTTCCACCTGTGTAGTCCAGTCATGCGCAGTACACTTTTGGACTTGGTTACTTTTTCAAATCGTCGATCCGAAAGTATGCAGCGCTGATAGATAGAGATGTTGTTAATACAGATATACAG
>NW_022685220.1:1750372-1754875 GCF_011630105.1 Anneissia japonica
TTAATAAGTTCATATATTTTTTTATATATTTATTTGTATATTTATATATATATATTTATATATACATTTATACATATATATTTATATATATATAAATATTAATATATTTATCAATATATTTATTTGTATATATTTATTTGTCTATATATTTATATATTTATTTATATATACTGTATTATTATATTATATATACTGTAATTATTTATATATTCATTTATATATTTATTTATATATTTATTTGTATATTTATTTATATATATTTATATATTTATTTGTTTATATATTTATTTATATATTGATAAATATATTGATATATATATATATATAAATATATATATATATAAAATATATAAAAAATATATGAACATATTAATATATATAAATAACTATATAAATATATATATATATAAATATATAAATAAATATATGAACATATTAATATATATAAATATATATAAATAAATACACAAATAAATATACAAACAATATATAAAAAAATTTAAATAATTATATAAATATATATAAATACATATACAAATAAATAAATAAATATATATATATAAATAAATATACAAATAAATATACAAACACACATATATATATATAAATAAATATATAAATAATTACAATATATATAAAATAATATTACAGTTTATATGTAAATACATATATATATACAAATATGTATATAAAAATAAATATATAAATAAATATATAAATGAATATACAAATAAATATATATATATATAAATATACAAAAAATATAAAAATATATAAATAAATATATAAATAAATACAGTATATATAAAATAATATATATATATATAAATATATAAATAAATACAGTATAATATATAAATATATCTGTATGTATGTATCTGTATATCTGTATTTTAACAACATCTATCAGCGTTGCATACTTTCGGATCGACGATTCGAAAAAGTAACCAAGTCCAAAAGTATATGTACTGCGCATGACTGGACTACACAGGCAAAGCTCCCTGGTGTGTTATTCATTTGCATCTACTAGGCCAAAGAATATAGGCTAGGCCTGCGTGTTTGCAAAACTGGATAACCTGAAAAAAAAAATAAATAAATGTATGGCTCGCATGACTCGCACATTGGCTCGCATGACTCGCTGGCTCGCACGACTCGCTGGCTCGCACTTTGGCACTACTCAGGGAAGAGGCCGCAGCGTTACACGGTCCAAGAGGAAACACGCCCAGGTGGATGACCAACCGTTGCCAAGGGAACAACTGCCAGCAGTTCCTAAACAGGTTACTCAAGTGGATGTAGCTAGTATTATAGCGGCGGTAGTACAGCAGCTGGTTGCACAATGTTTGGTAGGAGAGGACCAGGATGGTACAGAGAAACCTGAGTTAGGTATTCAAAATCAAGGTCTAATGACGGAAGTTACAACCGAGAAGGTTGCAGCCGCGCCGGTTGTGGACAATTGCATCCTGCTGCAGACCGGCAGCGAGGCGAGGTCAGCCACGCTTTGCAAAAAGCAGCCAGACATTGCAAAATCGTTAATGCAAAAGAATAGCCTGGGCGATACCATTTTAGCGAAGGTAAATTGACTTTCGACATAAACCTTGTACAAAAAAAATATGATCGACCACTTTTATGGTTGCTGCCCTCTACAGTATTTCAACGTCAGGTTAAGTTATTGTAGGTGGTGGACAACCCTGGGTAACTAACCCAGTAGTCATGGTTGAGGCGAGTGGATACAGAAAGGTTCTGTATTCGGGGTGCAGGGCGAAGGCCTTGATAAAGCAGACTAAATGTTGTGGCAGATAATGTCCTGGTTTATTTGTCTCCTGTCTCTTTTTTTGTGCACTGATTTTTTTTTTCTAGATGCTCAGATGTGCTTTCCAGCACTGGTCTGTTAATCAGTGGCGGATCTGGAGGGTGGGGAGGGGGATTAATAGGGTGGCTACCCACCCCCTTAATTTACTGTGGGGAAAAAATTATGGTCACTCGGCTTGCGTGTGTGCTCTTCGTGTACTCTGGTAAAAATATACACTTTCTATTTGATGCCGAATTTTTTTTTTCAGGCGGCCACCTAAGATCGTCCAGCAGTCTACTAATTCCAAAAAAAAAAATTCGAATGTGAGGGGATGACCGTCCCAAAATGGTTAATGAATACGATTTCGTAAAAGTTTTCAAGTGCGAATATGAAAAAACGATGATGAAGGGGTCCTCTGCTGGGATACAGTATCAAGAATGATGTCCATGACCGTTGAGAATGATTTTATTAATTATTTTACTGTGATAGGGCTATATTTATTTGATGCCGAATTTTTTTTTTCAGGCGGCCACCTAAGATCGTCCAGCAGTCTACTAATTCCAAAAAAAAAATTTCGAATGTGAGGGGATGACCGTCCCAAAATGGTTAATGAATACGATTTCGTAAAAGTTTTCAAGTGCGAATATGAAAAAACGATGATGAAGGGGTCCTCTGCTGGGATACAGTATCAAGAATGATGTCCATGACCGTTGAGAATGATTTTATTAATTATTTTACTGTGATAGGGCTATATTTAATTCTTTTACATTTTACATAAACTTCTTAAAATGTTCTTTATTTTTACTCCGGCGAAACTCTCTTCGTCCCCAACTGGGATTGAGGGTGGAACAGACCTCATGCCTTCCCGACGGGGAACTCTACTCCCACTTAGCCCCTCCGCAGTGCCGCCACTGGTTATCATGATATGTTTAACTTTATATTTCAATATAATTGTGGTGTTGTTATTGTAATTGTGGTAACTACAGCAGTCAGTGGCGGATCCAGGAACCTGAAATAGAAGGGGCCCGGAGAAGGACTTTGATGAAAAATTATGATAATGGCACCAAGCGGCTTCCCCAAAGGCAGTAGCAGCATCGTCATTATCATCAGTATTACTTATTATTGTTATAGTTCTTTTAATCAAAATCCTTCTAATTACTGAAAATGTATTGTTCAATACGGTAGGCCTCTGACCATTTGCATTAATTAATCAAACAATAACGGTATATCCTGTTCCTATATTTGAGCATTGTCATCTATTTGATTTGTTATATGTGTTATCTACGCCTAACAGAACAAAATCTTATTTGAATACATATATATATATATACATATATATATATATATATATATATATATATATATACATACACATATAAAATCGACAAGAATAAAAATACGAAAGAGGATTGTTCTTATTAAAGTCAGATTCCAGAGGAAAACAATTTTTTGATATGTTGTAGGTCTGATTTTCCCAGGACAGAAAAAAGTTGTTTGACACAGAACTGGGGAACAGTAAATGAGATACAGATTTTTGAATATTTAAAAACTAGGGAAAAGGTGTAAAATTTTCCAGTTTGTTCCATGTTAGTGTTAGATAAGTATGGGAGACCATATGAGCTCCTTTCCGTCCCTGTGAGGTATTCAAAGGTATGTTTAGCTGGTGAAACACATATTTCCGCGAGAGTGTTTTCTTTAAATAGCTGTGTTCGATGCACTAAACTTAATCCCAAATTAAGGCTAGTTAAATACCACGTGACCATATGAACTCCTTTCGTCTCCTGTGAGGTGTTTAAAGGTACGTTTAGCGGGTGAAACACACATTTCCGCGAGAGAGTGTTTTATTTAAATAGCTTTAAATTGTGTTCGACGCACTGACGCACTAAATTTAATTCTAAATTAAGTTTAGATAAGTACCAGGTGACCAATGCCAATGTTTACTGTAGCCCGTGAGAGTATTTAAAGGTGCTGTGTGTTGTGATATAATTTCCGCGAGAGAGTGCTTTTTCCTTTAAAGTTTTAAATCGTATTTAATGCACTATATTGTTCTATGTTGGTGTTAGATAGGTATTGGGAGACCGTATGAGCTCTATTCCACCCTCTGTAAGGTATTTAAAGGTACGTTTAGCAGGTGAAACACACATTTCTGCGAGAAAGTGTTTTCTTTAAATAGCTTTAAATTGTATTCAACGCATTAAATTTAATCCAAATTAAGGTTAGATAAGTACCAGTCAGTGACCAGTGCAAACGTTTATTGTAGCCTGTGAGTATATTTAAAGGTGCTGTGTGTTGTTATAACATAATTTCCGCGAGAGAGTGCTTTTTCCTTTAAACAGTTTTAAGTTGTATTTAATGCACTATATTGTTTCATGTTAGTATTAGATAGGTATTGGGCTGTCTCTTATACACATCTAGATGTGTATAAGAGACAGCTTTTATGGTTGCTGCCCTCTACAGTATTTCAACGTCAGGTTAAGTTATTGTAGGTGGTGGACAACCCTGGGTAAAAAACCCAGTAGTCATGGTTGGGGCGAGTGGATACAGAAAGGTTTTGTATTCGGGGGTGCAGGGCGAAGGCCTTGATAAAGCAGACTAAATGTTATGGCAGATAAATGTTATGGCAGATAATGTCCTGGTTTATTTGTCTCCTGTCTCTTTTTTTGTGGACTGATTATTATTTGTTTTTATAGATGCTCAGATGTGCTTTCCAGCAC
>NW_022685220.1:1755175-1765285 GCF_011630105.1 Anneissia japonica
ATTCAATGCACTAAATTTAATCCAAATTAAGGTTAGGTAAGTAAGGTGACCAGTGCAAACGTTTACTTGTAGCCTGTGAGTATATTTAAAGGTGCTGTGTGTTGTGATAACATAATTTCCGCGAGAGAGTGCTTTTTCCTTTAAACAGTTTTAAGTTGTATTTAATGCACTATATTGTTCCATATTAGTGTTATATAAGTATTTGGAGACCATATCAGATCTTTTCTATCCTCAGTGAGGTATTTAAAGGTACGTTTAGCGGGTGAAACACACATTTCCGCGAGAGAGTGTTTTCTTTAAATAACTTTAAATTGTATTCGAGGCACTAAATTAATCCAAATTAAGGTTAGGTAAGTACCAGGTGACCAGTGCAAACGTTTACTGTAGCCTGTGAGTATATTTAAAGGTGCTGTGTGTTGTGATAACATAATTTCCGCGAGAGAGTGCTTTTTCCTTTAAACAATTTTAAGTTGTATTTAATGCACTATATTGTTCCATGTTAGTGTTAGATAAGTATTGGAAGACCGTATGAGCTCTTTTCCATTTCATGTAAGGTATTTAAATGTACGTTTAGCAGGTGAAACACACATTTCCGCGAGCGAGTGTTTTCTTTAAATAGCTTTAAATTGTGTTCGACGCACTAAATTTAATCCAAAATTAAGGTTATGTAAGTACCAGGTGGCCAGTGCAAACGTTTACTATAGCCTGTGAGTGTATTTAAAGGTGCTGTGTGTTTTGATAACAATTTCCGCGAGAGAGTGCTTTTTCCTTTAAACAGTTTTAAGTTGTATTTATTGCACTATATTGTTCCATATTAGTGTTATATGAGTATTTGGAGAACATATCAGCTCTTTCCCATCCTCTGTGAGGTATTTAAAGGTACGTTTAGCAGGTGAAACACACATTTCCGCGAGAGAGTGTTTGCTTTAAATAGCTTTATATTGTGTTAGACGCATTAAAACTAATCCCAAATTAAGGTTAGATAAGTACCAGGTGACCAATGCCAATGTTTATTGTAGCCCGTGAGAGTATTTAAAAGTGCTGTGTGTTGTGATATTATAATTTCCGCGAGATAGTGCTTTTTCCTTTAAAGTTTTTAAATCATATTTAATGCATTATATTGTTCCATGTTAGTGTTAGATAGGTATTGGGAGACCGTATGAGCTCTATTCCATCTTCTGTAAGGTATTTAAAGGTACGTTTAGCAAGTGAAACACATTTCCGCGAGAGAGTGTTTTCTTTAAATATAGCTTTAAATTGTATTCCTTTAAACAGTTTTTAAAGTTGTATTTAATGCACTATATTGTTCCATGTTAGTGTTAGGTAGGTATTGGGAGACCGTATGAGCTCTATTCCACCCTCTGTAAGGTATTTAAAGGTACGTTTAGCAAGTGAAACACACATTTCTTCGAGAGAGTGTTTTCTTTAAATAGCTTTAAATTGTATTCAACGCACTAAATTTAATCCAAATTAAGGTTCGGTAAGTACCAGGTGACCAGTGCAAACGTTTACTGTAGCCTGTGAATATATTTAAAGGTGCTGTGTGTTGTGATAACATAATTTCCGCGAGAGAGTGCTTTTTCCTTTAAACAGTTTTAAGTTGTATTTAATGCACTATATTGTTTCATGTTAGTGTTAGATAGGTATTGGGAGACCGTATGAGCTCTATTCCATCCCCTGTAAGGTATTTAAAGGTACATTTAGCAAGTGAAACACACATTTCCACGAGAGAGTGTTTTCTTTAAATAGCTTTAAATTGTATTCAACGCACTAAATTTAATCCAAATTAAGGTTAGGTAGGTACCAGGTGACCAGTGCAAACATTTACTGTAGCGTGTGAGTATATTTAAAGGTGCTGTGTGTTGTGATAACATAATTTCCGCGAGAGAGTGCTTTTTCCTTTAAACAGTTTTAAGTTGTATTTAATGCACTATATTGTTCCATATTAGTGTTATATAAGTATTGGGAGACCATATCAGATCTTTTCTATCCTCAGTGAGGTATTTAAAGGTACGTTTAGCGGGTGAAACACACATTTCCGCGAGAGAGTGTTTTCTTTAAATAGCTTTAAATTGTGTTCGACGCACTAAATTTAATCCCAAACTAATGTTAGGTAAGTACCAGGTGACCAGTGCCAACGTTTACTGTAGCCGGTGAGTGTAGTTAAAGGTGCTGTGTGTTGTGATAACATAATTTCCGCGAGAGAGTGCTTTTTCCTTTAAACAATTTTAAGTTGTATTTAATGCACTATATTGTTCCATGTTAGTGTTAGATAAGTATTGGGAGACCGTATGAGCTCTTTTCCATCCCCTGTGAGGTATTTAAAGGTACGTTTAGCAGGTGAAACACACATTTGTGAGAGTGTTTTCTTTAAATAACTTTAAATTGTGTTCGACGGACTAAAGTTAATCCCAAATTAAGGTTAAGTAAGTACCAGGTGACCAATGCCAAAGTTTACTGTAGTCCGTGAGTGTATTTAAAGGTGCTGTGTATTGTGATAAAATAATTTCCGCGAGATTACCCTTCCCATCTTTGTAGAGACCATCGCTGAACATCAGCCCCTCTTGATCCACCAAATATCATTAGATAATCAGTGAAGCGAAGTCGGCCAAAGTATTGCCATATAATTAATAATCTAAACAAGTGGATGATCCAGGAATTCGAAATTGAGGGGGCCCCAGAGAGGTACTTTCACAGATGGAGAGTCTATACTACCTCAGTCCCACCATGGTTGGGGTTGAGGTGAGAAAATTAATGATTGAAAAAGCACTCTCTCGCGGAAATTATGTTATCACAACACACAGCACCTTTAAATATACTCACACGCTACAGTAAACGTTTGCACTGGTCACCTGGTACCTACCTAACCTTAATTTGGATTAAATTTAGTGCGTTGAATACAATTTAAAGCTATTTAAAGAAAACACTCTCTCGTGGAAATGTGTGTTTCACTTGCTAAATGTACCTTTAAATACCTTACAGGG
The DNA here is from genome assembly GCF_011630105.1 of Anneissia japonica. Taxonomy (NCBI): domain Eukaryota; kingdom Metazoa; phylum Echinodermata; class Crinoidea; order Comatulida; family Comatulidae; genus Anneissia; species Anneissia japonica. The sequence continues at coordinate 1,758,160 of NW_022685220.1, forward strand.
GATGGAATAGAGCTCATACGGTCTCCCAATACCTATCTAACACTAACATGAAACAATATAGTGCATTAAATACAACTTAAAACTGTTTAAAGGAAAAAGCACTCTCTCGCGGAAATTATGTTATCACAACACACAGCACCTTTAAATATACTCTCTTCCTTTCATTGTACTGTACTATTGTAATTAGAATGATTTCTCGCATGTGTTGCTTTTGTAGTGTGACACATCCTCGTCGAACATTTAGTAGACTAGTGTTACTGTACAATTTTTTCTTTTTGATATTTTAATGGACTTTAATAGGTACTCAAACTATGCTAGTAATTGCAAGACATAAAAAAAGGCACTATGGTATATTTCAGCTAGATCTGTGCACGCGTCTGGATGGTTAATCAGCACAAACATTTTCTCCTTACGCACATTTAATATGTGATTGCCGCTGCCGCCACCACCGCGTCCACCACCGCCGCCGCCACCGTCATCATCATCATCAATATTATTATTATTATTATTATTGTTCTCCTGCAGGTTGCACCTTTGTTTTTAATCAGACGTTTGTTACCGTCCATTACGCCTGAATGACTTCATAATCTGGTTTAGAACATGCTATCTGGAATATGCATTTTAAAACCTAATAATTTACCATCAAAATGTACTATAAACACAAAAGCTCGCATTATATTATTAATCAAACACATATTTATTTTAATCATCAACTAAAATTTACAAAGACAATCTAAGATGCAATATCTTAATCATTACGTTAAAAATTGGGATCAATGGTTTGTCAGTGGAGAAAATGGCGCCTGGTTGAACTCATTTTGTGTCACTGTAGTACTCTCTGCACAGAGACATATTATATAAAAACAGATTAAAAGTATTTGAGGAACATATTTAATGAAAAGAAGTCATAGGTTTACCGAAGATGCTCTATTTCTTGAACCCACTAGGGCTCCTACAAGGCCCTAACGCATGTAGATGTGTTAAGTCAATAAACATATGAAAAAAGAGTAGTGAAAAATGTCATTTATTTTGGCTGCAGACTAAAATATTATAAAATTAAATTTAAACATAAGAAATGCAAATGTACTTTTTCAGGAGGTGAAGACCCAAGGATTAAACTGATTTCAGCGGCCTACTTGTAATTTTACTTCAACTAGGCGAGACTTATTTATACCTTGTTTCGCAAATTCATCTCTCGCACAAACTGATGATGTCAAATAAAAAGAAAATATTCTTTTTGTTCAATTAGCACACCCGCTGCCACGAACAATAGAAATTCCAGAAAAAATACCTAGGTGTTTTTAAAATTTGTTATTACGCCTGCAAATGTGTGTCTAAGTCATACAGCATTCTTTATATTCCTACAGTACATTCATAGATAGTAATGACAAACATTTACTTTTCTACAAAGGAAAATGCCTGTATGTAGAGGCAGCCTAATAAAGGTGTAAGAAAATGTTCTGAGTTCTGCTAAATGAAATTGTAAACCATGTTTTGTTATTGTGGCATTTGTGTCAAATTCCAATATTAAAAAAATAATAATAATGGGCATTAACATTGCACTTCAATCAAAAAACAATATTGGGAACATATAAAACTTTCGACTACTTTTTAAAGACAATGTATCATTTTTCAAGAAACAAATTTGTATTGATGCCTAGACCAGTAAACAAAAATCAAGCTTATTATTTATTGACTTTTCATTTGGACACTAAGGTATTAGATATTAAGACTTACTGATTGTTTACTTTTATTGATTACTTTTTTACTTGTACTGATCAGATACTACGTTCTGCAAAAAAAAAATATCTGATTTATGTACTGTGCAAAAACATGATATAAATGAAATGCTTTCACTGTATAATATATTATCAAAATATTTTACCACTTTTTTGGTTTATAAATGTGCCTCCCACAATAGGATAGCTTATTGTTTATATTGTACAAAAATATAAAAAAATATGTATAAAACTTGTATCGGTAACTTTGTGCACTCAATATCAGATGAAATTTAAAGAACTGGTGCAAAAATTGCTTTTCTAGCCTATTTGTACATGTCTCTTTGTTTAAATGCCTGATAAAAGGCACCTGTGAAAAATGTTAACACAGAAGCTTACTAAATTAAAATGTGATTACAAAATTAATTCAGGATGAAAATGTACAGTGTAGGTACAGCAAAAACAGGCTTGTTATGGACTGCTGGAATTGGCTGCAATATAAAATCCAACGACCTGAAACAAATAAAAATATAAGTTTGGTTACTTTGCCTGAATAAATACAATTTATTGAATGTAAACCACAAATTTTCACATCAATTTCCTGTATTTCTTAATGAAAGGTATTGTGCCTCCATAATCTCATCACACTTAATGGCTTATGTTGTTTTTGATAAACAGGATGGTGGCTATAAATTACAATATAAGATCACAGATATTGCTTTCATCACATGGGAAATGGTAAATCATAGGCTTCAAAAGTTTGTATTTCTATTTTTAGTCACAATTTGTACTTGTTAAAATTCTGTAAATCAGACCTAGTTTCTACTGTATTCTGTAAATGTTGTTTCCCACTGCAATGTACTTGAAAACACTACTCACGGTGCAGAATTAGGTGAAATGCTCTCTGCAAAATTGGTCAAATTACTGTTTAAATATTGCTGGTCTTAAATGACCTTTATGTCCACGATCTGTGATATAACCCTATTAAAAACATATGTGATTGCATAATGATTGAAAGATGTCTTTTATTTACAAGTTGATACTCTTTAATATAACAAAGTCATGGACATGGGGTGGGGGGCTAAGGAAAATGAGTTTAACAAAGGTATAGAGACAGTCATACAGATAAATTCTTAATGCCATTCTCCACAATGAAATGGATATTATGCTGTACAGTTAAACTTACAAGTCGACTTTGCCTAACTTAAAAAAAGTCGATCTCATTTTAAATGCCTAATTGTTGAGTTATACATTAATAAACAATCTCTAAGTCTAATTTTTGAAGTCCAAGAGTGCTCAATGGCATTTTGGATTTGACTAATGCAAGTTCAACTGTACAGTATACAATGTCTGGTTTTTGAGATGAAATTTCTAAAAAATGGTGGACTATACTAACTGGAGGCCTCAGTAGAAAGATATGGCAATTTATTTTTTGCATAGCAGATTAAAAAATTTCTAAGGAATTTTTGTTTCATTCATGGAATAGAGGATTCTCCTAGTTCTACTTTAAACGTAACCCAGCGATTTAGAGGTGGTTCGTATTTTATGTTAATGGTTATGGTTAATGGTTTTTAATTTATAGAGCGCAAAATACAAAAAGTCTCTAAGCGCTATCAGGCAAGTGTAAAGATGGAACGGAAACCAAAACCACAAAATAAAAAGAAGTGAAATTTGAATACCATGCCAGCACCCAAACCGAAGTATGGGATACGCCCTCATCGCTGGCTAGGGTTCAATCTAATTGACATAGGCCTATGCATAGACCTAATATAAATATGTTGCACGCAAATATTCAAATTAAAAATGTGTCGTGTGCAAAATATTATTCACACTACATTTTTTGGCATTGTCTAAAAATTAAAGTCTTTTCATCCTTAACACTTATCTCTAGGGGGATTACCCACCCCGGTGTCACTTCGTGAGCAAAAATATTTTACTGATATGCATGGTGCTCATAACATTGTTTCGGCCCGGGACCCACAACTCGTCGTTGCACCACTGGGAGGACCATGCTTATTAATGTTATAACAAATCAATCACCCAATCAAATATATTATACAGCACGTAACATGCGGTACCATTGCTGTCTCTTATACACATCTAGATGTGTATAAGAGACAGGGGACTGGAACTGAAATGGCTGATTCCACTCTAACAGACTGTTGTCTAGATTTTATGTAAGAGTTGAACCATGTTAATACTGTACCAGAAATCCCTAAAGCTGAAAGTCGATCAATGAGGATACTGTGATCGATGGTATCAAACGCGGCGGACAAATCGAGGTACATTGATAATGTACAATATCCGTTGTCAAGGGCCTGCAAAATATCATTATTAACTTTCAATACAGCAGATTCCGTACTGTGTTCCAAATTTTGATTCCATTTTGGTTCCAATTTTGATTCCATTATTTACACATTTCTTCAAGTGTTTTAACTATAACATACAACAATATATGGTATATATTATACAAGAAATGAGCGTAAATCTAATTTTAATTAACAAACAAAAAATTTTCACTGGTTTGATCTCAACTGGTTTCTGGACAAAATGGCAATAAGCAAGTCGAAACGGCAATGATCAAAATGGCTTACACTTTTTGATTTAAAATGGTAATAGACCACAATGGTAATAAGTCAAAACGGCAAGACCAAAACGATGCTAAACAATTTAAGTCATAAGTAAAAACGTGAAAAAACTAATTATAAACATGAAAGTGTACTAACATGGCCAGATATCCTAATTAATCGGTCCTAGTCACCCTAAGCCCTGTTGACACTTGATTTTTCACCTGGTATACAAATGGCGGTCATTTTTCAAAATGGCCGCCAAATTTATCTTAAATGTGCATATAATTGGAACTAAATAAGCTACAGATATGATGTTGGTGTCTAAAATCATAATTTCTATACAGGTAACAAACCAGACATATAAAAACTACTGTCACTCATGCCAGAATGGAACATAATTCAAAAATAGGTGTTTATTTGTTTTAAAATATCCGCAGAATATATTTAAAATGTGTATAAAATAAGAATAAGTATATAAACTCAACAAAAAGTAGTCGTGTTTGGTATCGTTGAAAAGCTCTTCCGATGCTGAATAATGTATTGCAGTTTATATATCAGAAACGGTGTAGTGTTTCATGTATTGTCCCATAAGTCCAATTATGGCATATCATATTAAAATAAACAGGACCCATTTGCGTAACTCGTGAGCTCTCGGATGGCGGGGGGGGGGACTGGCGCTCCTACTACTACCACCTAACACATTACTACCAAGCCTTAAGTAACGCATGTGCTTTCTGGGCGAAGTCCGATTCCAAATGGGCCCTGGAGAGGGTTAGATACTTTTACTTACAGTAACACTGATACGCAGCACTCTCCTACAACGCCTTAACAATACGTAACATTTTCTATAATTTCCGAAAAAACCAAATAGACCAAAATCTCACAAACACAATATTTGGCAGATTTATTAGAAGGGGTTCTTTAAACTATGCCCCTGGATGCCCCACTATGGAGGTTTGACCAGTTATGTAATGCCTGTGTGCTTTCTAGGGAAACGCTTACTTCCTCCATGTCCAAATGAGTCCCTGAAAGGCTATGGGCCCCTACTTACTACTACCGAGCAATCTAATAATACAACCGCTTTTGACAAAATATTTTCTTTTAATTTTTTAAAAAATGTATGAGCCACGGACGGCTGCATAACTACCCACCTTAAAGTCCGCCTCCGACCTTAAACATAAATAAAATAAAATATTCGGTTACCCATCATAGTAGGCCTATTATTAAATATTATACACAGCATGTTGAAATCGATTAAAATAATGTATACATTAAAGGCCTACTAATAATTCAGATATTCGGATGATAAACGCCTGCAACATCATCAATTGGGGTCATTTTATTCAGATTGGCCTTATCATGTTTCAGAGCAACATATTTTTTGGTACTAAAGTAACACTTTATTAAAAACAATCAATGAATTTTGTTACTCAAACGTCTTTATATTGATATTTTCAAGGCTATTAGATGACCTGAAGAAAAAGTGATCCAGAAGTCGTAGGCTTACTGTACAATATATTATGGCGAAAGTAAATTTTTGTCCGTCTCTGAATTTTAATAGTGTTACTGTAATAGAGCCTATTATTAAATATTGAATATTGAAATGGTACCTTATAGATTTATAACCAGGTAGTAGCTTCTCAGTTGCCTAAACTGGCGGTAGCCTCTGCGTGCGCTAAAACGTGGGGATTTCTAGGTCTCCGATTCAAATAAAATCAAATCATCCTTTATTCATCACTCAAAATGGGTTGAATTTTACATAAGTAAAGGGTTCAAGCAGAAAAATCTAAACAATCAACATTGAAACATTTTTCAACAAATAGACCCACATCACAATAACAGCAAAAGGAAACAGGTTTAAAGGGCAAAAAGGCAACCTATATTAAAATTATTATTATTATTGTAATTATAATTATTGTAGTGAGATTATTATAGTTATTTTAATTACTGAGTTAAAAATGAACAAAGCATTAGCCTGTACAGGGAGTCTTTCCAGCCTTTTGGAGGATAAATTCTTTAAGTTTTCTAAGATGGAAATTGGAAGGGGCTTTAGGAATGAGGTAGTGTATTGAATTCCCATCACTGCTCTTCCTTGTATTTCAGTTGGAGGGCTGAAATGCAAGTTAGATAGCGCACCGTCTTTCGGATGAGACATTTAACATGTTGGTTCCGTGTGCATTATGGCCTGTGTGCACGTTAAAGAACGCAGTATACTAATTGGAAATGAGTAGGAAATTGTTTCCCGATGTACAGTGGTGTAACGACTATGCGATCTTATGCGGCGGTCTGCAGGGCCCCCGTCACCTAGGGCCCCGAAGGTTCCCCAACCCATAGGGTCCTCGCTCGGGCACAAAAGGGCTTTGTTGATACATAACAGCATAATGTGTCTCTGAGATCGACTGTAAGACATATATCATAGTATATCCCGTGAAGGTTTAATGGGAGCCCCTGTCGGCCTGGGGGCCCCATCCACCCATAAGGGACAGATGTAGAGAAAGAATTTTGTTTAGAAATGGTGGAGACAACAGACATTTAAAAAAAAATAGGTTGCTCCCTTCTTTCTGGTCTTTCTTCTCTCTTTCTTCTTTATTTTTTGGGGGTTGGGATAGACCCGTGTCTCCTGGACCCACCCTGAAACGATTGATTGAATGATTGTTTGATAATACTTATTTATATTAGCAAAGCTAAGAAAATGCATGTGCATATGCATATGCATAAACACGTTATATTTTCATTGCGGATTTTTTGGACTCAGTACGGACTCCAAAAGTATGCATTTTCTTTTAGTTTTAAGGCATATGCGGATTTTATAAGTCCGCAATGACGATATAACGTGTT
>NW_022685220.1:1765716-1777283 GCF_011630105.1 Anneissia japonica
ATTATTAGGCCTATATCATACCAAGTCTCACGCATCCGGCGTGAACCTCACGTTTTTCGAACAAACCTCAAGCTCAAGCCACTCCTCTAAAATCTTACGCTTTTCCACTAATCTCAAGCTTTATTTGATTAAACCCAAACCTTTTATCGAAGAATATAAACCTATTTTATCAGGCCCAGATCATCGAAAATTCTATCGTTCCTGTTATAGCTACTCATTTTTAAGGTTTAATTTCAGCACTAGAGATATTCAGAGTACCCAGAGAGCATCTAAGCCCAAAATTTTTCGGGGCCTTTGGCCGGGCCCTCGACTCACGTCAATTGGGTTATTTCCTGTTAAATCTCAAGCCTCTAGCTATCTCCAACTTGGCATGTATTCTATATTCCAACATTATTGAGTAGTTGGATTCTTTCTTCCATAGATCGATGAACTGATAGGCCTGAAGAATACACTTTCGTACATAATTGTTACGACGTCGAGCCAAAACAGTGTTTCTAATGTATTTAATTAAATGCTAGTTGGGCTAAGCCTATATATATATATAATACGCATACTGTATAAAACATAAATTACGCCTAACCTAATTTTCTGATAAACAAATTAAATAACATTAATTAAATGAAATATATTTAATGATATAGGCGTATTTGCTACCATCAACCGTAACACACAATTTGAAATAAAAGTAGGCGTATGATGACATAATTAATGTCGAAATATTGAATCCCAACAAGATGGCGTGTATTTCAATACTTGTAGTATGTATTATACTTTCTTATCTGAGATTAATCAATGGACCTTTCAGTAGTGTAGGCGTATCGTAGAAGAGAATCACTAATGGGCATTGACCTCCGAAGTACTGTAGAAGTACAGAAATAATAGAGTGTTTTTTTTTGTGGATGAAATATGGGTCTATAGAACGACTAGGTGGAGGGGATGATGCTATTAATTACAATGGCCAGAGTTTACTTAACTTCTGTGATGATAGTGACATGAAGATTCTAAATAGTAGTGAAAAATGCACTGGCATTTTTACGTGGTTTAAAAACAATAACAAAAGTATATTAGATTATGGCCTTGTAACCAATAACCTGTATTCAAAAATTAATGAATTCTTTATAGACGAAGAATGTTGGTACCACTTAGGTAGTGACCACAACGTAGTCATTATTGACGTAAATCATGAATACAACAATCTTGGTGATACGCATAAAAATATTAATAATAAGACTTTTTGGAACATAAAACAAGATAAGAGACCATTTCAGGAAGATATCAACAACAAATTTGAAAACTGGGATCCTTCAAATTTAAATGCTAACGAAGCATGGAATCAATGGAAAAACCATGTATTATCCAGAGCTGAAAATTGTTTTGGATACAAAAAGACGAAGAAAACCCATAAACCATGGTTCGACAAAGAAATTGAAACATTAATCAAAAAAAGAAGAGTGGCGTGTCAAACACATCGTCATTATTCTAAAAATAAAGATTCCCCTGAATTTGACCAAGAAAGGTGCAATTTATTATGGGATGAATACCAACGTAGTCGTAAAGAATGTAAATTAATGATCAATAAGAAAATAATGCAAAGTCGTGTTAAAAAATGTACAAAACTTGCAAAAAAAGGAGGGGTCCAGTGCAGTGATTTTTGGACCATGTTAAAGGGTAATAAGAAAACCAATAATATAAATTCTGTTATTATTCCTAATACCCAAACAATAACATCAGATAAAGAAACAATTAAATCATCACTAACTGAGTATTTCAAGACCCTTGGTAATAAAAATATAATCCACATCTATAAACTCACTTTTAGAAAATGATTTTAATTCATGTGATAGTGACGATCAAAATAATACTTTAAATGAGCTTGACTTAACTTATGAGGTAGTTGCTGCGGCTATTGCACATTGCAAAAATAATAAAAGCCCTGGTTTAGATACCATAACAAATGAAATGTTAAAGAATGGAGGAAATGGCATGATTAGATCACTATATATTTTATTTAAAAGGTTGAGTGAACTCAAGATTCCAAACGACTGGAATGTGGGTGTCATAGTTCCAATATTTAAGAAGGGTGATCCCAAAGACCTTAGCAACTACAGAGGCATTACACTCAACTCATGTGTTGCTAAGGTTTACAACCGCATTATCTCCCAAACAGTGTCAAATTTCTTAGAAGAGTTTAATGTCTTAAGTGAAGTGCAAGGTGGTTTTAGAGAGGATAGAAGGTGTGAAGATCATATCTTCACACTTAAAAGCATCATTAGCACACGACAATCAGAAGGCAAAACAACATTTCTTGCATTTTTAGATTTTAAAAAAGCATTTGACACTGTTTGGAGAGAGGGGTTATTCTCAGCTATTAGTAATATTGGTGTTAAAGGAAATTTACTCCAAATTATTAAGAATTTATATGAAAATGTGCAAGGTAAAGTTATTTTTCAAGATATAGAAACTGAATTCTTCAATATCGACGAAGGAGTCAAACAGGGCTGTTCACTGTCACCTATTTTGTTTTTAATTTTCATCAATGAATTACAAAAAATGATAACAAAAAGTAACCTTGGAGTTAATATATTTAATGTTAAAATTGGAGCCTTATTTTGGGCTACTTGTATTAAAGAATATCTAAAAGATGCATGGGAAAAACGAACACATGTTTTAAATGACCCTGCTAATAATGTTAATAGCTTATAGGTGTTTTTTTTTACCCTTTTTTTTTTTTTTTTTTTTTCTCTAATGATTTTATGAATAGACATTGACTAACTTCTGTTGTGTTTTTGATATGTATGCTTTTACATCAGTTTCACATTGCATTTATTATATTATGTGCTTGTTTTTATTTATTTATCTATTTTTATTTACTTTATTTTATTATTACATATTTTTATTTTTTTATTATTTTTTTTTTATTTAATTTATTTTTTTTAATTTTTTTTTATTTATTTATTTTTATTTTTTTTTTCCCTTTTTGTTTTTTTTTTTAAATTTTTTTTTTCCCTTTTAGTTAAGATTTTAAACTTTAGAATATTATATTATTTTAATTATATTTGGATTTTTCATTACTATTGTCTCTTTTTTTTATGAATTTATCTTTACTTGTAACTTTTGTTTTGTTGTATGGTCGAACCTCTCCTGCGTGAGAGTGTTCCTCTGCTTTGAAAGAGAGAGCCAATAAATTATTATTACCAACAGGAAAAAGGTGTGATATCGAAATTCCAAAAGAGGAAACATGTTATAAAGATATCCTGTTTTATTTCCTGTATTTCTTATGTAAAACCGGATTTAAACTTTCAAAACGTTTCTACAATGTGTATTTAGACTTCATCAATACGGTATTGCGATGCATCAATAGTCAATCAGTCAATTGATTGAATAACGCTTTTGTATCATCGGCACACCTTTTTAGTGTAACCTTACAATGACTAGACAATAATTAATTGATATACAGAAAACACAAAATTAAAAAAAAATATATGTTCTCTCTTAAGTATAATGAAAATAACCTGATGGAAAAAAAATCAATAGGAAAACTAGGAGGAACAATGCATCGAAAAATGGGGGGGGGGGAATAGCCTGGGCCGGGAAAAACTCTCCAGGTAAAAAAAAATCAGTGGGGAAAATTAGCAGGTGGCAAGTAGCTACCGTAATAGTGCTATATTCTGTAAAGTAAAGCCTCAAACCACCTCGATTTTGAGTCTACGAAATTTAAAAATCTTCCCAGGCTTTTGCAGATATTGCCAGAACTAACTTAATATTTGGAGTTTTTTGATAGCAGATTATTTTTTTTTTTTAGATTTCAGTGAGTTAACCCGACTCAAAGACAAGCTTGCGTACAAAAAAAAATGCACATTCATCTTCTATACATCTTCTATTAAAAATCAAAATTTAAAAGTAGATAGACATTTTGAAAAAAAAAAAAAAAAATCTTCCCAGGCTTTTGCAGATATAGCAAGAAAAAAAAAAAAAAAACAATTTCTCCCATATTACAGAAACTTCTTTGTTGAAACTAATACAGAAACAAATTCTTTTGTATCTAAAATAATTTTTTTTTAATGAATTAAGAAACATTAGAACATTCAAGATTAAATACATTAAAAATAACAAGCTTCTGTTCTTTTGACTTTTGGTAGTTAATATGTATATATATATATTTTAGGAATTTCGTTGTCTTTATTTATAATGAGAAGATTATTTATCAAAATATGTAATTTAATTTGTTTTTATTTTTTGATAGCTTCATGGATAATCAACATTGTGACAATGAAGGCGCAAGACCACACGCGCCGCCAAAGCTTTTGGTGAATTGAATCTCAAACGCGATAACGAAAGCTCTCTAATGACTCAAGTTACTGCATGATTGTTTCATAATTTTAATAAAACTAATTTCTTCTAATTTTAAATATATTTTCCCTGAATTTGTGATTATTCGTCGTCATGCGTGGACTAAATGCGTGACAAATTTAAGATCACGCATGTGTTTCTGCCAAATGCGTGTTACATCCAAAATCACTTTGAAGCAGGACCGTCCCGCACGATGCTCGAGAAACGGTTGGTAATGCATTTTGTAAGCCAGGACTCAATAGTATTTGTTACGTTTCTTTCCGAACCCCTTGAACCCCCCCCCCCTGGATCCGCCACTGCTTTCCATTTACACCAATCATGACCATGTTTTATGTGGTGCGTCAGCCATCTTGAAATTCGAAATGGCGGCCGATGACTTTGGGAAAAAATGGCACCTAACTTTTTTGAATTCAGCGCAGTAAAAATGATAAAATTAGTCAATAAAATCTATTTTTGCTCAAAAATCTATCTGGATTACATAGAAAACTAGCTTATATACTCGTTCTTATTTTATGTACATTTTTGCGAATATTTTTAAACAAATAAACACCTATTTTTTAATTATGTTCCATTCTGGCTTGAGTGACAGTAGTTTTTATATGTTTAAGTTTGTTGCCTGTCTAGAAATTATGAGTTTAGACACCAAAATCATATCTGTAGCTTATTTAGTTTCAATTTTATGCACATTTTAGATAATTTGGCGGCCATTTTGAAAAATGGCCGCCAAAAAAAAAGGAGTAAAATCAAGTGTCAACAGGGCTTAGGGTGACCAGAAGGGATTAATTAGGATATCTGGCTATGTGGATTGCTTCTAACAATCCACTCCCCCTAACTCATTTTTTAAAGATTTTTTTTCTAGTCTAATATGTAGCACCAACCACGGGAGGTAAGGTAACACAAGGCAAAAATCATAATCAACGAGTATGTGGACCTGAAATTGCTCTTTCCGAAAGACGCAGAGGAGGAGATGGGGGATGGAGAGGAACCGTCTCTTCCCTTTAAACATGCAGGAACAACTTATGTGTTCACTAATCCTAATAAGCATAAAAAGCAATTTAGGTACCTGGACCAATGGATGGAAGCTTTCAATGTATATATGTTTACGTATGCCAAACACATGTGCATGAAGCAACTAAGATACTTTGTTACATGCAAAGCATCAAAAGCATCAGAAATAATAGATTATCTATATCAAAAAGGTGGGTTAGATGCAGCTTTGTTCTATGATATGCAATTTAGAAGGTTAAGACAAACTGCTGACCTGCCTTGGAATTTGAAGAGTGATACTCTTTATTTGGAGTCCATATATTTAGCTCTTAAAAATAAGACAGATAGCCTAGTGCGTGGTACTAATCGGGCCACTAAGACGCTGTCTGTTGTCTAAGCATTCCTTTCGTAACAACCAACTCCCTAAAGGACGGGCAAAATTGCCGGTGGGGGCCTGCTGGCGTTATCAGCTTAAATGAATCTGCAACTACAAATCCTGCAGGTTTGATCACATCAGAATCCCTGATAAAACGAGTGACACAACCAAGTCACCAAATGTACAAACGGCAACAAACACTAATATCATTTTTTGGTAAGGTGGGCATACCCATTAAGGTTTCCAAGACTGCCCCACGACCACAATTATATTCTTAGGTATTGAACTAGACAGTGTAAATATGGAAGCCCGTCTTCCACAAGAGAAAGTTATGAAAATTAAAAATCACCTAAGACAATTTATGAAACTGCAATCTCTTTTGAATTTTGCTTGCAAGGTAGTGTTACCAGGGAGAACAATTTTACGTCGTTTAATTAACCTTACTAAAGGACACACGAAACCTTATACACACATTACCTTAGGTAAAGAGGGGCGGGCAGACTTGCGTTGTTGGATGTCATTTGTAGAGCAATTTAATGGGCTATCGATGTTTTTTCCAGAACGGTGGATAACATCATCGAACTTGCACTTTTTTACAGATGCAAGTAATCTAGGTTATGGGGGTATGTTTGGAATAGCATAGTTTTTTGGGAGGTGGCCTCCAGAATTTAAAGATTTACATATTAACGTTAAAGAGATGATTCCAATTGCACTAGCAATCGAATTCTGGGCAGCTCGTCTAGCAAACAAATGTATAGATTTTGTATGTGATAACACCACAGTGGTAGCGGCAATTAACAATATGACATCTGATGTAGGTCACATTATGTTCCTATTGCGACGAATAGCACTTCTTTAAAATTCAATTTTCTTCTGACGACCAAACATATACATGGGAAGGCAAACATTTTGGCTGATCATTTATTAGTTCCTTTGTGACCTTAAGGTCACAAGGAACTAATGGGATAATTCGAACATGAAATGTATGTGTGTGTGTGTGTGTGTGTGTGTATCTAGATGTGTATAAGAGACAGCTGCCAAATGCGTGTTACATCCAAAATCGGGACCGTCCCGCACGATGCGAAACGGTTGGTAATGCCTTTTGTAAGCCAGGATCCAATAGTATTATAAACAATAATCCGCGACAAAATAAAAATCAAGAGTATTTGTAACGATTGAATATGTAGCATAAATGCATTCATATAAACACAACTTACTATTCTGACCAGACTGACCTCCATTACTGGAATTAGACACTAGAGGTCTGTGGCTTGATAAACCACAGAGCAAAAGTTGACAGTTTTGGCGGAATTAGTTTGATAGACTATTTACAATCGTTGAAATGAAATTCCTCTAGGCCTATATATAAAAAAAACGAAAAGAAAGTGGTGCAGAAAAAAACTAATTGTGCACAGTTACTGTACTTTAAACACAGAAAAAAGTCGTGTCGTCAGTATTATGAAGTTTTTTGTTTACGACTGCTGTGTAATTTTACATACTGGTTTACAACATAGTCATGTTATGTATACTTGAATATGTAAAATAAATGAGTATTCCGTATTCTTAACTCTCTGCAAACTCGAAAATAAATCATTGACCGAGGCACGTTTTATCTACCACCATACAGCGCATGCGTGACATGAAGTATGCAGAGCAGTGTGGTTGTAGTTATTGTGATAACTATTCTACTTATTACGCATGCGTGTCACTAAGCAGATTTTGAACGAAGAACGAAAGAAAATTTGTTGTTGTCAAACCATGGAGGAGGTATGTCAAACAACGAAGACTATTTTAGATGATAAATGGATACGTTTGACTTCTAAAACCGCCAACTTTGGTTCTGTGGTTTGATCAGTCAAGTTCAAAACAGTGGCAAATCTGCCAAATTGTGAAAAAATAAAAATGAAGGACATTTTGTGGTGTAACCCAACACCACCCCAGCCCCACCATGGTTTTGGTTAAGGTGGGAGCTTTTTAGGACATGACAGCTTTGGATACCCGAAAATTTTAATCATACTTCAAAATTTGTTATCTCAAATTGACTGACCGATTTCCGATGTCAAAAACACCAAAAAAATAGGTACGTCCCTATTTTTAGAATTAATAATAAAAATAATAATAATTGCCAGTGTGATGAAGGGAATATTAGTCCGTGGTTCCCCGGGTATAATCCCATCCCCATGAACGCGAAACTGTCCCGATTTCGGGGGGGGGGGAGTGGAATTATACCCCGGGATTCCCTTGGCCTAGTGTATGAACAGACGGAAATGACGATCGTTTTGCAAGGTGGTTTTCACCTACGATTCAATAGCCTATCAAAACAATATTCCGGCGAAGAAATCAGTCTTGCATGATGTAACGAGTTATTTTTAGCAGCCAATCTCTGTGGAAACACGTGAGTCTTCACGCTGTGAATTAACGATCCGATCAGCCCACTGGGCAGGTCTTTTCAGGGACGGACCGCGGTGTTGTCTATATTTAATTTAGCCGCAGTTAGCGAGCTGCTTATTTTTAGCGACAGTAAACAACAAAGTAATTTACAAGAATGGGCTTTGTGTTTTAATTTATGGCGACCAATATCAGTTTTAAGCAATTTTAAGAGTTTCAAGTCGGCAGAATTCGGAGACAATTCCTTTATTTTTTGAGCATTTGTTAAATTTATTGACCTAGGCAAGGTCTGCTAGGCCGACTTACCCAATCCTCAGACCCTGGGACATCACCCGGGGAAATTTGTGTACGCGAAGTTGGGCTTAAAGTCGGTGTGGGATTCTACCCGGGGAACTATGGTAATATTTTATAGCAGTAGTGACTGAGAAAGTTTTCTCTATTGTTGAAAAAACAAAACCAAGCTTCGAGCTAGCATGACAACAAAAACTTAAAGTGCTTTAATGACACACAAGTTGGAAATGTTGAACAGAGATTATAAGTGTCATTCGAATAAATATTGACGTTATGACTCCAATGAGATCCAGCGAAACAAGCAACATACCGTGCCCTTCATGGTGAAGTCTGTAAGCCTACAGATTAAAATGTAACTTAAATATTTTTTCTTGGTTGTGCGGTAAATAAACAGTACACTTGAAATTAAGTAACTCTTGTTTTGTTTTAAGCAACTGTACAGGAATTAGGATATAATTGCCATCTTAATTTTTTGTCACCAATGAATAGCGTCCCTATTTTTGATATTCGAATGTTGGCAGGTATGTAAATATACAGCATTTGATGGACGGACCTGTATGGGGGTGTAGGTGTACGTAAAAACATTAGAAACCATTACTGGACTACATATCCCTCTAAACTACGTTTACGTACAAAGGAACGTACACACCCGCAGGGTTCTGGTCTCGATTGCAGGTAGACGAGTTCAGGGCGTTGTCCCCTCAACACGATACACACACACGGTGCAAGTGCATCACCTGCTAGAGATCATCTGGAAATGACAATTCAACAGTTGCTGTTGCAGGGGGTGGCCCCTCAGACCATGAGAACCGGTAATCAGGCTTTGAATGTCATTTGAAAATTTAGGAAGTCTCAAAATTTATTAGCTAGCCTGTTTCCTACATCCGTACAAACATACGTTTTATTCATAGATTACTTATTTGAAACTGGTTATACAGCAGCTACTATCAGAACATATGTGGCTGGGATTGGTCATGTTAATCAGTTGAAAGGGTTTGCGGACCAGGGGATATCCTTTTTAGTAAAATTGATTTTGCGTGGGGCGAATCAATGTGCTTCATCAAATGATATGAGACTTCCTTTACATTACAAATTCTACATGCCGTTGCCAATGCACTGTCACGGGCAGTTCCTTCACGATTTCAATTTGCCATGTTCAAGTCACTCTTTTTGTTATGCTTTTGTTGTTTTTTAAGAGCCAGTAAAGTTTCAAAATGTGGCTCCAGCAATCATACTTTTGAGGATATTGTGTTAAAAGAAAAAGTAGCAGAACTTCGTTTCAGTCGTTTAAAAACAACCAGTCAGGTAAGCCGGTTGTTCTCCTCACAAAGAATGGTTCTAAATATTGCCCAGTTGAGTCCCTTAGGATGTTTTTAATAATTCGTGGTAACTACAAGGGCCCGCTTTTTTTTGTTTGGTCCAGGATGGCCATTGTCATACGCATATTTACGTCAGGTTTTGGGGGAAGCATTTTCATTGGCGGGATATTCTTCTAATCATTATACTTCGCATAGCATTAGCGACGGGCTTTCCCGATGACGATATCCAACACATGGGTAGATGGAGATCTAATGCGATTAGACACTAGATTCGGTTGCCATCTATATTTAAGGTGGTTGGTGATAATCCTGTAAAGGGAGGTGAAATGCATGCTTGTGGCTTATATTGTTCTGCTATTATTATCTTACTGAGATTGGGACTTGAGGTTACGAATGCGGTCGTTATAAGTTATTGTGAATTGTTCTTGTTGGAACTCAATAATAAGTAAATGATACGGACATGAGGTTACGATTCATGTTGTTTTATTATTATTATTAATATTATTATTATTATTATTTAAGTGTTTGTTTACAGTTTTTTTTTTATAGTTTTTTTAAAATAAATTTCGGGGTTTGTTGAGGTTAGAAATCCATTTAGTTGTATTGATGTTCAATTTAGATCAAATTGGACATTATATTATATTATGCACTTGTTCTTGTCAGAGAGGTACTCTGGTTATTGACATTGTAGTCATGTTAGCTTATACTGTACAGTACATTTAGGGTACCGGTACTGTTGTAACATAGTAGAAATAATAGAGTTGTTTTCAAGTATAAGGTTACCCTTCGGTTAATTTATCTTAGATGTCAGTTGTTCGGTAGAGTTGTTTTATGGGACTTCGGCTTGTTTCTTATGGGGGTTCATTTTAGCTTCAGGAAGCTAAAATGTGGGTGTTTTGTTTTTTCCCATATTGGGCCAAGTTTGGGACAAATTGTTATTGATTTGTCGTGAATTAAACGGCCATAGAAAGACTACTGTGTTTACCGTTTCTATGTCTGGTTCCTTCCTGGCCCCAACCGAGTTCAACAAACCGAAGTCTAAAATAATAATATTATATTAGCGCAGGCGCCACACGCATATCTGTACAGGCGGAGTAATATGGTTTAGGTCAGAGGTCATGCCTGTCGGTTAGAGAGTGTATCCTAGCTACGAGACGCTCTCTGACAATTAATATGGCGCCAGTTCAGACAAGAGGTAAGTCTCCTGAACTTTTGGTTAAATTTATTCCACCTCCAACCTCATTTACTCCGCATACTTAATTATTGATTAGTATGTAGTTATAGAGGTGTTTTGTTTTCCCCCATATTGGGCCCCATTTGGGGCAAATTGTTATTGATTACTTGTCGTGAAATAAACGGCCATAGAAACCCACTACTGCGCTTGTCGTTTCGGTTCCTACCTGGCCCCAACCGAGTTAAACAAGCCGAAGTCTAATATAATAATAATTATTATTATTATTTTGTATTACTATTTTTATTTTCATTATGATTTTTATTACTACCATTATTTTATATATTATTTTTACTACTATTATTAATACCCCCGCATTTAAAAGAGTTGAACATATCGTTCATTGGTTAATTTAACTCATGACATCATGTGCCCGCATATTTATCGGCTTTTCGTTACTCATCAGACGTAATCTTAATGCGCTTCGCTCATTGGTTGAATTAACCCAGACGTCATACGTACCAGCGCATGTTTCGATCTTTTCATTATACGTCATTGGCTACGTTCAGACCTGTGAGATACGCCAGGCGTACGTTAATCCATGGCGTAACTAGCGAGATGTCCAGACTGGGCGATTAATGAACGCTAGCGTAAGTATTCGCGCGAAATATTCGTATTCGTAATT
>NW_022685220.1:1777384-1814498 GCF_011630105.1 Anneissia japonica
CTGTTGCTGGATTACCGTACGCCAGTGATTGCGCGATAATACTGGCGTTCGCTACGCCGCGCACAAGTTCACACCACTCGATTAACGTTACGCTAGCGTAAGTCGTTGTGTCTGAACATAGCCATTATTAGTCAGACTTCAACGTGCTGGGACCGTCATTTGAAACCCCGCTATGCGTCATCAGTTTGTAAAATCCGTTATGCGTCATCAGTCAACTTATCAGTCAGCTTATCATTTTTGGAACACTCGAGAAATCATCAAATGTAAGTTATTACCACTATTATTCTCAACAACAGTTCTTTTCAGAACTACTTAGATATGCGAGACACGCATATACTTCACATATATCCTTGAAAAAATGTTTTGAATAGAAAAAAAAGTTGCTATAAGACTTAACGCTATTCCTAGCGAAATGTTGATTAGAGGAGTCTCTGTAATCTTATACCCATTTCACACTGATGCTATTTTGCAAATATTAACAACTTGTAACAAGTTGTAACCAGGTTCGGATGAGTGTGAAAGCAAAATCCTTGTAAACTTTCCGAGATTTCACAGGGGTCCCCTGAGTTATCTCGGAACAAAAACAGACCATCGCGAGGCCTGTTTTTTTCCCCCGAGATGTTCCGAGTTGTTGTTGCGCATGCGTCATGTCCATATTTTGACCTTTTTGCGGGCTGTGTTTTTTTTTTTTTTGTTAAGTTCGAACGAATGGCGGCAGCGATGGAAAACGTATCAACATTACTACTACCATTTGTTAATAGGCCTAGGGGCCTATAAACCTAAAATCAAAAGAAATCTCGCTAAATTTCACGTGTCTGATGTAGAAACAATCACGAGGCTTCGTAAAATACGCCGACAGCGAATCATTATGATACACTGATTGCCTCTAACAACAATGGTGAACTACCTGCCGGCGGCCCGACTGCGCCTAGCTAGCCTAGGCCTATCTTTCTCGCCAGCTCGACTACAGCAAGCGAGCTAGTAGGAGTTGAATTCGTTTTACTCTCCGAAGGCTAAGGACCATGGAATATTTATAATCTTGTTAAATCGGTACCAGGCCTAGTTTAGTAGTTGATATGTAATTCGGACAACCTACAACTAGCCTAGGCCTACTAGTACTACCCTAGGCCTCTAGGAGGCCTAGTCATAATATTCTTCCGAGTTTTCCCGAGATTTCTCATGGTTTGAAAGTGCATGTGTGAAACGAACCAAAAATCTCGGAATATCAAACTTGTTACAACTTGTTAATAGTTGTTAAAAGTTGTAATATTTTCTGCTAGTGTGAAATGGGTATTATTGTGTTCAGTATTACATTGATCGAAATTTTTCTGAAAAAAATTAAAATAAATAAGTAAGTAAATAGGCCTAAATAAAATAAATATTATATATAAAATATAGAGAGAGAAACAAATTGCAGTTTAAATTTATTAATCAATGATTGTTAACACTAAAAAAGAATAAAGTGCCTTACCCATCCTCCATTCAAATTAATTCATTCCAAAAATTCCGTCTCCACGAATAATCAGTTCTGTTTCTATCTTTACATAACGCAGCTAACTTCACTCCAAACACAAAACCCATAATTATGCGGCCCAAGTTTATGATATTATCACTAAACATTTCTGTAAAAACGTCTTTAAAAAAAATCTCAATATTCTCATTTGAATCAAGCAATACTTCTCTTGTCAAATTATAAAGATGTTCATCGCGCGCTTTATACATCTTTTCTCAATATTTGAAAAAATACAGTTCATATCCTCTATATATTTTATATTATTGCCTAGTTTATATGCTACAAACGCTGAATTGATTTTTCGTGCAATTCTTTCAGTTCCCATGAAACTATACTACTTTTCTTCAAAATATATACCTAAAACGAATACTAAAATTATATGACCTTACTTACGTTTATACCAGAATTATTATTATCATAATAATAATAATAATAATAGTAATAATAATAATAATAATTATTATTATTATTATTATTACTGTTTTTTACAATTAATATACCTAGCATAATCCATATAATATATATATATATATAAGCATTATGCAATTTAATATATCAACATTATTAAAATTTATGCCCACACATACATTAATACCCACATTATTATATTTATTATAGTTTATCATAGTTTATGTACCCGCATAATTATAGTTTATGTACCCACATAATTATAGTTTATGTACCCGCATAATTATAGTTTATGTATCCTCATAATTATGAAATTGTTATGTAATCATCCATTGTTATGCAAATGGTCTAAAGTGCCTACTTTCTACTAATGGCTTAAACTTATTATTAGAAAGACGATGCGCTATTTTAGCTCCAGTTGAAACACAAGAAGAGCAGCGATAGGAATTGAACAAGGCACCTAGAGATCTCCACAGTTCTCTGATTAACCCCACATTATGAAATAATATTGGGAGCAAAATACAACTATTCGTAGTTTTAAATACATTTACTGCTGATTTCATATTATAAATGAATTTGGCGTTGCAAATTATTGCTATAAATTAGTTTTAATTCAACTGTAACTCATTCTTTGGTCAATGAAATAAATCTGGTTTATCCTTGATCGATCGTCTCCCAACTTTGAGTATGCTAACACAATTTTCTTTCATATATGTGACTTCCTTACATTTTGATGACATCATCATGGTCAAAATAAATGTTTTTTCTGACCACCCTCATCTTTCTTTCCTCAAAACTTTGATGATCCTATATCATATTAATCATTGTCATTTCTGAATCGTATTCCGTTGGCATGTCTGTTTCTCTTGATTTCGCACTCATAAGTGGAAGAAGATTGATGAAAAGAAAAGTGGAGGCGGGGACAATTTATAATATGATGTCCACCCTACTTTGAAAAGTGGGAGGACGTGCCCCCCCATCCCCATCGATTGACGCCCATGAAAGAATACATACAGTATCAGTAATTATTCTGTTCACACCTTAGTTGTCACAATACAAAAAGAATGCTAAAACAATAAGAAATTGCATTCGGTGTATAATAAACGTTAGTAATATAAACAATATATATATATTTCAATCTACTAAATAAAAAAAACCAGTTTTTTTTAGATAGCTAGAACTAACTTAATCTTTGTCATTTATTGAGAGAAGATTTACCTTTTTAGACCTCAGTGGATTGCCCCGACTCAAAGACAAGCTTGCATACAAACCTAACATGCACACTTTCATCTTCTATACATGTTCACACGTGTGATATTCCGTACCATTAAAAATTAAAATCTAATATACCTAGTAAATAGAAAATTTAAAAACAAGGACAAAAAAAAAAAACGTTTCTCCCGAAGTACAGAAATTTATCTTTGGATAAATTTGAAACTAATACAAAAAAAAATTCTTTATTTCCAATGGGTTCTTCTGGTGGTGATTGAGCAGTACACCGGGAAACAATCCCCTACTCTTTTCCGAATAGTGTATGGTTTTTTAAACTACACACAGGACCAATATGGCTTAAACGTCTTATTAGAAAGACGATGCGCTATTTTAGCTCCAGCTGAAACACAACGAAAGCAGCGAAGCGATAGGAATTGAACAGGGGACTTAAAGATCTCCACAGTTTAGCGCACGTCACAGTGGTTACCACAAGTTTAGCAGACCTGGGTAAGTTGCTCTCTCTGATTAACCCCACATGAAATAATATTAAGAACATAATACAACTATTAGTAGTTTTAAATACATCACTGCTGATTTCATATTATAAATGAATTTGGAGTTGCAAATTATTGCTATAAATTAGTTTTAATTCAACTGTAACTTATTATTTGGTCAATGAAATAAAATTATGTCATCGTTGTGTAAAAAAAAATATTTCTGTGTATTTTGAAACACAAATACTATTCAACAAACGGCGCGATGCCAATATTTTATCAAGATCATCAATTCGTAAATCGGATGATAACAACCAAATATTAACAGAAATTAATGACAATGGACAACATTTCATAAAATTATTATTTGTTTAATATTTTTGTTTCGATGATTTCAGGAGTTTACTGATTTTAAAAAGTGTTTATTTTATCACTTAAAACTTTCTGTATAATCAGATACGATCTAACGACCCTGTGACGTAGCATGGGATGTATCCCATGGTTCAGTAGGGGTTATTCATGAATTTGCTATTTCTAATCATTAGCCAGGCATACAGGTCAATGACATTGTTCTATTTGATATACTGTATTATCATTCCATTGATTTGATGCCAGTGGTCTTGTTTTCGGGACTGGTCATTTATCATTTGGCTCTGACATGTCAATTGTGGGGACCAAAAGGTTCAATGACCAGGACCAGATAATGAATAAGAAGAAATTGTATGGGAACCGAAAGGATGTGGTTAGAAAGGAATGTTGATCTAATGCTGGGAAGTTTCTTGATTAGTATGCTTTGAGAAGAGGGAAAGCAGTTATCGCTTGGACGCCTAAGTGCGAATAACTCCAACCAAATGGGACTATGTATGGAACGTCACTTTTTCATGTAAATTACTTTCCATGCTTGACCTCGATATCTTGGAAAAGGCCAGATTTCCGTCCACAGATCTCCAGTTAAGAGGACCTATACTGTATTATAAATACATACCAGTCCTGAACTTGGGATACATATCATGAGATGATGTGATTGTCAACAAACTTCGATATATGAATGTTAATTCCACCACGTTTTCCTTGCTTTCGTATTTTTTCATTACTGACGAAATATTTACTGGCAAAATGAACAATGCTACAGTATTTGGTAAACTCGTAGGAAGGAGACAGATGACTGGAAGCATTAAGTAATGAACATTTGTTACATAGTGAAAGAACATCGGTTTTGGATTATGAATTTTGGAATACACCACAAGGAACGCAGGGATCGGGTAATTACCCAGGCAACAAGTGGAGCGAAAGGCAGGTGTACCAAACAGTTCCGGTATCAAGACGTAACAGGAAACGGTGCGATGTAAGGCACTTATGGGCGAATACCAGTAAACAACACTATCCAGTGTTAATAACGGCGGAGTACAGCAATAAAGATTAATTAACATTATTGTTTTTACGGTGGCTGTTTAGCATCGACATGTCAACCAGGCGAACAAGTGCTATGGATAATGAACTACAACAACTCTTTTTAACAATATTTTCGATTTACGTTTGAAACGCGGACATTGAACAACCACTAACTCTTTTCAACTCTATTTTTGATTTACTTTTGATTAACTGTGTGGACAATGAACTGAAACGTACTTTTACATTTACTATGACTTTGATTTTTCTGAACAGTATAGATTATGACTAGAAAATGAGCATGAAGTATGTATGTACGTATATATATTGGAGGTAACTTGAGCACGGACCTCGCCGAAAGATACGATCTTTCACTTTAAAGAAAGGGGGATATGTGACGTAGCATGGGATGTATTCCATGGTTCAGTAGGGGTTATTCATGAATTTTCTATTTCTAATCATTAGCCAGGCATACAGGTCAATGGCATTGTTCTATTTGATATACTGTATTATCATTCCATTGATTTGATGCCAGTGGTCTTGTTTTCGGGACTGGTAATTTATTATTTGGCTCTGACATGTCAATTGTGGGGACCAAAAGGTTCAATGACCAGGACCAGTTAATGAATAAGAAGAAATTGTATGGGAACCGAAAGGATGTGGTTAGAAAGGAATGTAGATCTAATGCTGGGAAGTTTCTTGATTAGTATGCTTTGAGAAGAGGGAAAGCAGTTATCATTTGGACACCTAAGTGCGAATAACTCCAACCAAGTGGGACTTAGGTTGTAATCATATGTGTACACAGAAATAACAGCCAAGTGGGACTTGGGCTTTGCTTTACGTTATATGAATTTTACTACATTTTTGAAGATTAAATAGCATAGAACATTTGGCTACCGTGTACGTTTATATCATTCTGTTTGCTTCCGGACCGGACTATTGGACTTCGTCACAGACCCATAAAAAATCACTCTCGAACTTGGTTCGCGACCCATGGGTTACAGTACCGACCGCAGCGTTAAAATATAAAGGTCTGGTCACACTTTTTCTTAATTTCTCAAAAAATTTCCAACAATTAAGATCAATTATCGAGCAGAATGTCATAAATTGTTGTTTAGATATTAATAATTAGTATTTACAATTCAATTTGGTTAATAAAATCACACCAATTGAAATATTTGTTATTGGTAATACCAAAAAAAAAAAAAAATTACTCTTAAATGTGCGTGTGTGTGGGGAAAAGTCCGACATGCAATTAATGGCGGACAAAGATAATTATAAAAAATTAACTTTTAAAAGGACTAGTTCATAGGGCTGCAATGATAAATCGAAGTTTGGTGTATTGCAATACACACTTAACAGTTTGACATAATATACGGACAAGCCAAGAAAAACGATTTCATTTCATTTATTTCGTCCAAAAAGCATTAAGATTGACAAACACAAGATAACAGAGAGCAAAAAACTTAAGTGAACTGAATCACTGTCTAGTGGTTCCCTGATGCCAATGAGAACATAAATTAAATTAAATTAGCGTAAAATATTTAAGTTAAATAGGCCAATCAATAAAATTTAAATTAAAAAATATATATGTAGAAAACATCAGTGAAATCGGTCAAAATACAATAAAATTTGATAAAGAATTGCAGCAAAAAACAAAAGTTTAAAAGTTCGTTATACAACGGTAAAAATCGAGACGAAAAATTAAAACACAATTATTGCTTAGCATAAAATTGTTTTAAAATTTTGATAAAAGATAAAAGAATTCCAAAAACAAGTTCATCTCGAACATCAGCGGGAAGTTTATTCCAAACTCTCGGAAAGTTATTAAAAACGTGAAATTTAAAACTATTAGTACGCGAGTAAGTGTGAATAAATTTAAGATGGTCAGTGTGTCTAGTATTAAAATGAATAAAATCTTGTCGAGGAATTGAGAATGAACTATAAAGACATTTTGCAACAAAAGCCAAGCAGGTATATTCAAAACGGTTTTCAACAGATGTTAATCGTGTGATAACAAGACGTTGCGTGTATTGGATATCACGAGAGGCTCTGCGTTGAATTGCTTCAGGAGAAGTAATATGACCTCTTTGGTGCGCAGACCAAGTAAGTACACCATATTCAATTATCAATTATTGGACGGACTAATCCGTTGTACAATTTTGATAAAATATATGGGTCCAGTAGCAGACTAGACTAAAAATAAAGCCAAGTATCCTAGAGGCTTTGGATTTAGTGTTTGAAAAGTGCAAACCCAAATCAAGTTTTGATGTAAAAGTTACACCTAGATGTTTATAACTAGTTACGTTTGTAAGGTATGTTTGTCAAATTTGATATGCATGAGGAGAGTTAGCAAGTCTATTCGACCTGGTGATTCTCATTGTTTTGCATTTAGTGGAGTTAAGTTCCATTTTGTTCATCAAGCTTCAGTTATAAATAATATCCAGGTCTTGCTGGAGTATTGCATTACAATTGGTGTTTCTTATATTTCTATATATAACATCTGCATGTGTAAATATTGGAAGAAACAACCACTGGTAGGTCAAGAACAAATGAAATTTATAAGGTATGACCTAGGACAAAGCCCTGGGGCACACCTGAAAGAACAGGACATGACCGAGATGATTTGCCTCTAAAATCTACATTTTGAAACCTGTTGCTTAGATACGACATAAACCAGCGTAATACAGAAGCACAGATTTAAGTTTGTTACGACATTTTTTGTAGGCATACCAAGTATTTAAGTTGTCTTTAGTTTTCACTGCCTTGTATAATCTGTTTAATCTATGGCTGTTTTGCTTTCTTTTTTGCTCTCCTAGTGGGAACGACTTTGTAAATCGCATCAAGAAATTTTTCTTTGAAATGCTTCCATGAGGTATCAACGTTGATGGAAACAAAACATTCATCCCAGTTAAAATTAGAAAAAGTGTTGATAAAATCAACTGTGTAGAAATTGTTAAATATTGAAGGAAATGTCCTGGAGGAAGAGAACTAATACAGTAAGAACATGCAAGTGCAACAGAAAAAACTTCATGGTCACTACCTGAAATTCCAGGGTGTGGTGAAATATGTTTTTACAATGCTGATTTCATTTGTATAAAAGATGATCAATTATCGTTCCAACACTTGTAATGTCATTGGAACGTCTAGTCACAAAAGAGAACATTTGCGTTAAGTTCAAAGTATTGCACATTTCAGTTGATTAAAATGATTGTTCGGTACATTGCATTTATAAGAAATATTAAAATCACCTGCAAAAATAATAGATTTATACGTAAATGAATATCTTAAAATTGTATCAAAAGATTCCTGAAGTTTATCAAAGAAAAAAATGTTGGCGCTTGGAGGCCGACACAAGCAACCAATAAGGAGTTTTCCGTGTTTGGTGTGCACAACAGTACAAAAAAATTCAAGATCATCAACATGGAACTGTTCAGCAGATAATTTGTTGTAATTAGCACCCCACCTCCATGTCGGTTTCGATCTTGCGAAACACTGTGTAATCATATGGAAAAAGCTCGGAACTATCTACGGATGAGTCAAGCTATGTTTCTGTGATGAGAAGTAGAGATGGTTCTTCAGTAGAAACCACGGTTTCTAGATGATCACGTTTATTAACTATGCTTCGAGCATTGAAATAGAGTAATTTAGCCATAGTGCAACGAAAAGGTGTTGGTCCAGAAATGGAATGGATGTGTCCAAATGCGGATGAAAACTTTAAGTTATATGGAACATAATTTTGGTATAATGACAACAGAATTAAAAATGTAACAGTACTAGCAAAAGAATATTAGTGCACAAACGTTTGTCGGT
Organism: Anneissia japonica; assembly: GCF_011630105.1. Taxonomy (NCBI): domain Eukaryota; kingdom Metazoa; phylum Echinodermata; class Crinoidea; order Comatulida; family Comatulidae; genus Anneissia; species Anneissia japonica. The sequence goes on from NW_022685220.1 coordinate 1,786,214, forward strand.
ACTTGTTTTTGTAAGCAAAAGTGAATGATCACGTCACGTGATCCGTGGAGTTAAATATACTTAGATCACGATGAAAAAATAATGTTCTATATCTTGAAAAAGACAAGTCATCATCAAATCCACGATTTGCCCTTGGAAAAAATCAGTGACTGCCAACTGTTTTAACACCTTTGAAAACACTCGATAGTGATTGGTTGGTTGTCCAGGTTTACTGCATTGCTTTCCACCAATCAACAGCAAGCTTCACTTTCCAATCATATAAGTATTTCCTTGTTTGGACTGCGGATACTATTTTCCTGACGATTGAAGCATAAACATCGAGACATTCTCAACAACAGTTCTCTTCAGAACGATCTACCTGGTGAACTGCAAGAATTTAACGATAACTTTAGGAACAATTAGCAAGTTAAGGTCGGAAGAACAGAGGAAGGCTAAGAAGACATATTATTTAGGAAAGAGATCAAATAGGTAAGTGGGCTGTTGGAGTCATAGTGTTTTAAAGGGCAAGTGCGGGTTTAAAATAAGTCGTCATATATTGCTTATTTAACCTTTTTTGAGTTCGGAAAAAATACAAAAAAAATTCAAAAACGTTAGATGTAACGACAATTACGGAAACAAAACATGATATGATGAGAAAACAAAATCAGGTGAAAACGAGGCTGATCACTTATTTCAGTAGCTTGGTAGCAACTTTCTAACCAACTCATTAATATTCATGAGCAGTCTGTCAATTTTGGCGAGCAGCTGATCGAGGAATCGTCCCGACGATGATCGAGCGAGTAGCCTCGACAATTACATACATACGGTTAGTGAGAAGTCGCGAGTTTTTGTGATCGTTTACGTACGCAGTAATAGAGAGAAGGTTTAGTCGTCGTCAGTTCAATCACGGAGGAATAATTCAATTGAATTAATATCAGTTTGTTGATAGTTAGGCCTACACCTATGGCTATGGCTATGCCTAGGATTAACACAGTCAATATCTACCCAGCACCAGCACTCCCGTCCCGCTCGCAACAGGTGAGTTCTCACGTAGCCTATCCAGTTGAAGCTGACGGTAAAGTTATTACCGTAGGTTTCTACTAGACTACTACTACTTATATTAATAGGCCTAGCTAGTCTGACCATAGAGATATGGTCGGACTAGGCCGGACTGTCACAATAGGCCCTATTTAAAAAGGCTGGGTAAATGCATAGAATATCGTTGTATAGGCCCTAGACTTTTCATGCCATGGCGACATTGTCACATTGTGCAAGTGCATTTTTTTTATTTCATAGAAAAATAGGCCTTCCTAGGTAGGCCTACTACTAAATAACTAGGCAGGCCTGGTCCTATGATACTAAATAATACGACTAGGCAGGCCTGGTCCTATGAAAAACTGTCTAGGCCTAAATGTTAAAACTGCACTGTCTAAATAATGGTGATATGTGCTATATAATACTTTTTTTTGTAGGACTACAATATAGGTGATAGGCATACATGACACCCTGGTCACATGGTATTCGACAATTCCCATGATGAGACAGAAATACCCCAACATTTGCCATTAGTGCAACCACCCAACCTGTACCCAAAACTGGCATCTAGTGAAACATGTACAAAAGATGGTGGTACAAAGCATACAAGCACCCAGCAAGACCTTGGAAAGAAACACCTGTCTCTTATACACATCTAGATGTGTATAAGAGACAGGTCATATATTGCTTATTTCTTTTGTTTTATCTTAATAGGAAGTTCCTTAAGATAGTATATAAACAATTAATTTATGTTTATATATAAATCTATGTCATGAATATTCATGAGGTACATTTATGATTGATTGGTTATCAATGATTTGTATATTTCTTATATGATGAGACTATTAGTTTAGTACTTGATTTGATCATTTGTGTTAAGGCAGATGTGAAGACAAGGTGGGGATTAATATTGAAATATATAATGCACGAAATTTATAATACAGTATGAAAATGTGGCTGAATATATACAGGAACAACTATTTTAATGTATGGCTTTCTACAGTCTGGTGTAAAGTTAGTCTATGAATTTGGTTATTTTGTAATGGCTGGATAATGCCTAAGTCTGCATGCTTTTAAACATTCGCTGATCAATTTGGTATTGCAATTTAAAAGAAAACTTCGATTTTGTTGTTGTACACCATTTTTTGTTTAGTATTTTGAAATATTTATATAGTTGAACTTGCCTATGTCGTATCCAAAATGCCATTGAGAAATTGTTTGACTTTAACCAAATTGACTTGCACTTACAGTATGGAAAACAACAATTCGGCATGTAAAATTAGATTGACTTAGAAGTTATGGCAAAGTCGTCTTAGGCAAGTTTAACTGATTTATTTATCATGTTTGATTGCCTTTTATTATTTACCATAGCCAAGATTTCTTCTTTCATGATGATTTTCAACATCAATGATATTTTTGGTGCTTTACTTGGTTATTGATTATTAGTGTACATAAATTCAAAAGTACTGGTGTTACTAAATAAATATTTTTTAAACACAATTTATCATCCTTGTACTGTATATGGCAAATAATTTATTACAATTGTATTTTCTCAGTTAATATAAAATTGTTTCACTGTACACAGAACAAAACACTGAAGCAGTCAGGTATTAAGATATATCACTGCATTTAACACACACTATTTATTATCAAAATATTAAATGTATCAATTTACAGTTAGTTTTACACCAATGTTAAGAATATGATAGAACAAGTTAAATTTATTTACTGTACACAAACCACAGAGCTCCAAATTTTAAAATATGAGACGCGAGTGGGGAAGACACAAGAATATTGCATTTGGAACATACTGTACTTAACAACAAAATGTTCGTGAAATCAATTTGGCTGGCTTATTCGCATCTGGCCTATCCACATCAATAGCAACAATTTCTATTACAGACTAGGCCTGGAAGGTTACACACAATTGGCTGGTGTAGTTATAGAAACTGTAGGCCTATTCTGACAAAATTTCCTTTCTTACCATGAGTGATGAGATATTGCAAGCATTTTTATCAATGATTCCTCTATCTGTATCATCATGTACAAACACCAGAAGGCTGGTTGTCGCGTACGTCGGTCAGGTTGAGGTGTGTAACAATTAAATATTGTAATGAGCTTTTAGTCGTTAATTTATGAATATTAATGAGTCCAAAACAGCTTTAAATTATTTTATATTAGGTGACATCTGAATATTCTCACTCAAGCAATTCCTGTATCTATAGCATCAAAATACCCAGGGTAGTCTTCACAGTCCCTAATCGAGCACAGAGTGCAAGATGGGATGACCCTTCTGTCCTTTTTTAGCCTGTTACACCTACCAAATGAATCCATCGATATCCAACATGTCAGCATTTCCTATTAGAGAAATTCAATAAGAAAGTTAAAACAGACCAGTTAAAAAATTTAGAGTGACTATTCTTACACCATTCAAAAACAAGTAGAATTGATATTACAATATCTTTATAATATCAGGAAATAGTCCTGGCACTAATCATCAATGATAATTTTTATTGAAAATATATATTAATTAACCATCACTGTGAAAAGCCCATATCCAAATGCATTGCAAAGTTGTATAACAATAGCCACTGCCTAAAATATTATTCTGAATAGAATTAACTATTTCATTAATATAGAACTTTTTTATAAATAATATAAAAATAAAAATTTGTTAAAAAGTTACAGATGAAGACAATTATAATTTAAACATGTATAGCACATATGTATAATAGGCTATTTTGTTTCTCAATCATTTTTAATGTAAAGTACAGTACTGTAATAATAATTCCCCTGTATTTTGACCATCAAAATGGCTGGACATTTGACCCTCTACTAGTTATTGATCCAGCATGGAAGAACAAGCAGGGTCACGCCTAGGCCAGGTGGTTGTAACTCAGACTCGAGTGTGTGCAGGCAATTTATCCTCCTCGGAAAATAAAGGCCGATTTCCGAGCAGCATTTGTCGAAAATTAGTTTGGAACTAATCTGAATATATAACCAAAAACAATGTATCATACAGAAGTTCTGTGCACCATTTTCCTAGCCATTTTCTGCGCAAATTTGAGCTAGATTTTGAGGTATCATCATCCACATTCCACGACGAATAAACTGGCATTTTAATAGAACCAGCCTGGCCTAACTAGCCAGGCCTAGGCTGCCTTCGAATAGATAGTTCCATGGATCAATCATTAACATGTAAATTACTGTACTTTATTCAAAATAGTGTTGTTCGTCTAATGTTTGAAATTATAGTTTTTATGACTAAATTAGGGGTCTAGGCCTAGGCCTACATCGCGCCAGGCAGTAGAGTAGCATTCCGTATTCTATACATGATACAGTACTGCATACAGTATATGCTAGGCTATGCCTAACCTACACAGGTAAGACAAGTTGGTAACAAACCTATTTAACGCCATTTCTAAGACCACTACTTCCAAGACTTCCATATTCCAACCGGCAAACGTATTTGTTTGGAAGATTCATTCTTCAAAAATGCAATCGACTTATTATATTATTATTATTATTAAATGTTTTCGCCAATCCCGATTTTTCAATTTTCCGCTCGCGACGACCATTCTCATCATCAGTTGGCTGTGTTAAAATCTCGTTACGGTTGAGTGAATCAGCTGACTCCCTGTCTAGTGCAAAATTCACGAAACAAAAACTGGGACAAACTGTTATTTTACACATAATTGAGACATTTTCATAAGTGAAAACCCATATAAATGAAAAGAACGGCCAAATTTACGTTGGAATATCTAAAGATTGACACGATTTTGTTATGGGGTTACCGAATGCAAGCATTTGAAGTCGGTCCATTTTAGTAAATTCCCTATCTTTTAACACTAGCTCAAAATCCTGTAGCACCACTTCGTTTTTTGGACCCAGTTCACGAGCCTCGTTTTCGAATACCGCGCTCCAAAATCAAATGACATCACGTTTTTTGTGGTCCCCCATCCCTCTATTTTATATTAAACATTAATTATTTCAAACCCGCACTTGGCCTTTAAATGTTAGTAGGATGATTTTATACTTTATTCGTGAGTTAGTGGGAAGCCAATCCAAATTAGGTATAATGGGAGATATGTGCGATGGTGGACCCAAAATTTAGTTTTGGGTTTTGACAAACAAGCTTAACAGAAAAAAAATATTAGTCCTTAATCATGTGAAGAAAAATAAATCTGACCTTTATTAATTTATAAAAAAAAATAATCTTGACTGAAATTATCTAATGGCATAAAGTTTTTTAACTATTCTAATTACCTGTTTATTGATTAAATGTGATTTTTTTCCGAAGCACCCCATTACATTAAAACTCTCTATCTGAATCTTTGTTACAGCTTTGCAGTATACTGATAGTCATTATACAATGTTGTTATTATTATTTATTATTATTATTATTATTATTATTATTATTATTATTATTATTATTATTATTATTATTATTAACATCATCATCATCATCATCGTCGTCGTAGGCGTCGTCGTCGTCATCGTCATCGCCATCATCACTATCATCATCATCATCATTATTGGTTTTTCCCAGCAGTACTGGGGAAAGCCATTGTTTTTGTTCTGATCTTTTTTCTTGCATATATTTTTCCTATCTTTTTTCATTGTTTGTTTTTTTGTTTTTTTCTGGCCGTCACTTTGGTCACTTCCCATGCTTCCCAATATTTAGTGTCAATCTATGGTGAGGTGTGCCTTTGTGGACCAAATTAAAATGATTTAAGGTCAAACAGTCAATGCTTGTGTTAGTGACGATCCAGTGAAGGGTGCAACTTTTAGGGTCCTTTCAATTTTTGTGGCCCCCAGACCTAAATATCTCTTTAAAAAATACCAATGGGTCTAAACGGAACATTCTATAATACTTTGTAAAGTCTTGTAAAAAAATGATTAATTCATTTAAATATTTGAGGACCCAGACATCTCTTTAAAAAACAATTGGTATAATTTAAACCAACAGTTTGCCAAGGTCGAGTAAAGAAATAATTAAGTTTTTGTGACGATCAGGAGTAGGGTGTAGATCTGAGGACTATTGAAAGGAAAACGTCCCATACCACATATTTCGAAAACGGATCAACTAATCTGAACGAAACATTCGGAAAAAGTTTAACCAAGTTACAAGGAAGATAGTATTATGTGTTTTTGACGAATCAGTCAAGGGTGTAAACTGGAGGATCATTTAATTTTTTAGATCCCAGACGTAAATATCTATAAAAAGTTTTTAATAGGTGTAAATGTAACTATCTATAATATTTTGTAAATATTTAGTAAAAAAATGACTGAATTTTTGTGATGATCTAGTGTAGGGTGTGAGTATGAGGATCATTTTTGTGATGATCCAGTCTAATAACGTCGCAGTGAACTTGCTTTTTTGTAGCACCAGCACCAGCAGCAGCAGCAACAACAGCAACAGCAGCAGCAACAACAACGACAACAACAACAACAACAACAACAACAATAATAATAATAATAATAATAATAATAAAACAGTACATAGTGAATTTGAAAGCTTCACAGTTTCTGGCAAAGAGTTCCACAGTTTCGGTGCAGGAATGTAAAAACTTCGCTCTCTACATCGAGACTTCACTGTTCTTCGAAGTTCGCTCAAATATGAAGGAGCACTAGATTTTAGGGTCTTGTATATAAAGCGACACATTTCGTATTTAATTCTCTTATTGATGGGAACCCAGTGTAACCCAGCTAACACAGGTGTGATGTTGTTTTAGTGAATGTGATCTTCCGTGTAGAAAGGTTCTGTAATCCTTGAAGGCGATGAAGCTGTGTTCTTGACTTGACATGACTTGACTTTATTCAGTATACCTTAATATCAACAATAAAATCAAATAACAAAGATTAATACAGACTTTAAAATAGTGAAAAAGATTAACAATTAAAATTCAATAAAATCTGATGTTGAACACTAGGTATACTAGATATCCCATGAAAGTTGTATGAAACTACTTATTTCCAATGGGGTCCTTGAGAGAAAAAAAGAAATAAAATTAAATTAAAAGTTCGCATAGCATAACATAGTAGGTTAAAAAGGCATATTCAAATGTGGTAATACAATTATTAAAAGTATAAAATTTCAAGGCAAAAATTTAAAAAATTAAAACAATGTAAAAATGTAAAAAATCGTAAGAATCAAAATACCTTTAAAACATAATTTTAAAAAAAGTGAAAATGTAATAGGTTATTTTAAAAATCAGAAAAGCTTTATTAAAACTATATTAGTATTTATATTTTGCATTAAAACAGACCTAAATGTATTACAACATTTCAGTTTGGTTTGCGAGATAACATTAAGTTTTGATTTTGAAAGTTGACATGCTTGTTAATGACTTTATTTCTTTTGGCAGGGAATTCCAATCTAGAATTTTAATAAAACGTAGAAGAAGCAACACTTTTATAATTGGAATTCGGAAATTTAAGGAACTACCTCGGGTATTGTGATTATGACTCATCGATATTCTAGAAAAATTTTCACTCATATACACAGGACTAATATCATTAAATATTTTAAAAGCGTGACAAAGGCAGAGAAATTTAACACGATCATCTACTTTTAAAAATCCTAGTTCTGATAGTTCGAATTGACCAACATGACATAATTCTTTATAAATCTTATTATCTTGTTTTGTTTAGTTTGAAGTCTATGTTTTAAATTCTTCGTTAGGCCTGTGTACCAAGAGGATGCAGTGTAATCAAATAAACATTGAATAAGTGCAGATGCTAAGATTTTACATGTTGGTCAATGCCTACTCTTAGATAATTTATAGATGTTACCCTCTCGATTATATTTCCTGAACATTCAATTTTAAATTCATTTGCTTGTTTAAGTTTTCGACTTGATCCAAATAAAGTACAGACGGTTTTGCCGATGTATCTTAGATACAACAGATAAAATACTTACAGGTCTATAGTTATTTACATCTGTACGTTTATTTTTCTTATATAACGGTCTAACTTTAGCCACTTTAAAATCATATGGTACCGTATTGATTGTAATTGTAATGTTTATAATTTAGTAATTGGCACTTTCAAAATTGTAGCAGCATCTCTTAAAAATCTAGCTAGAATATTATCAAGTCCGGTAGCTTTTGAAATATTTAGACATTTAAGTTGCGATTCAACAAATTCTTCATCAATAACTTCCGGTTTAAAACGACCCGCTGACGGTAAAATTCTGAAAAAATTTTCAGATTCTGATGTATAAAATGATTTGCAATCTTAGAAGGATCGGAAGAAACCTGGCCATCTATGTCTAAAGATACATTTGATTTTCCATTAGATTTCTTACTATAGCCTAGACCATTGAGTTGTTGCCACAACACTCTCTGATTTGATTTGCTTTCTTCAAGTTTGTTCATAATAAATTGCGTTTTGGCCTTCTTAATGTATTTTTGAATTTCATTTCTTAATTTACAGTATCCTTTATAGAGATCTTCATTTTGACGGTCTTTATTTAACTTGCGTAGTACCTCATTCCTTTCGTGAATTTTACTCAATATCTCCGGTGTCATCCATTTATCTGTGCGCTGTTTCACACGAACCTTTTTAATCGGTGCAAATTTGTCCAGAACTGATAAAAAAGGTTGTTTTAAAAGTTGTTGAAATATTCACATCTATCTGGTTTATTGACCAGTCAACATTGGATAGCGCGTCCACGAATGCGTCTATGTCATAATTTTTTAGGCTTCTTATGTTAATCACCTTTGGTTCTGATACTGGACTCTGTGATCTTTCGAGTGCAAAAAATAGCAAAATGGTCGCTAATGCCAATTTGCATAACTCCAGACTGGCATATTTTAACTGGATTGTTGCACTGAATATAATCAAATTCTTTGATAAATTGTTTAAGACTAAACTGCTTCAACATGTCAGTATAACGCTTGTAGATATTCGAGGTGGTGTTTTTGATGTCAATGTTGAAATCACCAAGGATGACCAACTCTGTGCTATTGCGAATTTTCATAAGGGTATAGGTGGCAAACAAATTCAGCATGACTCTGCTGTGGGCGGTAGATTGTTCCCACAAGGATTGGTTTTGTTTTGGGAAGTAATAAATCACACCAAATTCCTTCAACGGCATCACAGTTTAAGTCGTCTCTTTGTCTGAAAGCAATGTCTTCCCGTCTGAAGGTACAGACACCCCCACCGTTTCTGTTCCTGTCGTTGCGTATAACAGTGAATCCTTCAATCGCTATTTCGTTATTACTCACAGTTTCATCCAGCCATGTTTCAGTTATACAGACTACGGCGGCTCTTGTCATCAGAACAAGTAATTTTAATTCGGAAAGCTTCGGAAGAATTGATCTTGCATTTAGATGTATGTTAATACCATATAAAAATGAGTTGTGTAAATCAATTTCATGCTGCATCCCGTGTAAGATGTTGCCGATTATTGCAATGCTTAATAATAATAATTGTAAATGTTATGGAATGTTTTTTTTTACATCCTCTAATTACTCAACGCGGCTGTTTTTGCAGTTAACAGGAGAGCAAGTGATCATCGCGTTGTACGTGGTTCCAATGTAAGTTTTGTTTATGTTTGTCTCATCGACATGGTGCCGGTGAAATTACTAAAACCAGCCAGTGGCCGCGCCAGCGGGGGGGGGGGAGACAGGGGCTTAAGCCTCCACCGGACAGGTCAAGCCCCCCCCCCCATCTGGCAGAGCCCGTCGGGCAGTCAGACTAAGAAATATATTATAAAAATAGGCCCACGCCAAGCCAACACATGCCTGTAACAATCAGAGATGTCGTTTCTGGCCACCCTGAGGTTCCTATTATTAAGAAAATCTCATTTGGGAGGGGGAAAACCCTCTCAAACCCTTCCCCCAGCTCGGGCCTATGAGCCCAAGTCCACCTGTCGGACAACTCGCACCACCCCACCCCCACAAAAAAAATATATCCTAGAGCCGCCACTGAAACCAGCCAATTTTATGATAGAGACCCTTGGATGATATTGGTGTTGATTTCTGTTGAGTTCTTTATAACTGCAGCGGAAACCCATAATTACGAACCCCGATTGTTAATTTTAACAAAGACAGGTGGTGACAGCTCCGCCACTACTTTGCTCAGAGTACCAACGACATTATTCCAAGTGAAGCTTCAAAACGAACAATCCTGACCCCCCCCCCTCCCCCCACTCTTGAGCTGCCAAGCAAAACAAAATCTAGACCTACCTTTTCAGAACCTGACCTGTGTTTTTAAGCCTAAAAATACAAATCATCATGCAAAACTTACCCTTGTTATTATTATTATTATTATTATTATTATTATTATTATTATTATTATTATTATTATATTTTATTTTCAAAAGTAAAAGTGCGTTTTTCATGTCTATGGGCTCATCGATTCATTGAAAAAAGTATACGTATGCAACTATTAAATTTCTTGTTCTGTATTTATACACGTATGGCAGTATAGACCTCAATTTTCCAGGACTCGAGATGAATATTCCGGAGAGCGTGGGATCGTCTTCGGTTTTCAGATCGAAAGCGCAATGAAATTCGAGTGCTGTCGGATGTGTGGTGGAGCTAGAATTGAATCGGTAAGTATTCCATTTTCAAACATTTATTATATCAAGTCTTAGAAGTGTTAAGGTCATGATAATTTAGTGATGATTCAGTGTGATTGTGTCCTGTTTGTGAGATTTTTAGTGCAGCTATAGTTGTGCTTTTTTTTTTTATAATTGAATTAGGCCTAGGGGCCTAGGCGGAACGTCGCTAGGCTAGGCTGGTCTTTCAATTTCAGGCTAGGCCTAGGTCTAACCTAATATTAAGTATTCCATTAGCTTCTCTACCTAGGGTAGATCTAGGCTTAGGTGTCTAAACGAACAGTGATATTTTATATTTGATATTAATTAGAAATTGCCAGATTATTTGATGTCTGTATGTGGCAACAGGCTCATCACAGACGCCATATTGTAATTTTATGGTGATAAATATTTTTTTCCATGATTATACTTAGGAGGTAGGTGTATATTTTGATCTCCAAATATTTTACTAATAAATCAACAATTAATTAATTATCGAATTAAATAATAGGAATCGCACACCTTTTATCTGTGAATTTGGCAACAAATATTGTGCTTTAATCTTCACATGTACTTTTGTTCGCAGGTTGTTGGTGTTTGCACAAAATCCAGGTCATTGTGGTAGCTCGTAGGTCCCTTCATCTGTATTCCTGTTACTTTTCTTTCTGATCCATATTGCTTTTTTGATCGTGCGTTGGAGTCTGGATGATTCTTTTGTAGTATTTTGGTAGTGTTCCAGTTTGCTATGTGGTTATGTCTGACCATGTGGTCTGTTATGGCTGATTTGTGGTTAACAGATGATGTTGAGGTGCGAGCTGCCCTTTTGTGTTCTCCTCCTGTATCATTGGTAATATCTGCTTTATGTTTGGCTAGTCCGGTATGTAGAGGTCTTCCAGTTTCTCCCACATATACGGCATCACAAAGGAAAAGTAACAACATGAATGGAGATAAGGAGCCTACAAGTTATCACATATTTACGATGACCTTCTACACCATCCCAGGGAACAAAGAACCCCACGGAAAAGTCCTCAAATACCAACATAGGGTGCACGTCATCGGATGACATCGGCCGATGACGAATTGATCTGAGATTAGGTCATTAAACCGATGAAGATACTATTTCGAAACCGGTTTAAATACTGTAGTATTTAAAGAAGTTTAAATATTTAAAAGCATATTGTTGATAAAGCATTTATTTGAATACTGAAAAACATATTGTAGATAAAGCATTATTTTATTTAAAGATTTTAATACTGAGAAGCACGATATGAATAAACCGTTTTTTTAAATTCTTTATTTAACCACTTTTTTGAAACAGTTTTAAATATTGAGAAAATATTAAAAAGTTTTAAATATTTTTTGTTTAAACAGATTTAAATACTGTGAAGGCAATTGTGGTTAACAATAAAACAAGATCTACTACTAACATGTCTATTAGCATATTATTATGTTGTTTTGTAGCATTGTAAACAAAATTTTTGAAACCAACATTTCTACCAACCTTTAATACTAAAACTAAAAATCAGTACACACTTTTATGTACTGAAGTATCTATTAGTATTAAATAAACATAAATTGCATACTCGCAGCATTTTACTTTCTATTAGAAACTGCTAGTAAGCCTAGGCCTATTTACTGTAATAAAAATGAGAAAATTTACCTGACCGTTTTCAAGAAAGGGAAAACATTGAATCTTGAAGAACTTAAAAGTTATTAAAAGACACCCTCAAAAGTCAGAAAAGCTCATTTCCCGCCATCTAGGAATCAACATTTTCCTGGGGGAGGACCCCGACCCCCTTTCATTTTGGGGATTTGGAAACATTCTGACACCCCTCCCCTAAAATTGAACCCAGATCCACCCCTGTTTTCTGCAGGACGAGTTTTGTTTTCCTATGTAATGTTATGTGTAATGTTGTGTTTCTAACGCATGATGAAATCGTCCGGTCTCTCCCGAAAAGCAAACAATTTCTTTGGTTTATAACATTTTGTTTAAAAGTTAGTTTCATTATTAAATAAATTTACTCATGTTAAAACGTAGGTGTGCTAAGGTTAACCCTGTATTTCTACTTGGTTGTAGATCTAGAAATGATTTCCTGTTAGCTTCTATATGGATCCTTTTTTTCTTTTCAGGCTCAGAAAGAAGACCATGTATCTCGCTTTATTTTGCGTTTTGGTTTTTGCGTCATCGGGCTACGGAGAAGATGAAAAAGAAGTTCTTAACAAGGTCAATGCTGGTATAGAAGCCGGAAATGGGATCGTCGAACTTCTTGGTGATGAAAAATTGTCAAAAAATTTTGGTAAAATCGGCCGGATCAGCCCGAAAATTGGACCATTCCTAGGTGCCATTGGTCCAGCAGTAGCGTTGATTTCCATATTCTTGCCAGATTCGCCGTCTCCTGAATTGCAATACATGAAGAAAAAATTCGCCGAAATGGACGAAAAGTTCGACAAAGTGTTTACGCAGTTTGGCGAAGTGAAAAATCTTATTCGAGAAACATCCCTGAAAGCTCAGTATGGACAATATGAACACATAATATTGGCTTTGTCTTATCGCCTACAACTGTTTCTGAACGCTCCAACTGATTCAGTACAAGGACGGAAGGCGACATTTATCACTGCTTACGAGAGGACTTATGGCAGCGCCACATACCACCTCTGGCGCGGTATGATGGAACAGACTGTTCTGTCGGATAACATTCCGGAAACAGCCATTAAATATACAGACAGCCACCGCGGACGAGTTCAAAGAATAATGAAAGGAATTAATAACTTAATATTACAGGGTGTGAAAGTCCATCTATCGTACCTGAAAGCCAAAGGCCGAGATGCCACATATGAAGATGAAAAGAATATCTGGGAAGACAAAATCAAACAGTTAGTTAACCATATGAAGAGCGTAGACCAAAAAGTGAAAATTGTTTGGCATGAACAGCTCGGAACCGATTTAAAGAACAATTTGGCTTTGTTAAATGGTAAGAGTCACAGTTACTTCGCTGATAAATTCTATGCATTCCTCAATGAAAAATATGACTGGAGAGATTGGCACATTGTTGTTTACAACGAAATTTCCGGACAAAATCGTCATTGGCTGAAACAGTGCGGCGGGTATCATTCATTCCGCAAGCATGGCAGAAATATCGTCATAGCAAGCGTTCAGGAAGAAAAAGTAGCCATTGATACAAGACACGCCACAAACTTGCTCAAAGCTGTCAAAATTTCTTCATTTTGGAATAATTATGGAGCTAACAAAATTTACAATAATTTGCCGGCTGAACTTAAGAATGGTTGCAATTATGCGGCAACAGGCGTCATAGAGAAAAACGCAAATGTTCATCACCGGGCCCCAAATTGGCGTTGTGCCCTTGTTGACAGAGGAAAGTACAGGCTTCATGCGTTCGGTTGAATAAAATGACACACTAGCTTTAGATAAACGGCTCTGATTTATGTTATTGCAATTTTTTTTACATAAAGTGTTTGTGGTAGTTATGGTGTTTAATAATTTCTAAGGTAAAACAAACTAAAATGACAGATGTTTGACTAAATTTTTAAACTTGCCAAGATGTGTATGATTCCAAGGATAATCCCCGGTATTCTTAAAACAGACTTTAGTCGTAGTTCGAGCTAAAACTTAAAAAATACGTCATTTTGTTTTCTTAAAAACAAACTTTTACTAGCACTACGACTATGACGCAAGCCTCGACTAAAATGATACCTCCGCAGGCCTATTTTTTTATGGTCAGGCTCAGGCTAAATCGCCGACTTCAAAAATACGTCATTTTGTTTTCTTAAAAACAAACTTTGACTAGCACTACGACTAAATGACGCAAACCTCGACTAAAATGATACCTCCGCAGGCCTATTTTTTATGGTGAGGCTCAGGCTAAATTGCCGACTTTAAATATTTACCCCACTAAAAACGTGTCACAATAAAGTGAAACGAAGAAAATCGATTGTATTCGCAGTTTTGAAATATCTTCGGTGTGTTGAACAAAAGAGACATCAAGTTTAGCTTCCAAAAGGAGAAATTAACATGTTTTGGTAGCCACATGCGATAGTTCCTGATTTGCACGAAAATCTCCTCGCGTTGCGATCACCCAAAGCAATTAAACAGAAGGACGCACATCTCGGGACACCAAAGGTTATAATGCTGCGTTCATTAGAACTTGTGAAAACTGATTTCACAACTTGTAACATGCGAGTACACAAGAAGAGTGCATTCATTTGACGAACGCTAAATGGCTGCTGTCACTTTTGCAATGTGTTCGGAAATAAAACATAGAAAAAAACTTTTTTTTTTTTAAATCTGAAATGATATTACTTAATAAACACATTGCAATAAATACTTTGCTCATTGTGCATAGTTTGTGTTACATTTGCCATTTTCCACACTACTTGTGCAAATCGAGGAAGAAAATTCTACTCGAGTTCACAACTTAATCGCGCGTCGTGCGGTGATTACAAAGGCCTAATGATATTTTGCACTAACATTAGACTAAAATTATATTCTTCATTTCAACATTAATTTTACCTTAGTTGTGGTGTATTGTCGTTCATGAGACTCACTTCGCAGAAAAAATTAATAAATTTTCTGTATCTACTCAAAATTAAATGTTCGTTTGTGGCCCTTAGTCCAACATTGTCAAAATGACAGTTTAATGTTACATAAGAACATGACATTTTTTTAAATTCATAAATTTTCAATTGCTATAACTTTTCATTTTCTTGGTCAATTTTCACAAATCAAATTGCAGTTTATAGAAGCATTTACCCAGCTCGCTGTCAAAAGAAATCAGATGTAACAGACATTGCGAATTACCTAAAATTAATAAAATAGTAACTAACACCATAAAACGTATGGCACGCATAGACTAATAATTGACGGCTGTATTCGCAACTATTATCAGATTGTCGATGCCACAGTAAAGATCAAAGGACTGTACGTACGCGCTATGTTTGAGAGCGGAGATGTGCGTCCTTCTGTTGAATTACCTTGGATCACCTAGCTCAAAGAGTATAATTATAAACTCTTTGCCTAGCTTCACTATAACAACAACAAAGATAGCGCCGCCCTCGCTCGGGCCCAACTATCTCCAAAGAAAGCAAATTTTTAGTGACTGTTCAAATTCTTTATCGTAATATGTTAACAACTAATATAGTTTTTATTATAGAAAATAAATTAAGCGAATGATGGTATATTATGAATTATGAGGAAATACGTTTTTGAACCACAGACGGCAGCTTATTCATCCGCGTTACCGGATCTCTAAAATTTCGTCTGCTATTGCCCTGTTTATTGGTTAGTTTGATAGTCGTGGCTTGCCAGTCGTCAGTTGAACTAAAACTAGGACTACATTTAGTCGTAGTTAAAACTTCGACTACGTTGTTTGTGAATATAAATTGAAGTTGAAGTTGCAACTAGCACTAAATGAAGTTCTAGTCCACTAAAGTTTGTTTTAAGAATACGGGCGTATATGTATGATTTCAAATGCACATCTAGCTTAAACTATCTACAAGCATACTTATAACACAAATCTTTTGACTACAAAAATGCTTTATATCAGCTATTTTAAAGTATTTAAATTTAAGTTTGTTGCTACTGTACACTGATATAGAAACTATACTTGATTCTGCTATATTTGATAGTCAATATTTGTGATTACAAATATGCTTTATATAAGCTATTTTTATTAAGTATTTGAATTTAAGTCTGTTGCTACACTGATATAGCTTAATATTTCTTATTCGGAATTTGCTTCATATCAATCAGTTACTTTGAAATTTCTGATCTTAAGTATGTTGTTACACTGCTATATAGCTGCTATATTAGTTGATATTGCTGAGTCTGGAAATGCTTTATATTTGTTATATAAAAATATATTTTTTCTGTTGCTAGACTGATATAGAAGCTATATTTAACATTTTGATATTTTTTTTATTTATTTATGAATACGTCTGTAGCTAATTGATGTTTTTGAATCTGGAATTGCTTTCTGCTAGTTTGAAATTTCTGATCTTAGGTATATTTCTACACTGATATAGCTGTTATAATTGATAGTTGATATTTCAGGTTTTAAATATGCTTTATTTCTGGTATATCAAAACATGGAGGTATAAAATAGATCGAAATACCTTCAATTAATTGCGTAGGTATGCTGATTTAGCTGATATTTTTCATAAGTGATGTTTTGGATTTTTGAAATGCTTTATATCAAGTGTGTAGTTACCCAGGTACTGTAAAGCATCTATAATTGATTAATATAGTTGATTTTGTTTTTTGTGAAATGCTTTATATATAGGCCTAGGCTTTATATTTGCTAATAGTCAACTATTATAATTTCAAGTGGATAAGTGTGTGTTGCTACACTGATAAATAGTGGATAGAGGATAGTATGTTGCTATAGTGATATAGCTGCTATATTTCATATTTGATGTTTGAGATTTTGAATATACTTTGATTAAACCTGCCGCTGCACTGATGTAGATGCTACATTTGATAGTTGAGGTTTTTGATTGCAAAAAATATATATGTAAGTGATGCACATATCTTTATATCAGCTATAGAGGAATTTCTGAAATAAGCAGGGGTCCCAAGTCTCTTGGATCTTGTGGGAGTGTACTGGAAATAGTAGGGTCTCCCCACTCACGAGGGCAAGCAAACTGCATGTATTCCGTGAGGGAGGAACATACCACGTTACCTTAATAACAAGGCAGCCAATCAACACTCAGGCCATTGTGCACGTCGCATTGAATTGATTTAAATACCACATAAGAAGTCTTTAGTCTCGGTATATGGCAATTAATTATCGTTTTCCTTCTCTTGATTTCCTTCATCAGCGGATCACCTCTTGTTATTGTCAGAGATCATAATCATTTTTGGTGATACGCTTCACGAGCGGATCACCTCTTGTTATTATCAGGTTCATCATCCTAATATTCTGCTTTTTTATTCTTTCTATCTCCCCATTTCTGTTAACATGATATCTCAAAATTCCCAAGATACGAGTTACGAACATGAACGCTTCAACGTACATTTGGCTTGGCCTGGAACTGATACAATAACGTTTTCAAATTGCTCAGTCATGCGTGACGCCATTTACTTTAGGATAAGTTTGATCGTCGCGTATTCATTTAATTTAATTCGAAAAGTTCGATTTTCAGCTGTTTTCGCTATTTTTTCGCACATTTCTCTTCATAACTTTACTTCTACTTGTCCGATTTTCGCCATTGTTCTTTTATTCTATTCTAAATTTAATAACAGTTGTAGTACTCTTAATTTTAATTCATAAGATTGCCAAATCTCGTCGGACTTTTTAATTTTGTAACCGTGGTTTTGCAAATTTTTCCGTGTAAAACCTACGGTTTTAGCAGAAATGTGGTGAACCGCCCGAAGTTTTTTTTGTAGTAGCTCCGCTGATATTGGGCCGATTTTCGGCATTGTTGTGGCAACATGTAGCTTTATTTATTACATACAACATTATGTAAAAATCAATGTGATTGGTTAACAAATGACGTCGGACTTATTTTTGTAAGAATCAATCAGTAGCAAGTCAGTTTAGAAGCCAATGCATTAGAATAGCGAACGAGTATTCGACCGTATTGTCGAGCAGAAGGAGCTTAACTTTGGAGTTAAAATTTAGAATGTTATTAGCATTATTTTTGCTATGGTACAATTTATTATTAGCATTATCTTTGAAATGGTACAATTCGCACGCTACAACGACCAGCCATTGAATTCGCTTCGACGCGATAAGGGGATTATCAAATCCTACGCAAAGGCAATTTTTATCAACTGGGTGATCAAACTTATCCTAATGCGCGCAATTTTGCGTGTTTTACATTATCAATCATATCATCCTAACCAGTTGTCATGTGTTGTCAGTTTTTTAATTATATTCAGTGGCTATAAACTTCAGGTCAAGGTTGAATGACACGTACCAAAATATTTAACATGTGCGTAATTACGCGCGCACGCGTGCGTCAAAATTTTAAAATGCTCAAAATCACTTTTTTACTTAATTATAACATGGCCGGCGGAACCGGGGGCCGGGCCCCCCCCCCCACTTTTTGGCAAAAAATATATAATGCCTGGAGATGTTTGTATGATCGGAAAGAAATGCAAGAAAGGAAAGAGGGATGAAGAAGGAGAAGGATGGGAAAGAGAATGTTTATCCAGTCCCCGACCGAGTTACATTTTCTCGCAATTCATATCTCTGGTAGGGGTCATGAGTCCTTACCCCTCTCTTGAGCAACAAAAAAAAAAAGGAAAAAAAAAAAGAATTTTACACCTACCTTTTCAGGACCCGTGAGCTGATTTTTATGTTACAATAAGAAAATTAGAATTTTGAAGAACATAAACGTCATTAAAACACACTTCTAATGTCTCACTACTCATTTATTTATGTATATATACACACATAAAATAAAAAATGAGAAAAATTTACCTGACCGTTTTCAAGAGAGGAAACCTTGAATTTTGAAGAATATAAAAAGGCATTTAAAAGACATTTCAGAAGTCAGGAAGGCTCATTTCCCGCATTCTAGCAATCGAAGGGGGGGAAAACCTTGAATTTTGAAGAAATTCAAAGTAATTAAAAGACACCTTAGAAGTCGGGAAAGCTCATTTTCGTCTTCTAGGAATCAACATTTTCCCGGGGGAGAATCCCCGGACCCCTCTTTCTTTTTAGGATTTATTGATTCATGGAAAAAATCTTATGAATGAATTTTAATTAAAATCGCTTAAAGATACTTCAGAAGTCGGGAAAGTTCATTTCCCACCATTTAGAAGAAATCAACATTTTCCGGGAAGAACACGAACCTCCCTTTTCTCTTTGGGTTCATCGCTAAAAGATACTTCAAAAGTCGGGAAAGCTAATTTTCAAGAGGGGAAAACCTTGAATTTTGAAGAACCTAAAAGTAATTAAAAGACACCTCAGAAGTCGGGAAAACTCATTTTCCGGGGGAATGCTTCCCCGACGGGGGTGGGGGATATAGCTGCGTTCGGCCGGGCAGGCTATTGCCCCCCCGTCGGGGAAGCATAGCGCGCCCCTCCTCCCCCCCCCCGTCGGGTAAGACGATAAGTTTTGTCAATGAGATTTCAACATTAGAAAGCATAGCCTACATGAAGTCATATTATAGTAACTCGATGGCTATCAAAAAAGTAATAAAAATCCGCCATAATTCATCAAATGTCAGTGGCTTTCAGAAGGCTTCGCCCCTGGATCCCCACCGGGGGCCCTGGGCGGCCCCCGGGCCCCCAGCCAAGTGAAACTCGATTTGCTCCACTAGCCCCACAGACGTTGGGGACTTTAGCCCCTCCGTCGGGCAGGTCCTGGCGCTACCACTGCTCAAAAGTCAAGAACGGTCATTTCCCGCCATCTAGAAATCAACATTTTCCGGGGGTAGGACCTGACCCTGATTATACCCCTTTTACACTGCAAGCAAAAATCTGGATGTAACCCGGGATTTTCCAATACCCGAGTAAAATTCTCCCGAGTCCTACTCGGGTTGCCAAATATTCCGGGAGGAACGTGCGGGACACATTCAGCGAGGACAACCCGGGTGCATTCCAGAGTCGCCAGTGTAAACAGCACCGAAATTGATTCCGGAATTAGGCCCTAGGCCTTACCTGGCGCCTACCGCAGCTGTGGTCAGGTAGGCCTAAACTTTGCCTACAACGGGCTAGGCCTAGACACTTGTCAAACACTCTACGCTCCGGTATAGACTTGATATCAAAACTGCTGATTTAATTCGCATAATTTAGAAACAATCTGCAGGTACATTGCTTCAATATTGTCAATTGACAATTCGTGACGACGAGGAACTCGAGCGAAGTGATGATCACCATCGCAACAAAAACTGAGGGCGGTATTTGCATCCGAGTTCCAGAGCCGTAGATAGAGCATAGAGCTATTAAACAACTAGAGTGCTGATAAGTCGGCGCAGCAATGCAGAGTTATGTATGTGTACCATCCAAGATGGCCGTCGTAGTAAAGCGCCACCTTCAGGCTTAGTATACATATTATTACATATTAATAAGCCCTCTGACTGACTATTATTTCATTAATGATAATGAGTAATGGTAATAACAAATTACTAAACTATTGTAGCCAAAACGAGGCCAAGTGGAGCATCTTATTCAAAAATAAAGTGCCAAGGAATGAAAATTAAAATCGTGTACATTACACCCAAACACCGCAACGCTCGAGTTTCAAACATACGGGTAACTAGCTGTACTGAACTTTCTGAGTAAGTTGAGGGCGCAATTGGAAACGATGGTGCTTAGCGGAATTTGATTGGCTAAATCTATGTCAGCCATCTTGGATGGTACACACACAGTTCTGCGTATTTCGAACAGCGAATACATTGCGGTTAGCGCTCTAGTATTCTTATTATATCTATGAGATAGAGAGAGTTTGGCCAACTTGGCGCATGGACGCCATGTCGTTACCAAACAGCCCAGGCGCATGCGCGCGTATAGCTTTAATGTTTTGTTTTGGTGACAACATGGCCGGTGTAAGTCATGTGATTGCGATCCACCCAATCACACGCGCGTATATCGAATCCCGTGAAACAGAGTTGGCCAAACTCTCTCTATCTACGGCTCTGTCGAGTTCCAGAGCCATAGATAGAAAGAGTTGCGACATTGAGAATTTAGAAGCCATTTTGGCTATGTTCTCACACGGCAGCTAACGGTTAGCAGGATCAGGATCCTGCTAACCGTTAGCTGCATGTACGTCCATGCGAGAAAATCTCGATCCGGATACCAACAATATGATGGTCGAATCACTGGCCAATAAGAAACTGGAAATTGTAAACGCGTACGTGTGATTGTTTGATGATAGAAACGCCCTCAACTTGCTAACCGATAGCGCTTGCTAACCGTTAGCGTATCCGGATACCGCTAACGGTAAGCGCTAACCGATTGGGCGTTCTCACGCAGGTGCTAACGGTTAGCGCTAACGGTTAGATCCCGATCCGGATACTATGGCTCTCGTGAGAACCAGGCTTCACAGTGTCATACGCGATGCGCGTTCTGTGTCTAACGTGATGTGCGCGCATGCATTCCTGTGTATAATATTGTATAATACAGTTAGCGGCCGCCTGTATTATAGTTTAATTCCATTTAATATTTTTAGCAGTCGAATTTCATGTAACTCTATTTTTAGATTTTTTTTAATGATTTCACTACTTTATATCCAATTTCATATTATAAATACTGTAATAATTTACTATTTTTGAGCAGTTCTTTAATCCTCGCCGATAGACCAAGAGAGCCCTTCGATGGCAAGCATTCTTCAATTAGGCAATCCTGCCATAATAGACCCTTAAGTAGCTCCTGTTATTTTTGCAAATAAATGATATGTAAGACCAGCAAAAATTAATTAAATGTGTATATCAAAATGTAATTAAAATCCGTATATAGGGTATATAGATTGTTGCTCTTTAAATTAGAATATGAGCGAGCCCTATACAATTTTTTTGTTATTAATTTGATTATTATTATTTATAAGTATTAAAATAGTATAGGTCAGTTGGCCGCAATATATAAATTGTGCTTTGCTGTAAATGTTATAAATTGTAAGTGTTAAATGACATACAGGATCTGTGATATATTCAACTTGTGTAATTGTGTAACGTATATTATTGTATTAAAAGTCTCTGTTTTAATATTGTATTATGGCTGTACAGTATGTTACTTTTATAAACACACTGCAAGAGCGTGTCCGCGTCGTTTTCAAGATAAAGTTATAATAATTATATAATAGTATGCAATAGAAACAGCAGATTATAAAACATCACCTTTATTTTCATTGTCATTCGTATTCATACAGGTTGTACAAAGAATTGAAATTAAGAAGAACAATAATTTTAATATTGTTTAGCGAACAACTTTTAAAGATCGTCAGAAAAGGGCGAAAAAAAAATTATTTTTTTTTTTCTTATTTAGCTTAATATTTCTCCGAACGCATCTAGAAGAATGAGAAAATAAAATTTTAATGATGAACGTAAACAGCGTAATAATGCTTTAAACTGATAAATGCTTTAAATTTTTATAATTAAGGAAGATATATATATATATGTGTGTGTATATATATATGTATATACACACACACATATATATATATATATATAATTAAGGAATATAGATTCTGATTGTCAGGTTTATATATATATATATATATCAGTGGTGGTCATAAAAATCTGTCGGAGGGCCAAAGTGAATTTCTGATTTAACACCAAGGGCCGCACCCAAACTTTGTGCTTCTAAAAACCTCCATGCACTGCTTTTACACCACTTTATTCCCATATTTAATATTACTTCTTACATATGATCGAGCCTTAAAACACAAGGTTTCTTCTAGACAGTTTTACTTGGCGGGCCGCACACAACTATTAAAAACAATTAAAACCAAAGAAAAAATTACCATTAAATAAAATATGTTGGGTCTTCGTTGATTAAATGTGACGAATTAACGATAACTGAAAACATTTCTTATTTTAATTTCAATCATTTACGCGAGCACGCACGCGCGCAAATATTCGATTATATATGAATTCTTATACACTGTCCATACTAAGTGATGTTAAATATAAAATATAAATGTAAACCCAATTAAGTGTGTGAAATTAATATGCAATGTACGTAACACATATACTTTGCATGTGTTCATCGGGAAGATTATGAAACAAATTGGACGGTGTGTACCACGTGACTTTCGTAAACCAAGGACTCTTTATATATATATGGCTCTGCCGAGTTCGTTGCCAGTGTAGAATGGGAGCAATTCGGGATCAACCCGGATTTTTTTCATTCGATGTAAATGGGAAATGCACCAAGGATTACTCTGGAAGTAACCCGGGTCGATTCTGCCTTTGGCGTGTTTCAGGCCATTTTGAGCATTTCAAATTTTTTTGACATTTTTAACTACGTGAGCGCAGTTTTACGCGCACAGCACGTACGGAAGCTAGAAATTACGTTGTTTTGTTTGGTTTTTTTTGTTTTTTTTTTACATATTTTGGGTTCCTGACATTGTATTCATTAATTTCCATTCTTTTCAGTCATCTTATGGCCAATAGCAATGTCGTACGCGTGCATCAAACAGGAATCTTTGCGCGCGTTTGTGCCGATATACAGTGTAAATATGCTAAAATCAGGCCTATTTTTAATGGGTTTTAGCTCTTTAGAATGAAAGGTGACCCCCAATTTTTATTACATATTCTGAAAGCACATGAGTTGTAAATATGATTTTATAGATCATAATGGCTGATCGGACATTTGAAAATACGCATTTGAGCGTATCTGCCTTATCTTTGAGCAATCGTCTCTGAACTTTGAGTATGTTATAGCTGACAAACTTTTCTTTCATTATATGTGACTTCTTTTACATTTCGATGACGTCATCATGGTCAAAATAAAAAAATTTTTCTGACCACCCACATTTTCCATTCCTCAAATTGTTTTATGACCCTATATCATATTAACCATTCGTCATTTTTTAGTCATATTCAGTGGGCATAAACATAAGGTCAAGGTTGAATGTCATGTACCTTAATTTTCCGTTCTCGCGTATCAACGTGTGCGTACGCGTGCGTCAAAATTTATATATGCTTAAAATTATGCCTATTTTTAATCCATTATAGCTCCTTAGGATGAAAGGTGACCCTCAATTTTTATTACATATTCTGAAAGCACATGAGTTGTAGATATGATTTTATAGATCATTATGGCTGATGAGACATTGTGACGTCATCATATTGCCATCTTAATTTTTTTAACTGAATTTTTATTTATGAAGTCATTATTTTTATAGTCATTGAACGTATCTCGCTTATTCTTGATCGATCGTCTCCCACCTGTGAGTATGTTATATCTGAGACAATTCTCTTTCGGAAGTGTGCCTTCATTAAAGCACGTTTCAGGTCATTTGCAGCATTCCAAAACATTCCATAATTTACGCGCCGTACGTTTATTTCTACTCGCACAACACATACTGAAGCTGGAAATGACGTTTTGTTACATCAAAGATACTAGAAATACAAGATCGGGCACTCGCATAGCAAAATGAGGCGAAAATTGGTCCAGACGTATGCGGCGCCCTTCTCTTTTTATAATACAAGTTTTCTATACTTGGTACAGACGTATAGGGCGCCCTTCTGTTGCTAAGTCCAGAACCCTGAGATAGAAAGAGTTGCGACATTGAGAATTTAGAAGCCATTTTGTGTCAAAGGCCTACGGTACGCGATCGCGTTCTGTGTATAACGTGATGTGCGTTCCTGTGTATAATATTGTATAATACAGTTAGCGGCCTCCTGTATAGTTTGATTCCATTTAATTTTTTTAGCAGTCGACTTTCATGTAACTCTATTTATAGATTTTTTTTAATGATTTCATTACTTTATATCCAATTTCATATTATAAATACTGTAATAATTTACTATTTTTAAGCAGTTCTTTAATCCTCGCCGATAGACCGAGAGAGCCTTCGATTGCAAGCATTCTTTAATTAGGCAATCCTGCCATAGAGACTCCTGTTATTTTTGCAAATAAATGATATGCGAGACCAGCAAAAATTGATTAAATATGTATATCAAGAAATTAAAATCCGTATATAGGGTATATAGATTGTTGCTCTTTAAATTTGAATATGAGCGAGCCTTATACAAATCTTATGTTATTAATTTGATTATTTTTATTTATAAATATTAAAATAGTATAGGTCAGTTGGCCGCAATATATAAATTGTGCTTTGCTGTAAATGTTATAAATTGTAAGTGTTAAATGACATACAGGATCTCAATCAATCTCAATCTCAATCTCAATCATATTTTATTGTCATTGTTCAGGAGAACATAGAAATTTGTTTTGCTCTGTGGTAAAAACACATTCCAAAAGGCAGAACAAACACAAACAAAGAAACAAAGTGCAAAAGTATGGAACATTTACCTACAATTTAGAGCCCTAATTGCTCTAGGAAAGAAACTATTCCTGAATCTAGCCTTAGTGGCTTTCAATGAACGAAAACGTCGAGCACTGCGCATCAATTGGAATAGGTTTGAGGCAGGATGAGTTTGGTCGCCCATAATAGCCTCTGCCTTTTTAAGAAGCCGATCATGGAAAATGGTTTCCAGAGGCATTCCAAACCAATGATATGCGTTGCAGTCCTGACGATTCTGTTAAGGGCATATAAGTCGTTTTCGGTAGCGCCCCCGAACCAGACGGTTATAGATAACATTAAAATGCTTTCAATTACTGCTCTATAAAAAGACATCAAAATAGTCGGATGCATTCCAAAAGATTTAAGCCTACGCAAAAAATAAATTCTTGTCTGTGCCCTTTTCACAATTGTTTGCACGTTACGTTGCCACTTCATATCATTGGATATATAAATACCAAGGAATTTAAATTCCTCAACAAAGTCGATTGGGACATCATTAATAAATATAGGGTATTTTGGATTTATAGCTTTCCGAAAGTCTACAACCATTTCCTTAGTTTTAGATACATTTAAGTAAAGATTGTTACTGCTGCACCAGTCTACAATGTCTTTAATTTGCTGTCGATAAAATGTCTCATTATTATCTTGGATAAGTCCTACAATGGTGGTGTCGTCAGCGAACTTGGCTATGTGGCAGTTATGGGGCGTTGTTACACAATCATATGTGAACAAAGTGAAAAGAAAGGGTGAGAGGACGCACCCCTGTGGTACACCAGTATTAATAATTTGTTTTTTAGAGGTGAGGGTACCCACTCTGGTAAACTGAGGTCGATCAATGAGGAAATTACGGACCCAGTTACAAATGGATATATCAAAACCTATTTTAGTCATTTTTACATGCAGTTTGTGAGGTATTATCGTGTTAAAAGCAGAGCTAAAATCAATATATAAAATTCTTGCATATCGTTTATCACACTCCAGGTGCTCTAAGACCTTATGCAGAGTAATTCATACGGCATCATCTGTAGAACGATTTGGTCTATACGCAAATTGATAAGTGTCCAGATTTACCGGACACTCAGACTTTAAGTACGTTAGAACAATGCGTTCAAAACATTTCATTATTACAGAGGTTAAAGCAATGGGTCGATAATCGTTAAGAGTTATTATTGGGGAACATTTCGGTATTGGAATTATTACTGAAACTTTGAAGCAACGCGGAATAATCTGGGAGGAGAGAGAACAATTGAATATGTATATGAAGATGTACGAGATCTGACGGCAACAGTGTTTAACTAGAGATGGACTAATACCATCCGGACCTGCAAATTTTGTTGACTTGCATCTTCGAAATTCCCTACACGTTTCCTCTTCAGGAATAATTAAAGGACAATCAATGTTAAGACGACTGTCTTCAGCAGGAGAAACGCAATTGTCAACATCACTAGGGAGAAGAGTGTCAAAACGACAGAAAAAAATCATTCAATTGCTGGGGAAGATTATTATCTTTTGAAAGAGTAACACTAGACTTACGTTTATAATTAGTTATTTTTTATTTAACCCCTTCCATAATTCCTTAGAATCACTAGAACATATATCTTCCTCTAATCTATTTTTATACTCAATTTTGGCTTTCTTTATCCCCTTCTTTAATTCGTATTTTGCTTTTTTGAACATTTCTTTATCTTTAGATCTAAAAGCTATGTTTCTATTTCATATCAAGATCTTAATAGATTTATTAAACCAGGGGTTTTGATTAGGGTAAGTCTTAACAACAACCTTATCTATACACAAATCTTGACAGAATTTTAAATAAGAGGTAACAGATTCCGTACAAACGTACGAATCTTTGAAAATATCCCAGTTCGTACAATCCAGGCAGCCTTGCAGTTTCATTATATTTTCCGTTGTCCACTTGCTGGTCACGCGTGATTTAACAGCCTCTCGCTTGAACTGACATCTGTAACGTGGTATAAGTAGATAAGATTATGATCAGACTCGCCGAGTGGCGGTCGCTTGAGTGACCTGTATGCATCTTTTATTGTTGTATAACAATGATCCAAGATGTTATTGTTCCGGGTCGCAACCGTTACATGTTGGTACAGTTTTGGAAGCGTTTTCATAAAATTAACGTGGTTAAAATCTCCTAATATTATCGAAGTGGCAGTTGAATGATTTAATTCGTGGTCAGTTACTATAGCAGACAGTTCATTTGCAGCAGATTCCGCGTTAGCATCAGGAGGTATATAGACTACTGTTATAATCAACGATATCAGCTCGCGTGGTAAGTAGAAGGGGCGACAGCGGATCGTAAGCGACTCCAGCATTGGGGTGCAGGTGGCTGAAAGAATCTTAACATCCTTACACCAATTCTGATTAACGAGTAGGCATACTCCACCCCCGCGAGATTTCCCCACTACATTTGAATCACGATCCTGCCTGTATAAACTGAAGTCTGGGGGTTTGACGTACGAATATACCACGTACTGTGGTATATTCAACTTGTGTAACGTACATTTTATTGTATTAAAAGTCTCCCCTCTGTTTTAATATTGTATTATGGCTGTACAGTATGTTACTTTTACAAAAGCGTGTCCGCTGTTTTAAAAGCGTCGTTTCCAAAATAAAGTTATAGTAATTATAAAATTGCCATGTCATTTTTGGAGTGACATATACACTATTTGTACTTAAGTACCGATACGATTCCTAATTGTTAAATTGCCTATTTAACTCTCCGTTACATTTATATATATGTATATATATATATATATATATATATATAGGGATA
>NW_022685220.1:1814542-1815331 GCF_011630105.1 Anneissia japonica
TATATATATATATATATGCACTTAATTTTTAGTTGTAACGTAATAGCTTGCCTATAATATACAAATATTGATTTGGCCTATAATGTATAATTATAGGCCAAATCAATATATACCATATAGGCCTTGGCCAGGAGATAGGTCTCGCAATTATATATATTTATAAATTTTAAAAGGCAAATGGAAAAAAAAACCATAAAACAGCAAACGGCCACATAATGCAAAACTATTTAAAATTAAAACGGAACAGTAGAGAAAATCCGATCAGAATGACAAAATAAACTAAGCATCCACTGAAAGGAATCCCAATATCTGCAGACGGATCCGTTTCGGCCTTCCAGGACTCATTAGTGCAGCTAGGGTATAGACCCAAACGAAACGTTCGACCAACTTAGGTAGGGCCAAAACTAGTCCCACGACCACTAATGATTACAGAGCCAAACCAAGACAATATATATACACAGCCCAGGTGTGAATACAAATAGTGGAATACAAGCTATGTGGCTCGGTTCCAGTAGATAATACAGAGAATATGTTCAGTCATTCTTAACGCGTCCTACGAAATTGTTACGAGACAGCACTAGTCCGTGAATTTGTGAACAAGATCGGAGATCTAAAGATGCAATCTCTACCGTGCATCAGTAGCGGCCCGCTGGATCTCAATAGAGATTCTTTAACAATATATAAATTTTAAAAGGCAAATGGGAAAAACCCATAAAACAGCAAACGGCCACATAATGCAAAACTATTTAAAATTAAAACGGAACAGTAGAGAAAATCCGATCAGAAAGA
>NW_022685220.1:1815443-1829096 GCF_011630105.1 Anneissia japonica
TATTATCACTCTACAGACTGTTTCATGCTAATGCAATCTTCAGGAGTGAGAGAATACAAGGATTGTGTGAGTATATGAATTCTAAGGCAGGTGAAAATGCAAATGAGTTAATTGTTTTTAAGTAAGTATTTGTCGTTGTGCCTGCATTTAGACAATAGCTCGGTTCTTTTGTTTAGTATTGACTGTTTGTCTGAATATATTATGTGAAGTTTTTCGGTTATGCATAGGTTGCAGCGTTTTGTTTTTGGGGAGTAAGCCGATGCTCTGTCGATAATAGACCATTTGATATTGTAGGGTGTGTTGCTGTCTTTTAATTTCCATACGTATTTGGAGAGTACAGTGCTGTTTCTGTGTTTGGGGGTGTTAAAAGTATATTTGTGGTTTGTGTATCGGGTTTTGAACGGTGTGTCGGTGAGCCCGATGTAGCATATTAAGTCCTAAGTATATTCAGACGCACACGGCGCCCTTTTTTCCATAAATGGAGGAAAACGTCATCACTAATATCAGAGTCCGGTGATACGATTCTGCGCATTGGTGTCTCTCATTTTATTGTTTTGATTTATTTAATACCTACTTGTTGTATCTTTAGACCAGGCTATAATTAAGATAGGTGTCACTTGAAGAGGTAGAATTCTCATATGGTTTTTCTAGACCAGGTTTTTATGGGGAATCGGAATATCTGAGATAAAAGAGGTGTAACATGAGAACTTTCGCGTGAGGGCGCTTTTTTCAAAATGGCCGCCAAAATCCAATAAACTACATATATATGGGTAAAATAAGCACAGAAGAGGTAGGTTTGACCAAATTTTGAATATGTAATGATAGGAATAAAGTATAACTAGCTAAAGTTATTATTGTGAAGATTTTGGGAGGCAATTGAGGGCGCTTTTTCAAATGGTCGCCAAAATTAAAGAACAACTTAACAGCAGTTTCAGTGACCCGAAATAAATTTGTTTAATTTACAAAACATGAATGTAATAACTGCTGGTGACTTTTTAAGCCCAAAATAACATTTGGAAATGTAAGTAAAAATGCCCCCTTATATTAGCCATTTTCTGTTGAAGAATGGAAAATATCACCAGAATCCTAAAAAAAATTCCAGCTTCCTTACAAATATACGGTTGTTTTTCATTATATTTGTGTACTACACAAGGTATTCCAGAGGACCACACAAACAACTACCATAATTTTCATGTATAAAGAAGGCATTAATTCATTTATTACATAGTTGTCCTTTACTGTGTAACCCTATGTTGAGCAATAATCTTTATGTATTGCTAATATCACTGCAAGTATTCCTCTTTATTATAAACAGTTGTTGGACGTCCATTTGCATCACTGTCTCAATAATTTTTTGCTTCATTTGATCATTTTATCTGTTGTGAATACTATTTTTATTGACCAAATCATTTACGTCTGCTTAATTTTCATTCTTTAGCGATTCAATTTGCTCAAGCGCTCAAGGGTCTGCAAACATGGTGGTAGCAACGATATGTTCGTGATCTAGTTGCCTCTATTGAACATTTCACATCTTGCTTGATTTACACTTTCCCCTTAACTCCATGCAGCAGTCTTTAAAAGAGAACTAGCAAAATGATTTTTTTTTCTAGAGGGGAATTTTGATATGCCATTTATAATAGAATCAACCTTAAAATCGTTTTTTGGCAATTTCTTATCAGGTTATAGGCCATTATATATTATTTAATCGTGACGTCACTGGCGAAAAATGTAACAAAAGATCTTGCAAATAAAACCGCGTAGGTATCCGCCGCGTACGATCTTTGCGTGCATTCTGTAACCATGGCTGTAACTCATTTGTTGACAACGGCTGATGCAGTTATAGGCCTATGACCTGATATGCAAGTTACAACAACCATGGTTACAGCATGCACGCAAAGATCGTACGCGGTGGATACCCTACGCGGCGCTATTATACACAATCTTTTGTTACTTTTTTCGCCAGTGACGTCACGGTAAAATCATATATAATGGCCTATAACTTCATAAAAATTTGCCAAATAACGATTTTAAGGTTGATTCTATAATTAATGGCATATCTAAAATCTTCTCTAAAACGAAAGATCATTTTGCTAGTTCTCTTTAAAGTTCCTCAGACATCTTTTGTGACAGAACATCTAAAACTTTAAAGTTGCAGAAAGTGTCAACAAAACTTTGACTTTGACTACAGAAGCATGAGACCCAATAAGGGATGATTTCTTCGCTGGTGAAAGTTGTCACTTAATGTCACTTAATTTGAATAACTATCGGTATTTGCCAATGTTTGTGTCTAGAATGACCCTCTCTCCGTTGTCATAAAATAAGATATACAGTAGCAACGACTGCAATATCGATGTCAACCAGAATGGAACGGTTGATATTTATGCACTGGTTGTAATTCCTTAAGCATGCACTGCATGCAGGACGACTTTTGAGTCTGCTTTTCTTGGCTGCTACGAAGATCTGGAACTAATACAAAATTTCTTTGAGTGATAAGGATGCATTCTTGCCGATAGCAATAGTATTCAAGAAGGTATCCGACCAGTTTGTCGAAATCCAGTTTGCCGAATCCGGTTGTGTTCACTGAGATCATGAAATCCCAGTTTGCAGAAACTCAGTTTGCCGAAACCCAGAATGCCCAATCCAGTTCACTGAAATCATGAAATCCCAGTTTGTCAAAACTCAGTTTTCCAAAACCCAGTCCAAATCTCTGTGTTACAAAAGTACAGCATACTGTGCATTTTAAAGGAAGGAGCTTCATTTGTGTACAAATTAAAAGGAAAAATATTAAAAGACAACGAAGCTGTAGAAAAACACACTTGAAAGCATGGGTTGGCTATCAGTTAAAATTAGAAATAAAATGAAATGAAATTACGAATAAAAATCGTACCTTCTAAAATACTCCCCCTGCAAACCCTATCAGGATTGTTGTGCCAGGTCCCTGACAACCGAGGTTCTAGTCGGCCCCTTGAGTCAGACCCCCTGTCGACAAATTTCTGGAGCCACAATTGGCATGTGTGTATAATTGTAAATTATTATTAATTTGTTTATTTCTTTATTATCATTTTTTTAAATAAATTCATGTACTTATCATAGGTATGCTAATAAAATGTTTTAACTGTGAGGCATATTAAATTAGCTTTTATTTGCTGATAGCCAAAATACATAGTAAGAGAGTGTTCCAACATGAATGATATGCTGTGGTTAATGTTTTATTGCTTTTATTTTATTTTCGACAAAGTTGGTTTCAGCGCAAACTGGGTTTCAACAAACTGGAATTCGTAGTTTTTGATTCAGTAAACTGGTATTCGGCAAACTGTGTTTTGGCAAAGTTAAATCGAAAATCTGGCAGTTGGCAACCAAGAGTTCTACAATCTGACCTAGAACCGCCAAGAAGAAGCCGACACGAAAGTCTTCCTGTATGCAAAGCATGCTTTAACGAATAACAACCAAGGCATAGCAATCATCTCCTTTCTCGAGACATCGATATTACAGACAGTGGCGTAGAAAAGTATTTTTCATTGGGGGTAGGGGGATGATTGGCGTGTTAGCGCCAATGTGTGCGCTTGTGCGGACAGGGGATCGCCTTAACCATTGGAGAAAACTAGATTTTTTTCACAAAAGTACGTTTTTGGTACAAAATATAGGATTTTCTTATAATGGCCCAAGCAGATTATGTTGTAAAAAATATTAAGAAGAAAAAATGAAAAAAATCCCTACAGTTTTGTCGGAATACGCCGATTTATAACAGCTCCTCATGCCAATTTAGATAGGGAATTTCAAGAAATTTTAGTTTTTTACCTGTTCCGAGCTCGTTTCTTACTCCCTCACTCACAGACTATTTGTTTGTTCGAATTGGCCTAAGTGGACTCATGGAGAGAATATAATAAGCTTGAAGCTGATATAAAACTTAGTATGATTGGTTGGGTAGTTTTATCGGAAAATAAGAAAATATAAAATCCATTCAATCCACGATTGCCTCTCATGGGGTCAAAAAATCTCTCAAGCGTGATAGTCCGATTCACTGGTATGACGTCATACTTCTGTTTGTTTGACTTGTGTTCGCAGTGTTTGACTTCTTTCTTCGTGTATTTTAGTCTAATTTAGTTATCAGTTGGATATTTTGTGTGCTTTTATTACCTTTATTCTCTTATACACAAAATGTCCCAAGACAAGATACTTGCAGCAATTAGGCTATATTTCTGCAAAAAATGCAATTTATAGTCTGGACCGTTTGAAAATTTCCGTAGGGGTGTTCCGTAGAGAAGCCAATCCCGCCAACACGAAAGTGTGGACTAGGGGAAGAGCGATCTCAGCATTTGTTCACTTTACATTGTACTATGTGTACTATTAAATATGTGTTCAAATACAAGTTTTAATAAAAGAATATTGACTGTGCAGATTGAGTTTTGTTAGTATTTAACCCCATAATGAAAATGAAACAAACCCAATGTTTTTTATTGGTTGATCCAAACTGCTTGTCCAGTGGGGTTGATTTGACCTCAGTTCGCTGCTTTCGTGGTAGCTGGACTAGTTGCAAAAATTTTTCCATATGCCCTCTGAAGCTGGAAACCTTGTTTTTGCAAAATAAATTTGCAATTTGATGACTACTTTTAGTGAAATTTGGATCAAAATGAAAATAGAATTTACCATTACCAATATGGCATATCTGTATCTGTGAGATATTCACAACGCTTCCTTGTTGAATGCCATGAGGGAGGTCATTGATGTGGAGCAAAAAGAGAAGTGAAATAATAAGTAAATATTTTATAGTATTTTATTGACTTTCTTCATTTTTACACTTTTATAGTAAATACATTCGCTCATGAACGATAATCCTCTTAGTGCCTATTTTGTTTTGTTTTAATTACCATTGGTATTAACATGGTTTTGTAAAGTATTAAACATAATAAAAATAATGAGTATTTATATGCGCTATTCACATAACTGCTTAAATGAAATGGCCAAACTTGTTTTTACAAAAAAAGTTCCTCCTTGCTATTATAATCAATAAATTCCTCATCAACCGATATAACCTTAACAATTCTTGGAATTGACATAAAATTACTGATGTCGTACACACCCTTCGGTGTGAAAATGTGGCTTGCTTTGCAAGCACATCTAACATTTAAGGAAAGAAGAGCTTAGATTGGTACCAGATAAAATGATTTTGTTATCAACATTAATACACTATGCTAATTTTCATCATTGTAAGCGCATAAGACATTGCAAATTATTTCTGTGACAGTCTTTTGAAGTGTGTAAAGCTCCATTTTATCCCATACATAGTCAAAATATTGGGGTGATGATACAATGGACCACCCCCCCCCCCTTGTCAAATATTGGAGGAATATATCCTCCATCCCCCCGCCCGGGATCTACGCCTATGATTACAAACGATTAAACCCGGCATTCTTTCGTAAAGGAAAACGTAGCTTCTGTAATCATAAACTGAGTCTGTTGAAATAGTATCCCCAAATTAACCAAAATTTGGGCCAATCTGCAAAAAAATTAGAAAGAAGCAGATTTCAACTGATTTGTGGGGGTGAGGAAATTTTTTATGAGGGGTAAAAGGTCATTGACCCTGGTCTAACATACTAAAAAATGTATCTCTGGAACACTTATGGTTGATCTTGGTGTCAAAATGCAAAGAATTATACAACAAACAAAAAAAATATATTTCATGACTTTGGAAAATTAGGTCAAAGGTCAAAATGTCAAAAAAATGTATTTTTAGTTACTAAATTGGCATATATCATTTAAAGATATTACAATGAGTATGATTTCAACTGACTTGTGTATGAATACATACTAGGATAACACCAAAACAAAGTTAGGGGTATAGGAGAGTAGGGAAATTACGTTTTGGGGGTTAAAGGTCATTGACCCAACCTAAAACACTAAAATATGTATCTTGCGAACACTCTATGATATATGGTTGATTTTGGTGTCAAAATGCACAGAATAATACAAAAACTAAAAAAATAATATTAAAAAAAACCCTCATAACCAATGCATCACCTCAAAAAATGAGGTCAAAGGTCAAAATGTTAAATATTACAAAAATTTACTGTAACAAAATATAAAAGCAAATTATTAAAGATGTACAATCAGGCATCAATAATAAAGTTGTTAAATTTTCTATTTACCCTATCTTTTTCCTACTTTCACATATCTTCAACATCTGCCTCACTTGCAGAGTGTTTTCGAACAGCATGAAAATTGCAAAAGTCACACTTATTTTTAAGAAAGGTGATCAATCTGATCCAAATAATTATAGCCCTATTTCAATTCTTTCTTATTTTCCAAGATTCATGAAAAAATTAACTATAACTTTATCCCCAAACATAATATTCTTTTATTGCAAGCAATTTGGGTTTAGAAAAAAATATTTTACAAATAAAATTGCTTTAATCGATCTTATTAATAAAATCTCTGATTCAATTGAACTATTTTCTGCAGGTATATTTGACCTATCAAAAGCTTTTGACACTATCAACCACAATATTCTCACCTCTAAACTTTTCAATCATGGTATCCTTGAAACTGCCCTAAACCTATTTTAAAATGATATGCCAATTTAGTGACTAAAAGTACAATTTTTGACATTTTGAACTTTGACCTCATTTTCCAAGGTCATGAATTAGTTCTGGGGATCCTGTTATATATTTTTTTTATTTGTTGTATAATTGTGTGCATAGAGTGTTCCAGAGATACATTTTTTAGTATTTTAGACCAGAGTCAATGACCTTTAACCCCTCATAAAACATTTTCCCCACTCCACATTATCCTGGTATGTATCCCTACACAAATCAGTTGAAATCTGCTTCTTTAAGTCTAATTTTGGGATACTAAAACTTTCAGCAACTTCGGAGTTTTAGATGTTCTGTCACAAAAAATTTTCGGAAGTACAAGAGTATGTCTCACTGCTGCTTGGAGTTAAGGGGAAAAGAGTAAATCAAGCAAGTAACATGTTCAATAGAAAGTTTTCCAGAGACAAGATCACTGATATATCATTGCTGCCGTCATGTTAGCAAAATCTCGAGCTTCAGATACTTAGCAAACTTAATCGTTGAAGAATGAAAATAAGCAGAGGTAAATGGCTGTCAATAAAAATAGTTGATGGAAGAGATGGAATGAACAAATTCCCGTGGAAGTCCAAGAATTGTTCATACAATACAAAGATTTCAGATTGCAGTGATAAAAGCGATACCTGAAGATTATTGCTCAACATAGGGCTACACAGTAAACACTAAAGGACAAATATGTACGGTAGTAAATGAATTGATGCCTTCTTCATTACATAAAAATGATGGTAGTTGTCTGGAATACCCATAGGCGTAGATCGGGGGGGGGGAATATATCCCCCAATATTTAACAAGGGGGGATAGTCCATTGTATCATCCCTCCCCTCCCCCCAATATTATGACTATGTATTGGATAAAATGGAGCTTTACACACTTCAAAAGACTGTCACAGAAATAATTTGCAATGTCTTATGCGCTTACAAAAATGAAAATTAGCATAATGTATTAATGTTGATAACAAAATTATTTTATCTGGTACCAATCTAAGCTCTTCTTTCCTTAGATGGTATTTTAACACTGAAGGGTGTGTATTACGTTACGGCTCAGAATAACTAACAGAGAAGAGATCACAACTTTTGTGTATTTACAAAATATATATAATTTATTTACAATGCCATTATAATACGGTAATGAAACAAAGATAGAAATTAAATATATAAATGAGCTTAGAGGATGGTAGTGGCTAGAAACTTAAGCAGCAAATTAAGTACTTTACTTACAGATCAGAGAGGAACTGAAGCCGGACAAAATAACAGGGTTCCAGGTAATAAAGATGTCTTGAGTTGTCTGCACTGGATCCCAAATTACAATTGAATTACTTAGGGTAGTAAAATCATTTAAGATGGGTGTGACACTTTGCATATTAAGGGTCTCATCCAATCAGGGCACCAATTCCAACAATTTTAGCAAACTAATCCACCAATTAAAAGCTACAGTAAAATGTCCGATAAACATATACATAATTAAGGTAATAAATAAGTAGTTTGGACCAACTGAAAGTAAATGTCCAGGATGCGAAACCACATTCAAGGCTTAGAGATTCCAAGCTCAGTTAATTTACCTTGTGTTAATTAAATACTGACCACGGGTAAAGGAACTTGTGTGTCATAGGACAATAGCATACTGTAGGATAATAATATTTATGAGCTTTACAAAGTAAAACAAATTAAAATAAGGAAACAGTACTTTCCTAGAAAACGTTGAGTAAAACTTAAGGTCATAAAAATGCTAACTACAAAATATTATATTATATATAATTATATAAAGAAGTTAATAAAAAAAATAGGCAAGGATGTAACAGTGTGTACGAGATCAGTAATTTTATGTCAATTCCAAGAATTTTCAATCATTCCCCCTATGAAAAATACTTTTCTACGCCACTGGGAATACCTTGTATAGCACAGAGAAATAATGAAAAACAACCGGATATTTGTAAGGAAGCTGGAAATATTTTTCTTTTTGGATATTTTCTATTCTTCAAAACAGAAAAGGGCTAATATAAGGGAGATTTTTTACTTACATTTTCAAAAGTGAGGTATAGCTCACCACCCTAAAATATGTTATTTTGTGTTTAAAAGTCAACAGCAGTTATTACATTCATGTTTTGTAAATTAAACAAGTTTAGGGTATTGAAGCTGCAGTTAAGTTGTTCTTTAATTTTGGCGGCCATTTAAAAAACGCCCTCAATTGCTTCCCGAAATCTCCGCATTAATAACTTTAGCTAGTTATAATTTACTCCTATCATTACATATTCAAAGGTTGTTACAATATTTTACTGTATGACCCACTGAGGGCGCAATACATCAATATGTTGCTAAATAGCTAAGTAGTCCGTATTACTTTTGTTGTACCTTTTTCACAAGACGTGAAACATGGTTGGCAGCGGTGGCAGGTATTAGGTTAACTCTAGACCTTATACGATAATCTTGTACTGTCTTACAGTACAGAACGAAACGGTACGTGATACTTTTCTCTGACCTTCCAACGTAGGGTAGTACTTACAGCCACACACATGGCCGACGGCGGCGGTGAGCAGCCTGGCGACGTACAACATGATCAGCCTGTGTTAGCTGAACCACAAGCAGCAATGCATTAGTTGCAAATGCCTGTGCCTATGTTTAAGGTTAAACCCCCAAAGCCGGTGAGACTTGACAAGCAAGGCAAGCAGGAAAACTGGAAGCTATGGAAGCAACTGTGGACACACTATACCATTGCAAGCGATTTAGATCACCATTCTAGATCACCTTTCTTTAAAAAATCACTTCTAATTTCAACCATGGGAGTTGAAGCTTTGCAAATCTACAATGGTTGTGATCCATTAGATACAGATACTTGTGATGACATAATCAAGAAATTGGACACTTTCATTTTAGGAGAGACCAATGAGATTTTTGAACGATATAAATTCAACTCAAGGCAGCAGCAGAATGGTGAGTCCATTGATTCGTATCTTAATGCTCTCAAGTTATTAAGAAAAACATGCAACTTCTGTGATTGCATGAAGGACAGTCTAATCAGGGATCATCTCGTACTTGGTGTACAGGATGAACGGATACGTAAGAGACTGTTTCAAGAAAGAACAATCGATCTAAAGAAATGTATAGATATCTGCCATAGCTATGAGAACACTTCCATCCAAAGGAAAGTGATATCTGGGAAAGTAGAGGAAGTAGAAGTTCACAAAGTGATGAACAAAGCTAGGAAGCAATCTACTAAACACCCTGGGCATAAGCCAAAAGCTATTAACATTAACAACACAGGAAAACACAAGCATAAGGGGAAATCAACCACTGTTGATCCTATAATTAAATGCAAGTTTTGTGGTAATACTCATCCACGTAGAAAAGAGCTTTGTCCTGCATGGGGTAAGAGATGTACTAGATGTAAATCTATGAACCATTTTGCAGTGTGCTGTCCGAAACAAAGTAAAATACATGGAGTTGACGCATCTGACTCAGACTATGAATATGCTTTAAGCGTGGAAAACGATCAAATAAACAGTGTATACAGGTCCCATCTTTGCTGAGATGATGATAAAGAATGGCCGAAAAGTCGACAGCGGAGGTACTGTCAATGTAACCCCTCTTAAGCTAGTAGACACTACAATCAAGTTAGAACGTTCTGATGCCAGACTGACGATGTATAACAAAACGAAGATCAAACCTGTAGGGAAATGCACACTTATTTTGCATAACTCTGCTACAAGCCAGAAATATTCTGTAGAATTCCAGGTGGTAGAGCAAGACCTACAACCACTTATCAGTCGAGAAACTGCTGAAAGGATGCAACTCATCACAGTTAACTATAACAACTTCAAACAACTCTATAGTGTAACTAAGTCATCTGATGTTCTGGACCACTACAGCTTATTATTCAACGGTACCATAGGACGTCTACCAGGTACTGTCAATATTAAAGTAGCAGAACACTCGAAAGGGGATCAGTGCCCTTCGAGAAGAGTTCCGGTGTCAGTAAAACCTAAACTAAAGGAAGAACTGGACAAATTGGTAAAACAGGGAATCATTACTCCAGTTGCCGAGCCAACACATTAGTGTTCGCAAATATCTATACAGACAAAGAAGAATGGTAAAACTTAGAATATGCATAGACCCAAAGCCTTTGAATGAAGCTTTGCAACGAGAACGATACCCTTTGCCAACAATGGAAGATATTCTGCCGGAGCTGGCAAATGCTACTGTATTCAGTAGGGTTGACCTCTCGCATGGATATTGGCATTGCGTGTTAGATGAAGACAGCAGCTATCTAACAACTTTTATATCTCCATTCGGTAGATTTCGGTGGAACCGACTACCTTTCGGTTTGAAAGTTAGTTCAGAGATTTTCCAGAGAAAGCTCAATGAGTCATTGACAGGCTTATTTGGTGTAGCCTGCATAGCTCACGACATACTCGTCTATGGTTCATCTACTGAAGACCATAACAAGAACTTACGAAATCTTCTGGCAAGATGTCAAACAGCAGGAATACAGCTCAACCGAGAAAAGAGTGTATTTCATACCAATGAAATTGATTTTATGGGACATACCATAACAGCAAAGGGATTGAAGCCCGATGTGAAGAAGCTGGACGCAATTCTGAAGATGGAGATCCCATCAGATGTGGAAGGAGTACGAAGAATGCTAGGGTTAGCAAATTACCTAGCAAAGTTCTTCCCCAAGCTGGCAACCGTTGTTGAACCACTTCGTCGTCTTACTCGACAGGAAAGTGAGTGGCAATGGTCAGCAGAACAAGAAACGGCGATGAATGAGCTTAAGAAATTAGTTACTACAGCACCTGTGCTAGTCTACTATGATCCAGCTAAACCATTAGGAGTGCAGTGTGATGCTTCGAGGACAGGACTTGGTGCTGCTCTATTACAAGAAGAAAAACCTATAGCTTATGCTAGCAGAGCACTCACATCTACAGAAACCAAGTATGCACAAATCGAAAAAGAGTGTCTCGCAATTGTGTTTGCAATGGAAAGATTTCACCAATATACCTTTGGACGGTTGACTATAATTAACACTGATCATAAACCATTAGAAATGATAGTGAGGAAACCTTTGCACAAAGCGCCAAAACGACTCCAAGGTATGATAATTCGTCTACTACAGTATGATTATGATACAGAGATCATCTACAAGAAAGGGAAAGAAGTGTACATTGCTGACACATTGTCAAGAGCTTACTTGCCTAATATCGACGATAAAGTACACCAGTTAAAAACAGATAAATTCAATTGGTAATCTTAGAATCAGCCCTGAGCGTCTCAATGAGCTGAAAATTGGAACAGCAAGAGACGACACAATGAGAGTCCTCAAAGCAGTCATCATCCAAGGATGGCCGGACAAGAAGGAGCTGATACCAACACAACTAACACCTTATTACTCATACAGGGACGAACTGGCAGTCCATGATGGTCTTATCTTCAAAGGCGAAAGTGTAGTTGTACCTCCGTCGATACGTAAGACGATTAAAGAACACTTACACACTTCTCACTTAGGAGGTGACAGTATGCTGAGAAGAGCACGTGATGCATCTTTTGGCCTGGTATGACACAAGATATAAGACAAATGGCTCAAGTTTGTGATGCCTGTCAAACATACCACAAGGCACAGATGAAGATGACTCTGATACCTATAGAATCAAAGTATCCCTATGAGAAATGTAGGAGTGGACATATTTACACTTGGCAAGGTAGACTACATGACTACAGTCGATTACTACAGTGGATTTTGGGAAGTAGACAAACTGACGGAACCAACATCCAACCTGTCTCTCAAACGGGCCGGCAAAAAGTCGGTGTACCTGCTGTACCGGGACGACCTTGTTATCGGAGACGTCAAGTTCGGAAACGAGAGCGAACACAAAAACGTGATCGTCGTCGAACACGTGCACTCGATGGTGGACGATCCGAAGACGTTGTCGTCCTTCGTCACGTCCGCGCTCAGGTTTTGCAAGTACAGGACGAAAAAAATCGAACTTCCGGTATTCAACAAAGACGAGCGGCAACGACTGGTCACGGCGTTCGGGGGCAGAGCTGTGGCGTCCGACGACGGGAAGCGATTGACGATGGACGTCGAAGAGCGCGTTCCCATCATCATGCCGAGAGGCTGCGCGTTCCCCTCATCATGCCGAGAGGCGAGAAGGACGCCGTGGCAACGAAACGTTCGGACAGTTACTTAGATTCTCGCGATCAGGACGTGTCGTTCGCAAAACGAGGTAGGACGGCACATCGAACGGACGTATTCGAGCCTTCGACCGACGACGACGACGAAGAAGAAGAAGATCGCATCCTGTATCAGTATTAGCAACGGTGAACCTCGTTCTCTTTCTCGTCCTCAGTTCATCCGATTGCTTGCGATGGACGTCCTGCAGCCGCGGACGGTGATTTACCGCGACACGCCGGACGACATATCGAAGCGAGGAGCGTTCTCGGTGGACGACAGGGGTACGTTCGGAGTGGTCAGGTCCGTGGAATCCGACGTGCGCGTGGTGGAGAAGAAGACGGAAACCAACAAGACCGTCGAACGAGAGCGGCTCGTTGGCAACAAGGAAGTTCTCGTTCTCGCCTACGTCAACCGGAACGACCGGATGCGTTCGCACGCTCCGCTCCTGCTGCAAGCGACCTTCGTCTACGGAGTGGCTCGTTCGATACGAATGACGAATGAAGGGTGCGATCTGCACGTGTTCAGATTCAAATTCAGACTCGTGCCCTGCATCAGGACGCTGAACCTGCACCTGTTGGAGGCCGTGCAATTCTTAAGGAAAACTGGAGTGGTGCACAACGACATCACCACCAAGAACGTCACCTACAACCGGTCGGACGGCCGATTCAGGCTCGGCCGAGTTGTGCGACAGGAAACCGGAGGATTTCAGAATGCGGCTAGAAAGCAGAGACGTCGAAAAATTCGGAGCGGTGGGACGCGTGCACCCGGGAACGCCGGCTTCGATGTACGTCCCGGCGGACACCGAAATTTACACGATGGACACGAACCCGCGACAGTCGGAGATTAGGAGCGTCATGAAGCTCGGCTCCGTCGCCTTCAGGGACGTCAGCCACGTCATAAC
>NW_022685220.1:1829246-1830665 GCF_011630105.1 Anneissia japonica
AGGACCCGATCCTGCTGGACGCGCTCGTCTCAAAACCTTCGGACACGGTGCCATTGCTCGATCGCTTCCGAGACGTCCTCGGAGAAAGGTTCGTCGACTGCCTCTGCAAAAACCTGTCGCCGATACCGGAATAGAGGAACTTATCCTGGTTGCAAACTTCGCGGGGATCTGACGACGAGAGAACGACCATTCGATGCAACGATCTCCTCGCCGTGAAACGGGCGGAAACCAACGTCGTCCACCTTCTATTCAGGGAAGAGTACGTGATAGTCGGTGACGTCAGATATCGCACGGAGGACGACGGCACGGCGTTAGTGGATCACCTGCAGATTCTCGTCGACGGACCCGACATTCCTATGTCGTTCGTCTGGTCGGCGGTGGATCTGGTGGACGTCCGAGCTCCCACGGTTCACTTCGTCGCTTACAACGATCAGGAGCTTCGCACGATCTCGAGATGGTTTC
This sequence comes from Anneissia japonica, assembly GCF_011630105.1. Lineage (NCBI taxonomy): Eukaryota > Metazoa > Echinodermata > Crinoidea > Comatulida > Comatulidae > Anneissia > Anneissia japonica. The sequence continues at coordinate 1,829,709 of NW_022685220.1, forward strand.
CCGATCATCGAATGACCGAACGAGAACGCCTGGCCGTGAAACTCGACTCTCGCGTGCCCGCCATCTCACCACTGCGTGCGAACGGGAGCGTGCTGCAGCCGTTGGATCTCAACGGAGACCGCGAACGTCGAAGAAGCCTGCCGACTCTGCATTCGAACGAAGACCGACCGACGCAGCAACGTTCGCGCTCCGCCGGCGATGTCGACAGAATTTTCGACGAGATATTAGTAAACGGCGTCCGGAGATCGACCTTACTCTCACCCATAATCGATTAAGATCCAGACGATGTACGTCCGAGTCGAGTCCACGTGCGGCAGAGCGGCCGTCAACTTCTTCCTCGTCAACGTCATTTCGTCGCAGACCATCGCGCACCGGTATCCGTACGATCGTCGAGAGCGCGTGCACTCCATCCACCTGAGGGGAAAGAAGCTGCAGGACGACATGATAGAATTCCAGTCGCCGCTGAGCAGAGGATCGACGGCCCTGTTCGCGTCCACCGGATCGACGAACATCACGACGAGAGGCAACTTCGACCTTCGCACCAAGACCTCCCTCAACTACCAGCTGCACCAGGCGGTCGTGTGGAGGAAGCGCAACAGCCTCCCGATGCACACGTCGACCAACAACCTGAACCACGCGGGAAGGATATACGGCATCAGATCCGATCCGACGACGGTGATCGAGAATTTGAAGTTGAAGGAATCTCTCATCGTGGACAGCAACGATCGATTTCCGTCGGTCAAGTTCACAGTTCCGAACGACGCGAAAGCGGGCGGAGACGATCGCCCCCGAAAATTCCAGCTATTCTCTCCTTCGTTCTGCTGCAACACTCAGTTTCAAACGCCGGAATCCCTCCGACGTACCGGACGAACGTTTCTGGACACCGTTCTCAGACACGTGGACGACTTCGATTCCGACCTGTGCAAACTCTGCGTGGAACGTGTGTATAAGAGACAG
>NW_022685220.1:1830678-1831597 GCF_011630105.1 Anneissia japonica
TTCCCGACTGAAGGAGATCGACCCGGTCAACCGTTCGACGCGCTGCAACAGATCGGGTTGCAAACGGAAGCGTTACATCACCAAGTAACAATCGTTCATTAACGAGGAATGGCAGAAACGCCAGTAGAGAAAGCCGCAGATTTCGTCCAACAATAAGATTCGACGTTTATTTTTTCACGAAGAAAGTCACTCAGAGATGCTGAGATCTGTCGAGAAAAGGAACGACCGAAAAAATGTGAGGATGCCGGCGGAACACGTCCGTCGGATCCTGAATATACTGGACGGGAAGAAGGACGTCAACGGAATCTCCAAAGTGGCGAACCAACTGGAAACTTTGCTGGCGAGCAAGACGGGATCGAGGACGACCGCAAGAATAAATAATTTTTGTTTTTCTTAAATTTCAATGATTTTTGGAGAAAAAAATCGAAATAAATATTTGTAAAATATGAAAAAAAAAGAAAACACTTGTTTACGTTACTTTCTTTATCGTAATAGAACTTATTTTGAGTGACTGAGTGAGTAAAGTGTGAACGATTGAAAGTGAGCACGACGATGGACATGTTCAAGAAGCTGCCCGTTCTGAAATTGGGTCTTCCCCAACCTGCCGCGGAAGTCAGGTGGTCCGGGTTGCTCGTCGTGGACTCGAGGAGCTACGCGGACGACGAAGACGACGACGACGACAACGACAACGACGACGGTCGCGGTCCCGGACGAAGAACTCGCAACGGTCGATTGTGGATGGCGAGAATCGAGGACTTTACAGAATTCATGCCGCTGTTTCTGACATTAGATTCCATGCACGACTGGCGCATATTCTTCGGCCGAGCAAATTCGAACGATTCCCCTCTCACCTTCCAGTGGCATTTCGACGGAAGGCGTTACGGTTCAGACAACCCCTACTTCGAACTTCTGATGCGCA
>NW_022685220.1:1831690-1841671 GCF_011630105.1 Anneissia japonica
GACTTCGAGCTTGCGGACGCGGACGTTCGAAGTTTCGTCAACGAGGTTGTCGACGATACGCGCAACCCGTTGAGGAACTGGTTCGTATTTTGCAGTTACGCGAAGAGTTTGGGTTCGTCGGTGATCCGTCCGCTGCGGCTTCTCACGGAGGTCGGAGAACGAAACTCGGCGTTCCCGGCCGACGCCGACGTTTTCCAACCGAGCTTGTGAAAGAGGTTGCGCTCCAACAGAACCAAGCTGCTACCGTGCGTGTCCGAGTCGACCGTGCTCCACGAGCCGGACAGGGACAAGGTGATCAACGTGTTTCCTCTCTTCTCCGGTGCGCACGACGACCGGGAAGTGGAAGACGACATCCGAATGGACGAGAACAGGATAAGGCGGCAGAGATTGCGGCGGTGCGTCGAGGAGGTCGTCGGCGACAACGTTCCTCGCTTCGTCGACCGACGCACTCTGCCCGGAGATCTCGAACTCGGAGTCGTCGACATGGACGCGACGGACGCGTGCGCCTGCACCGTGCTCTGAAAGAAAAAAGGTACAACGCGATCGAAGTTAGCACGGTGAAGATCACTATTCGAGAATGTCGACAACCGAAAGCAGCGAACGTCGAATGCGCCTGACCCTCCGCGACATACACGGAGGATACGAAGTATCTATCATCGACGAAGACGTAGAGAGATTTACCGATTGGTCATCTTCAATCTCCTCGTATTTTACTTCCGAAGACGGTGTCGACGTCGAATACAAGCTGTACTTGTACGTCGATCACACGTTCGAAGAAGGTGCGTTTGGACGCGAGTTGTGCCAGCTGAAGGGAAGCACCACGCTCCAGTTACGCAACGGCGTAACAGGCCGGATCTGAACAGGGAGGTATACTTGGATAAGGACGACACTCCGGTCGCCGCCATCCTGAGAAGGGGGAACAAAGTTGTCGCGCAAGTCGGCAAGCTCTTCGACAACCTGTCTTGGACCAACCTGACAGCCGAACAGATCTCCAGGAGTCAGAGTTTCATGACCCTCTTTCGTGTCAACGAACCTTCCAGAGGTATCCCTACCACTCAGAATTAAATAAAGTACATGTTGTTGTTATAACGAAGACAGAAATGAAATAAAAGTGACAATGTTAAAAAAAACAAAAAATCTTTTGTACGTTTGTTTATTTCAGACCGTTATGTTGACATTGACGATGATGACGAATGCCAAAAGGATTTGGATTCGATGCTCCGAACTTTCGACAGAACGGTATCTATGTACAGTCTGGGAGAAATTGTGAGAGTGAGTTTCGAAAGGTCAAACTTTTCGGCCGGGATATTCGACGCCCGAGGCGGTCGTCTGTCCATCGTCGGCGCAAGGATCGATCTGCATATTTCGAAAGGAGCGATCCCTCCGAGAACCACGAAGGAGATATACGTCTATGTGGACGAAGGGGCGCGATCGGAGATCGAAAACGAACGCGACACGTCGGTCCCGTCCGTCGTCGGGTGCGGTCCTCTGGGATCATCGTTCGAGGAAGCGTTGACCCTATCGTTTCCTCTCCGATTGAACACCGACAGACGGTGGACTGTTTCCTTGCTGAAACGAGATGATAACGGCGACGACGAAGTTTGGAGGGACGCCGCCGAGTGCGAGGTCGTCAGTTGGGTGAAGATGGACCGATGTTTCGCCATGATCGATCGGTTCTCCTGATAATCGAGAAAATAAAAAGTAAAAACACACAAAGCATATTTTCTGTTTCATGCATTCTTTATTATTCTATTAAAGATAATTTATTATATATTTTAACGATTTTTTTTTCAACATCTGTACACACGCGTACCCTCTTCGATATCTCCGATCGGCAGACGTCTTTCCGTTGTCGTCCGGCACACCGGGCAACTTCCCAGTTGGTAAGAGCATCTTTTGCAGGAAACGTAATGATCACAAGGCGTCGTCACTACATCGGCAACCCTGAGAAAACACACCTTGCATGCATCTCCTGAAGACGGTTCATCTTTAAGTTTTCCTAAAAGTTCGTCCATGATCAAGCTGCATTTCGTTTCGACTTCGACGAATCCTCCGACGTAGTTCTTGATGCGTTCGAAAGCATCGATCAGCCACTGTGCGCCGGTCCATTCGTCCGTACAGTAGTTGATAACTTTGACGCACGAACGGAAAAGTTTAATTATTTCTCCAAAGAGATAATCCATCTGTCTGATGTCGATATCCACTTCCTTCAACTTGCGAACGTCCATTCCGTTGGTCGATTCGCATTCCTTCCGTTTTCTTTTGACTTCACGAATCAGACGAAATGTGTAACTTAACTGATCCTTTACATCCTCCATGTTGCTGCACATCGTGATGTCGGGCATCAATGTGCAATTGTTGGTTAAACGAAAAGATTTAAATATATATATACACCCATACACGCACCAACATATTCGAAGATTGTTTCGTTTGTTTTATCTTTAATCATTAAATAGATTTTCAATGTTCCTTCTCCAGCACGAGCTTGGCGAAAGAATCGATAAGACTTCTGAAAGCTTCGCGGTTTTGGTCGTCGTGCAGGCCGTTCACTATGTCGGCCACGCCCTGGCGCAGACGCATGTCCTTGACGTTCGCCTTCGTCGACCCGTAGCACAGATGCGACGGTCGACAGCACCTGGAGTGTTCCTCCAAGCACATTTCGCACCTCATCGGATCGTGCCGAACGACGTGACGTTCCATGTTCTTTCCGCGGTGAGAGAACAGCTCCGTCGACGTCAAGCCGCCGTACTTCCATCCGGCCGTCGTCCTGTAGAAGGTCTTGTTCGTCGAAAGCCAACACCCGCTGACGGGAAACACCTTGCACGCCGTAAGTTTCGCCGTCATTTCCTTCAGCAGCTTATCCGGTTGCCGTCCCGTTCTGATCGCGACCGTCGACACCGAAATCCTGTCCAGGACGGCGTCGTAGTACCGGTCGCCGAAATGAGCTCGGAGGGCGTAGTGCAACGACGCGTCGTAATCGACGGAGAAACAGGTCGGTACCGGCTCCGACGCGATGCGTGCCGACACTTCCGTTTCCGAGCGAACGGCATCTTCGCCCACGTACGCTATCGACTTCGTGTCCAGGATGCGCCACGCGGTCCTGTTTCCTGACGAGCGCGTGACATCCCATGGACACCGCGTTCGAAAAGGACACGTTGCACCGGACTCCAAGTCGTTCGTCGAGAACCACCGCCTTCGACGGCCATCTCATGTCGAGCGGGACGTCGTCCTCGGAGGTCGGAGCTTTCACCGCGTACACAGCCTCCACGGGCGCCTTCCTGCCCCACAAGCCCATCGGAGCGTCCGCGGACGAAACGTATCGCGTGTACAGGACCGGTGGAAGATCCGCGGGGTTCAAGTATTGCCGAGGAAGATCGACGACCGGTCGTCTGACGTCTCTCGACGGACCGCGAAATTCGGTCCGGGACATCTTGCAGACGTTGGAAAGTCGAGGACGAGGCGGAATCACGTCAGATGACGTAAACGGTGTTCTCTCGGGACGCTGCGCAGTTATCGTTCGAGTATCATCGAGAAACAATAAAGAAAGACAGACTTAAAAAATTAAAGTCACACACACCGGTTTATGGTTTTTTTTTTGTTCAAGTTTTATTTATTTACTCATTCATTCGTTCGTTCGTTGGTAAGTACGTCTGGTTTTGGGTAATCTATGGTAGTTTTCGCACGAGAACCGTATCTGTTTCTCGAAACGGGAGACGGAATAACTCTGGGGTCGAAATCGATCCGACAGATCGCATTCGACGAACACGGCCGTGTCCCACACCTTCCGGAAGAGCTGTAATTTCCTCTCCTCGCTTTGAACTAGGTGGAAGACGTTCAGACAGTCTCTGATTAAAGCACCTTTGCATTTCTCGAAGCATCGACGACTTCGAAGGGGTCGTCGACACGGTTCCATCCTCTCCGGGAACGTCCTACGAAGAAGATCGGTGTCGCCGAAATGGTTTACGAATTCGGCGAAGAGTTCCCTCCTTCTGTCCTGCATCCATTTCAGTTGCAGGGTCTCGCCTCTCGAGAGTTGGTTCGTTCGGTCGGCGGCATGTTAGTTACTGACCCGCAATACCTTGCGGGGCCCGTTTTTGTCTTTTCGCCTGTCCGTGAACGAAGTTTGGCAGGATCCTCACGTCTTCCTGGTACAGGTGCGTTCCGTAGTAAATTGACAATTCCAACGTAACCGCGTTCGGCAGAACGTCCGGTAAAGGCCGCAAGACGGGGAGGCGTCCCAGAACGTCGGACGGCGGACCGCACCGCGTCCGGTTCACCCGCTCGTCCGAATCGACGATCGCGTTCAGTTGATCGATGCGAAGGTGCAGATCTCTCTTCGCGGCATCGGCCTTCTCCTCGTTAAAACGTTTCCTTCGACCCGTAACCTCGGTGGTCAAAGTGCTGCACACGTTGGACGCCAACCTGTCGATGGCTTCCAATCCTGGACTGAGCTTCTCGTCGAGAATGCGTTTCCGACGCATCAACTCGTTCAACTCCTTGGCGTTGTGCTCGCGGAGCTCGTCGGCCGTCGCGGAACCGATCGTACCTTCCGCCAACGACAGGCGGTATCCCCTTCGTACCCTTCTTGGGTGGCACGAGTGGACGTCCGACCACACCGAGTTCGTTTCCGGTATGGACACGAGACACGACTTCAGAAAACACTCGTAGCAGGAGACGTCGTCGCACACTGTCATCCACTTCAGCAACTTCGGCCATCGAGGTGCGAGTTCGTACAGGGCGTGCACCGTCCGCTTGTCGGTCAGAACCGAATTGCACCACTTTTCCTGGTTGAACGTTAAAGTCAGGTATAGTCGATTCTCGGTCTCGTCGGCGTTCAAGATGCCCCACCACAGAATTTGGCAATCGCGTCCTCGACCTTCGGTCCATCGAAGATGGAACAGTGAGGTGGCGCCGAGAGAAGCGACGACGTTTCTGAATTTCATCCGCATCTGCACCACCGGTCGCTCGAAGCCGCTCCTGGCGACTGCGTTCAGCGCCTCCGTCACACGACCGCCGAAGACGAACGGTTCGCAACAGCCGAGAAGATCCAGGCATCGACGATCGTTCGCCATAAATCGGTCCATGCATGTCATAAGATTGGACGCGAAATCGTTGATCTCCTCGATGCGGAAGTTCTTCGTGCACACCAGCAGATTGCGTTTGGTCCGTTCCAGCAACGCATCTTTGAGATCTTCGTTCAGCAGCAGGTATGCGGTGACGGACACGGCGAAAACGTACGCGGTCAGGTTGCCCAAGTCCTCTTCCGACTTGCAGTCTTCGTCCAGAAACCGCAACAACCTCACGGTCGTTGCGATCGGGCGCGAACACGTCGCGACAGAGGAGAGATCCAAAATTATCTGGCTGCCGGAACGATAGACGTCTTCTCCGCATCCGAGTCTAAAGTCCGCGTGTACGAAGCCGGACATGACCGTCCAACGTCTCAATCCATTTTTCGCCCTGTACGTCCCGCGTCCTTCTCCGAGTTTGATGTTGAACGTCAACGCCATGGTTCGTCGCGAACGAACAATGCTACCCGAATGACTTATTCTTGTTTTTATACTCGACGATCTCTTGTTTAAAAGGAAACAACTGTCTTCGAAATCAACATATGAACGCGAGACGCAGAAAGTAGAATACAATCGGCATGCTGTTCTTCTTCGCCCTGATAGTGATGTTAGTTTCGGTCGCGTATCCTATGCCGACCGAAGATCAATCGCCTTCGACGGACGAAATCGACGTCTCTTTCGCAACGAGCGTCGGCATCTCGCCCATCGTCGAAATGCGCGTGGTGAAGGAGTGGCGAACCTTGTTCGTGGGCGCGAACAACTCGGCGTTCGTGTTCGATCTCGATCGAACTCTAGAATCCTCGACTGCTACGAAGTTAGACTGGATGCCGGACTCGGTCGCCAAGAAGAAGTGCAGATTGAAAGGGAAGGAAGAACACGACTGCCAGAACTACGTGAAAATCGTAACTCCGGATTTTACGAACGGTCGAGTGTTGATCTGCGGAACCAACGCTCAGAAACCGAAGTGCATTCATGCCGAGATGTCGAACTTGGAGAGTGGTTGGAGGAGAAGGAACGCGACGGACGGTCTGTACAAGTGTCCGTTACACATCTAGATGTGTATAAGAGACAGGGGGTAGCCTGTACGCCGGGACGGTCGCCGATTTCAACGGCAGGGATTCCGCACTGACGAGGTCGATGGGCAACGCCGTTCCTCTCATAACCAAGAGGCACGATTCGTTGTGGCTGAATCACCCGAAATTCGTCGGTTCGTCCAAATGTGTCATAAAGAATCTCAAACAACATTTCTCAAGAAATGGAATCCCATCAGTTGTAATCTCAGATAATGGTCCGCAATTTGTTAGTCAAGATTTCTGCAACTTCAGTGCTAACTGGGATTTCCAGCATCAAACTTCATCTCCACATCATCCAAATGCAAATGGTAAAGCAGAGGCAGCAGTGAAAGCAGCCAAAACCATGATGATAAAATGTAAGAAGTACACATTACGTCATCCATTCCTCGTGCGATTGCTATAAAAGTTTATAATTTTTTTTAATCTCCTCAATTCGTGAAAAAAAAATCAAAAGAAGATGTCCTTAAAATTCGATAGCAGTCTACCTCAGAACAAGGAGGAACTACTGCCGTGCGAGTTACTGCCCTGCAGTCGAATCGACGAAGATTTTCTGTTTTCCGAGCCGATGACCGTCCTGTGCGTCGAAGCCAAGTCGGACGAGATACCCACCGACTCCCTCATGGACTGCGAGTCGTACACGTACGTGATGCTGCAGGTGCTTTTCCGGTTGGCTTTGCAGCTCCACTACAAGGACGAACCGTACGCTTGCGTGTGCTCCTTGCTCAAGCCGAGCGTGATCGTCCACGAAGACGCGAGAGGAGTCGTAGATTGCGGTCGCGTTTTCTGGCTCGTCCTTCCCACCCGTCTCAAGAGGTGGTTGGAGCTCACGGTCCGAGATATTCTCGTCGTGAACTACGGTTGCGCCGATTGGGAGACGACGTTACCGCCGAACATGAGGTACGAGATGCTGATGGATTCCCCATTGAAGACGGCGGCGACGACGACGACGACGAAGAAGAAGACGATGAGAGCGAAGAAGACGATGACGGCGACGACAGCGATGGCGACGACGAAGAGAGCGAAGAAGACGACTACGAGTGCGACAGCGAAGACGAGAGCGACGACGGTGAAGACGACGCTCCGGCAGCGAGAAGAAGGGATAGGAAGAGGAAGAGACGAGAGGACGGAACGGGTTCGTTTAAATACGCTTTCAGAACGTTCTTACCGAGACTTGGTTTGGGAATAGCCAGCAAGTTCAAAAGGAGGAAAACGCTTTGCAGTCCGGTGCCGTCTCTGAAGAGACTGGAAAACTTCGATCGCAGCATAGAAATGTACTTTCGCTACGAACTTCCCGGGATGCCCAAATGCAGGCTTCGTCCGACAGTCCGGGAGAAGGACGACGAACGAGCGTGGGACGTTCGCGTCGCCGAGGACCTTGTTCGGATCAAGTAGGAGAAAAGATTACAGGGAAGAGCTCACCCTAGAGCTGTGCGTCGACGACGACGACGAAGACGTGGTCGGAGGCGAACGCATCATGGATCTCGACGAGCTGATGGAAGTCGATCGAGGGGCCATATCGCCGGAAATGGCAAAGTCCTTGGAGCTGATCGATCCGAGGGCCATAATCAGGGATCCGGAATGCCACCTCATATCCTTCCGACACATGCTGGCCTGGAATATGGAGTCGTACATGTTCGAGCCCGATTACTTTCTGCGCAGATCCTTTCCGTCCTGCGAGGCGGAGGAAATAAGCCAACTGTACATGAAAAAACTAAATAAAGTCAAACACGGCGGTTCCTCTAAAGAATCGGAGAAAAATTCCTTCATGGAATTGCTAGATGGGATTTAAATGACGAGGAGAACGCTGGACATTTACAAGTTTTACGATGAAATGCAGGAGAATAACAACTCGCAGATTGTCGACGCGGATTAACGAACCTACCGCGATGATGGCGAGGCAAGATGACCGCACAATCGAAGTTCAGTGTTAAGATTGATACAAATAGTATGTAGATTTGAAGAGATTTGAACAAATAAAGAATGAAAAAAAAATATGAAAAAAGCCCAAGTGTCAGTTAATTTTTGTCTCTCTTGACAACATATTGTGGAGTTTTTCGCAAGCTTACAAAAACGATAAGTTCGACATTTCTGGACTTAGGACAAATTTACGACTTTTGTTGGACCTTCCTGGATTTTGTTGGAGAACGTAGGGCGCCAGGTAGAACGGTCACGTGTGAGTGATTCCGTTCTCGCGTCGTCGTTCTGATCGAAAGCTCCCTGTTGAGATAGGAGACTATAAAAGCCCCACAGTTTGAAATCTCCCCACTTCACGAAAAAAAGTTTGCACCTGATTGTGGATTGTGTGGTTAGTAAATTCCATAGCCATAATGTCCATAGCGCACACTAAACTATAAGCTGTTGGAGCATTTTGGGGAAATTGACTCTCCTTTTTTCCATCCCAAACAAAATATTATTAATAAATCAACATGGTCCATCTCAGTCATCTTAGCCAGTCACAAAATTAGGCTAGGGAGTTTGTTTTCAACAGCAGACACACACTACAGAACGGAGTGCGTCAAAACGAGTGTTTGTTAATTTTTAGTGCTAAAGAACCATGAAACGTCCTAGAATAGGCCTGTCAGGAAAAATTGGTCTGGGGTAAAAATCGGTCCGACGGACTGATTTTGACCTCATAAGTACTTGCCAAATGTAGTCCACATAAGCCAAAATTAGTCCGCTGAAATATACTTTGCTGCAGAGCACACTCGGAAACATTACGTCCGCAATAGATTTTGGCGGAAACAAAAATTCCTAAGCTTTTACAGACGCGCATATGCTTATCTAGCCAATCACAATGATGTCCCTAGCTGAAGCCTTAATTTGCATACATCACCCTATATAAGAGTTTAAGTTCAGCATGTACTTGCGTTTAGTTGATAGTAGAGCCTTCGCGGTTAGTGAACATTGGAATAACAGGAAGGAAAGTCTTAGCTATGTACACGGATATACATTATCTGTAGCTGTTGTATTTTTAATAGTGTTACAGTATATATGCTATGAACAATTACATACTGTACATTAAGATAAAATTTAATTTCATATTCATAACTCATACCGCCTCCACGCCTCATATATTTGGTAGAATGAGAGGGTGGGTGCGTGGGTGAACGACGTGAAAGGGTTTTTGAAATTTAACATTTAACATGTAGATTCCGTTACGCTAGACACAGCACAGTGGTTTTAAACCACCAATCACAATGATGTCCATCGCTGAAGCCTGAATTTACAGACATCACCCTACACAAGAGTTTAAGATCATGATGTACAGTACAGTATTTGGCTTTTTTGATAGCAGAGGCTTCGAGGGTTTTTTTCAGTGACAGGACAAACTAGGGATGATACCCCCTTCTAAATCCACTACTCATATATTTGGTAGAAAGAGAGGGTGGGTGAACGTCGTGAAAGGGTTTTTGAAAATTAACATGTAGATTCCGCTAGCCAGAGCACAGTGATTTCAAACCACCAATCACAATGATGTCCATCGCTGAGGCCTGAATTTGCATACATCAACCTATATAACAGTTTAAGATCGGCATGTACAGTACAGTATTTGTGTTTAGTTGATAGTAGAGCCTTCGCGGTTAGTGAACATTGGAATAACAGTTAGGAAAGTCTTAGCTATGTACACGGATATACATTATCTGTAGCTGTTGTATTTTTAATAGTGTTACAGTATATTGCTATGAACAATTACATATATTGAGATAAAATTTAATTTCATATTCATAACTCATACTGCCTCCACGCCTCATATATTTGGTAGAAAGAGAGGGTGGGTGAACGTCGTGAAAGGGTTTTTGAAAATTAACATGTAGATTCCGCTACGCTAGACACAGCACAGT
>NW_022685220.1:1842232-1854836 GCF_011630105.1 Anneissia japonica
AGATGTGTATAAGATATATATACATTTCCTTCTAGAAACCACTCAATTGCATCATTGGGAGAAGCTGATGATGTTTATGCCTATGTGGACTACACCCAGTTTCTAATTCATAATACACAAAAGCTGATACAAAGACACTCCTAGCACTGCAGCAAAAACCTATTGTAGACCAGCATCAAGACAAACACCCCATTGTCGACCACCCCTACCTTACAATGGTATAATCCACTGTTGGGTGGCTTTGGACAGGGGTGGAATTGGACAGGGGTGGCTTTATTCCGATTTCCGTACGAACTCGTATAGTGTAGCACTATAGCAGGTGTAGGCGGATCGATTTAGGCTAATCCAAAATGTCCAGGCCGGACCAATATTATCCAAGGAGGACTGATTTTGGCCGGCCAAAATCAGTCCCCCCGGACAAATTTTAGCGGCTAAAATCGGTCCCCGGACCAATTTTAGCCCGGACCAATTTTTTCGTCCGCTGTTGCAAAGAAAAAGGGTTATTGATTTCAAAATCAATTTGCCTAGCCTAGATTCTGACTAGCTAGGTTCTGCTCGTTCATTTAGAGACAGAATTATATCCCGATGACAAACTGGTGTAGGCCTAAGTACAGTAGGACGACAGTACTACAGGTACTAGGCCTAGGATTTTGTTGTGAAAGTTGAAGTGCATGTACAAAATGCACTATAGGCCTATGTTTAAAAAAAAAATTGTTAATTATTATTGGTTGGCCTGGTACTGGGGCAGGCAGGCCAGCTTTACCACTGAAAGTCCTGGAATTCGACGATGACGTCAGTGCACGTTTACAAACGCCATTGATTAGAATGAAAATAGACGCGCTGAATTTCGTTGTTTTTTTTCATGAAAGATATAATTTATCGAACATTTATCTATATAAAAACAAGATTAATATTGTAGAAATTGTATTTCTAAAGATGCATATAATTCATATTTCATTTGGCAGACAATAAATATTCAGGAAGATATAATAAAAACGATTATTAATTCTAAAATGTGCATCAAATCTCAGCTATTATTAATCAGTACGGTATGTAGCCTATTATGTTTAAAGTCTTAAAATATTAATTTCTAATTAGGCCTAGTATATAACAAATAATTGTATTAAAGTTTAGGTTCTCATGATGTCAGATAACTTATTGAATATGATGCTATATTTTGGGCTCTGACTTAATTTAACGATGGCCCTGTCAGTAGTAGGCCTAATGACAATATTTGTGCTTTTTTAGCCATGTAGTAAAATAGTACTATTATTTTCAGTGTACAAAATGAGAGTAAATAAGATGTAGTAGAAGAAGAAGAGGAAGAGGAGGAAGAAGAACTTAGCTTTTTTTTAAATAATAATAGATGTGTTGAGTATATTGATATTGATTGTGCGATGAGGGGTTTTTTTTTATATCTTTCGGTGTTATTTACACATGCCAATTCTCAGAAAATATTTTATAATTTTATTATATTATCACCTTTTTATTTCATAGATATTTTTCAAAACATAACTGCTTTAAAACATCATTTATAGACCCATTAAACACAAAAACTGCTCTGGCTTCGGGGGCTTCGCCCACGACCCCACCGTGGCCCTTAGGCAGACCCCTGGACCCCACGCCCAGAGAACCCCCCCCCCCTGAAATGACTTGGCTACGGGCCTGCCAGCACTAGGGGAAGGTGACACAGTGCGACTTAAACCTCACAGACTAGGACATAAAGAGTGGCAGAAAGGAGTAGTCACGAGAAGATTGGATGAAAGATCTTATGAGGTGGATACACCAACAGGCATCTACAGGAGAAACAGAATATACCTAAGAAAAACGCCTGAATCACCACCAGACACAACACCATCAATGCAGTTTATGGACATAGATACTCACATAGACAGACAGCTTCAAGAACCACAACCAACACCGACATCAAAAAGTGGTATCATCAAACAACCCGAGCCACAAACACTGGAAACCAAACCACAGACACCAAACAAGAACAACCACCAGATGACCCAGCAGCGCCGATCGTCCAGAATCAAACGACGACCAACTTATTTGAAAGATTATATAACTACAACTTAATCAAACTCCATATCTGAACTGTACTCATTACTAAATATATGACACTCAGTTTAATAACTCAAAATAATTCAGATACAGAGCAACCAGTACTGGAAGTTTTATTACAACTGTGTTACATTTGATGTTATGTTTTTAGATTTTTTAAAGTAAAAAAAAAATAAAATAAAAAAAAACTACAGAAAGAAAGATAAAGAAAGAACAAGTTAAAAGTTATGTTTTATAAAGTTACTTGCGAGGCCCATAATGAATATTATATCATATATAGTTACTAACTAAAGAATCACAGAAACAGATAGTGATAATGACCAAATACCAGTAACGTTTATTCAATGATAATAATACTTCACAACTGTAATTTTCAAAATAACTCATTTCTTAAAAAGGGAAGGATGTTACAATATTGTACTGTATGACCCACAGAGGGCGCAATACATAAATATGTTGCTGAATAAATATGGCTACTTAGTAACGAAGTTCACGATCATAGTCCGTATTACTTTTGTTGTTGTACCTTCTTCACAAGATGTGAAACAAAGGTTGGCCAAACCACCCCTTCCGTGCTTATTTTACCCATATATATGTAGTTTATTGGATTTTCGCGACCATTTTGAAAAAAGCGCGCTCACGCAAAAGTTCCCAGATTAAACCCCTTTTACCTCACATATTCTGATTCCCCATAAAAAAAAAACTGGTCTAGAAAAACCATATGAGAATTTTTACCTCTCCAAGTGGCACCTATCTCATGTCAATTAGCCTGGTCTACTTATGGATAATGGCAACGATTTCTACCTCTGCAAAAGCAAGTTATGTATTTGTTGTATTTGTAGGTTCGTGTGTAGACAATAAATAAACAATCGACGACTGAATAGTGTCTCCAAGAGGCTTTAATGTAAGATGGCTACCTAGGCTAGCAGCAGAGAGCGATCGTAAACCATGTGTCCCTATTATAGAATGCGCAGTTACCCTAGACATTATCATCAGAGGGTGGATATTCCTACATCCCCCTTTCTAAGCCATGTTGATATATTAAAATTGTGAGAATCATACAGTAGAATGTTTTCTATTTACCATTTAGCCTACACACTAAAATCTAAAACAACTTGTTCACATTAGGCTATTGAACTCAATCCTCAATCCAAAGCTTCACATAATCCTTGTACCTCGTACTTGGTTTCGAGATTCTCCCACTACGCGTAACTACTGTGGAGGGGTTTGCATCTCCTTGAGGTGTCGGGTGAAATTCAATTTCAACTGTACGACGTGAACTAACCGGTCTTATTTCCGGAGTTGCAATCAGGGCTTTACGAATGTGTCTTATAATACCTTTGTCTGTCTTCACTATGTAAGATCTAGGTTCGCTTCGCTTTGCGACAACTTTACCATAACACTGTTGGTCGCGTACATATATTTCTTGCCCATCTCTTAGTTCTGGTAATACTCGTGTGTTTTGTCTCGCGTTAAAGGTTCTTTGCTGGTTTCCTCTGTAGCTATTCTCTCGAGCTTTAAATTTCGCTTCATCTGGTCCTTGTCAGTAAGATGGAGCAAGCTGAGCATCGGTAGTAGGAAGTTATGTGCGCAACCTTCTTCCCATCAACAACTCGCTCGGAGAAAATCCGTTAAGGAGTGGCGAAGTTCGGTACGCTAGGAGAGCCAAGTAGGGGTCATCGTTCTAATGCATTAACCCTTTAACCGTTCTCACTGCCCGTTCTACCTCTCCATTTGATCTTGGGTATCTTGGTGAACTCGTCACATGCGTACATCCATACTCTTTCATAAATTTACTAAAGAGTTCTGAGCTAAATTGAGGGCCATTATCTGACATGATGATCTCTGGGATGCCGTGTTGTGCAAAGATCTGCTTTAGCTTTTTCACCACGCATGCGGAGGAAATCTCGTGTAGATGCGAAACTTCTACCCATCTTGAAAAATAATCAACAACAATATGGTACTCCTTGTTCTTAAAATGAAACAAATCGATACCAAGCTTCTCCCATGGCCTAGATGGCAAAGCTGACGGTATAAGCGGCTCGATGTTTTCAGGTCGATGTACTGCGCATGTCCTACAGTTCTTGATCATTTCCTCAATAGCGCTAGAAAGACCCGGCCACCAAACGGATATTCGTGCTCGGTTGCGGCATTTCGTTATCCCGAGATTTTCCTGGTGGATTCGACCCAAAATGCCCAATCTCATGACTCGTGGTATCACAATACGTTCATCATACAGCAATAAGTCATCAACGATTGCGAGATGTGCTCTGTGTTCCCAATAAGTGTCCATTAATGGTACATTTGGTCTATACGGTGACCAACCGTTCATACAATACGCGCGTATTTGTTGGCATTACGCGTCCGCTTTCTGAGCATTGATAATCTCCCGAATGCGAGGAGCAGTTGCTGGCAAAGCCCCTATAGCAGCTTCTGCAAGTTCCTCCACTGCATTGACAAACTTTATATCTGTTTTCTCTGGTTTGTCGACTGGAGCCCTTGATAAGGACAAGGTAATTCAACAGAAGGACGCACATCTCCGCTCTCGAACATAGCGCGTGCGTACAGTCCTTTGATCCTCACTGTGGCATCGACAATCCGATACTAGTTGCGAGTACAGCCGTCAATTATTAGTCTATGCGTGCCATTCGTTTTATGGTGTTAGTTTTAATTTTATTAATTTTGAGTACATCGCAATGTCTGTTACATCTGATTTTTTTTTTACCGCGAGCTTGTTAAATGCTTCTATAAACTGCAATTTCATTTGTGAAAATTGACCAAGAAAATGAAAAGTTATAGCAATTTAAATTTTACGAATTTTATAAAATTTCATGTACTTATGTAACATTAATCTGTAATTTTGACAATGTTGGCATAAGGTGCCGAGAACGAACATTTGAGTATATACGGAACATTTATTAATTTTTTCTGCGAAGTGAGTCTCATGAACGACAATTCACCACAATTTTGGTAAAATTAATGTTGAAATGAAGAATGTATTTTCAGTCTAATGTTAGTGCAAAATATCATTCGGCCTTTATAATCACCGCACGACGCGCGATTATCATGGCAACTAACACGCGCGTGGGTAATTCGTCACGTACGCTGACGGTTTATGGTCTGGTTGCTATGGTTTTTGTGACGTTCAGCGTGTAGGGACGCACATGCGCCTAGAATGTCGATGCCATAGTTATAACAGAGCCTGGTTCTCACGAGAGCCCTAGTATCCGGATCGGGAGCTAACCGTTAGCGCTAACCGTTAGCACCTGCGTGAGAACGCCCGATCGGTTAGCGCTAACCGTTAGCGGTATCCGGATACGCTAACGGTTAGCAAGCGCTATCGGTAGCAAGTTGAGGGCGTTTCTATCATCAACCAATCACAAGTACGCGTTTACAATTTCCAGTTTCTTATTGGCCAGTGATTCGATCATCATATTGTTGGTATCCGGATCGGGATCTGTCATATAGACGCACGGCAGCTAACGGTTAGCAGGATCCTGATCCTGCTAACCGTTATCTGCCGTGTGAGAACATAGCCTTTGGTTATGTTCAGACACAACGACTTACGCTAGCGTAACGTTAATCGAGTGGTGTGAACTTGTGCGCGGCGTAGCGAACGCCAGTATTATCGCGCAATCACTGGCGTACGGTAATCCAGCAACAGACCCTAGATTAGCGTACGCCACTGATTTACGACAGTCACGCATCGGTGATTTTGAACTCAGCCAAGATTTGACCAATCAAAATACCAGGCACATGTACTATTATCGGGTTGTATCGTGCCAAGCGTAAACGGAAACGTAAAACACGGGGTGGCATTTTAGCTAGTTCCTTAGTCATTAACAATGAAACAAGGGGCTTGTGGTCTGTTTCAACCGTAAACTGCAATCCTGTGACGTAATCTGCAAATTTGTCACATCCCCACGTGACCGCCAATGCTTCCTTTTCGATCACGGCATACCGCTTCTCAGTTACGCTCAATGACCGTGACGCGTAGCATATCGGTTTCCTTTGACCATTCTCCTGTACCTGTAATAGCGTCGCGCCTATTCCATAATGAGAGGCATCCGTGGCTATGATAGTCTCGTGACTTCGGTCGTAGTGTGCTAATATGTCAGTTGAAGTAAATATGCTCTTAATGTGTTCAAATGCAGTACGCTGACTTACCACACTGTATCCTTTCGTAGGAGTTGTCGAGGTTCGCTAATCACCGCAAGTCTTGGAATAAATTTTCCTAAGTGATTGACCATGCCAAGGAATCTACGTATTTCTGATACGTCTTTCGGAGGTGGGTATTGCGATAGCGCTGTCGTTTTCTCCGGGTCAACGTGTATGCCTCCTTCGTCAATAATGTGACCTAAAAACTTAATATTTTTCATAGAGAATTGACATTTGCGAAGGTTGAGGCTTAGTCCTGATTCGCGTAGACGTTCAAACGTTGCCTTGACAAGTTCCTTGTGCACTTGTTTTTTTTTCACTATGAATAAGGATATCGTCCATATGACATATAATACCATCTATGCCCTCCAACACTTCAGTCATTGACCTTTGAAAAATTTCAGGGGCTGAGGTGATCCCAAATGGTAACCTATTAAAGCAAAACCTCCCAACTGGAGTTAGAAAGGTAGTTAGCTCCTCAGTGGAGTCATCTAGTGGGATTTGCCAAAAACCACTATTGGCGTCTAGTTTTGTGAATATCTTAATCTTTGATAGCTTAGCAAGGCTAAAATCCAAAGTGCTCATTGGGTGAATTTCCCTCAAAACTGACTTGTTTAGATCAACACAGATCCTAACTGAACCATCTCGTTTTGGCACACACACCATCCCTGAACACCAAGGTGTTGGCTTATTTATCGTAGATATTACTCCTTGGTCAACGATACGCTTTAATTCGGCTTTGACCTTAGGCAACAGTGGGTGAGGAACGTTATGAGGGGCATACAAACATACAGGTTTAGAACCTTCCTTAAGTGTAATTTTGTGTTTAACTCCCTTAAGTTTACCTAAGCCTTCAAACATACCCTTAAACTCTTTGTAAACCTCATTGCCATGTACTACATTATGTACTTCATAGACTCTGGCAATTAACCCCAGTGACAAACATACGTGTCTACTTAATAAAGGCCATTTTTGGTTCTTTATAACATAGATAATATCGCTGACTGATCTCTTTTTATAACGCATGGCGACGTTACATGACCCGAGTACCTCTAATGGTGTTCCCCCAGGACCCTTTAAGCATTGTGAAACCTTGTTCAACTTTAAATGCTTAACCAAAGCATGAGTGTCTCCTACAACACTAACCGTAGCACCTGTGTCTATTTTAAAAGTGACATTGGCATTGTTTACCTTAATGTTGACGGTCCAGTCATCCTACTCAACATTTAACACATTTATTTCACCCAGAAAATCGTCATCTGTGTCACTACCATAATTATTTACTTCCGCAACTTTAGGGTGTCTAGCATACCTGCAGTGGTTCTACGACACACTTTCATGAAATGCCCTGTTTTCTTACATTTATTACATTTTGCTCCACTTGCAGGACACTTACTTCTTGGGTGGTTCTCATGACCATGGTTTGGGTTCCCTTTTTACCTGTGGACTAGGATTTACTACCATGAGTTTTTCCCTGAGTGTTCTTATAAGTGTTTTTACCATTCAATTTACTCTTAACATAGTCCA
This sequence comes from Anneissia japonica, assembly GCF_011630105.1. NCBI lineage: Eukaryota > Metazoa > Echinodermata > Crinoidea > Comatulida > Comatulidae > Anneissia > Anneissia japonica. The sequence continues at coordinate 1,849,985 of NW_022685220.1, forward strand.
CTGGCATTGGATTCTCAATGCAAACCATCTTTTTCAGCTGTAATCTCGTTGCCTCAGCACTGCGGCCCATTGTAAGCGTTTGGGTTAGCGTGAGCTTTGCTTCCCTAAGCAGCCGAGATTTTAAACTGTGATCACTAACCCCAATGACAATTTTATTGTGGATGAGATCGTCTTTAAGCGCACCAAAATCACATGAATCACTTAAGCGTTTCAGCTCAGTTACGAACTTTTTCCCTTTGAACCCGTGAGTTAAATATGTATCGTTCATAAATTACATTGGTTGCAGGCTCAAAATAAGCTCCAAGCTTTTCAATAATGGTGTCTGTTGTAAGACCTTCTTCAGGCAGTTTGAGTGTCATATAAATTTGATGGCATTCTCTTCCCATGACAGACAGTAATGTAGCTACCTCACTTTGGCCTCTTTGGCCGCTAGTCCCGTTGCAATTGCGTAATTGACCCATTGGGATTTAAAAAATCTCCAATTCTCTCTAACGTCGCCGTTAGTGTCCAGAGGAAGTGGGCCAGGGAAATGTATTGTTGATGACGCCGACCCATAATGTATATCAGTACAATACTCACAGGTAGCCTGAACGTCGAGCGACCACTGTCGATACCTGTTGGCCTTGCTATGTGGCCTGCTGCGAAATGGTTAGGGCCCTATCAACTTACGCCTCGTGACTGTGTTCTAGTACGGCTGAACCGTCTAACATTCAATCGCCAATCACACCGCTGGCACCATGTTGTATTTGTAGGTTCGTGTGTAGACAATAAATAAACAATCGACGACTGAATAGCGTCTCCAAGAGGCTTTAATGTAAGATCACCTCTTGTTATTGTCAGTGAATATCACTTTTCAGATAATTCAAAGCACGTTTCAGGTCATTTTCAGTTTTCCAAAACTTTCCATCATTTACGCGCCTTACGCTCATTTCCACGTGCACAGCACGTGCTGGTGTTGGAGATTACGTTTTGTTACATATTTTGGGTTTGTGGCAGTGTATTCATATCACTACCGTGCGCATGGATGTCAAGACGTACGCGTACACATGCGTAAATCTTTTAAAATGCTCAAAATTACTCTTTTTTAAAACTAAGGCCTATTTTCAGACTAGGTAGATAAACCCTGCTCAACTCACCGGGTATATCTAAGCCGGGCTTTAATCAGAGTTAAGGGGTTTGGGGCTTCTATTGATTTCGGGTAAAAATATGACCAATCAACATTCAATTATGTGTGCAGTGAGCGAGCGTACGTATGTTTCGAGCGCATTGTTTCGAAACACGTTTCCTAGTTAAGGTCATTAAAATGCAATTCTCGCGTCTGGCTAATCCCGGTAGTCTGAACGCCCGACAAAGTTAAGCCAGGCCTAACGGTGATCCAGGCTTAAGTCAAGCCCGGCTTATCTCTGTCAACGGAGCCTAATTAGAGCATATTTTAGCATATAAATCTTTTCAATCCACACCGCGTGCGCTTCCTGAGGGTTAAAGTGCCGCGGATCACCACCAAACTCGTCCTCAGTTACGAGTTCAAATCTAGTTCTTCTTCACGAGCGGATCGCCTCTTGTTATTGTCAGAGATCGTTTTTGGTGATCCGCTTCTCGAGAGATCTTCTTACTTCCTTCCATTTTTGTTAACATGATATCTCAAAATTGCCAAGAGCAAAGCACAAGCCCATTTCAACAAACATTTGGCTTGGCCTGGAATAGTCACAATAAGGTTTTCAATGTGCCCAGTCATGCGTGACGTCATCTACGCGCAATTTTGCGTTTATACATTATCGATCATATCACCCTAACCAATTGTCATATTTCAATCATATTTAGTGGGCATAAATTTCAGGTCAAGGTTGAATAACACGTACCGAAATATTTTGCGTGCGTCTCATAACGCGTGCGTTAAAATTTTAAAATGCTCAAAGCCACTTTTTGACTAAATTAAGCACGTTTCAGGCCATTTTGAGCATTTTAAATTTTTTGCATGTACGGAAGCTATACATTACGTTTTTTTTCATATTTTGGGTTCCTGACATTGTTTTCACAAATTTCCATTGTTTTTAGTCATCTTATGGCCTATAGCAATGCCGTACGCGTGCATCAAACATAGAGATCTTTGCGCGCGTTTATGCCGATATACAGTGAAAATAATAGGCCTTTTATTATTCAGTTCAGGGCTGAATGTCATGTACCTTAATTTTAGTTCGCGCGTCATATCGTGGGCGTACGCGTGCGTCAATATTTTAATTGCTCAAAATCATGCCTATTTTTAATCAGTTATAGCTCCTTGAGATGAACTGTGACCCCCCAATTTTTATTACATATTCTGATAACACGAGTTGTAGATATAACTTTATAGATCATTTTGGCTGATCAGATATTGTGACGTCATCATATTGCCATCTGAATTAAAAGACTAAATTTTTTTATATGACGTAATAATTTTTATACAGATTTGACCGTATTTCGCTTATACTTCATCAACCGACTCCCACATTTGTGTATGTGTATTCTCTTTCAGACGTGTACCATTCATTTATCATTTTGATGACGTCATCATGGACAAAATGAATGATTTTTTGGACCCCTTCATCTCTCTTTCTCCATATCTGTGAATTTTCACGACAGGACGGCGGCAGACTATATTTCGACGCTATCAGTTCATATGAAGGGAAAATTCGTGTGGCATTACCGACCAACAGGGGTTTTTAAATGACACTCGACAAGGTTCAATTTCGTGTGCCATTACCGTCCGTGAGCGCATCATGACGTGCGCGTACGTGTGTGTTAAAATTTGAAAATTCTCAATATCACTTTTATATATAATTTAAAGCACGTTTCAGGTCATTTTCAGCATTCCAACGTTTTCCATAATTTACACATATCAATTTATTACATATTCTGAAAGCCCATGAGTTATAATTTTAACCTCTTCGGTCCTAGTGGCCTTATATAAGGACATTTGTTTGGGTCTACTAGCTCTTTGATGTTCCAGAAAAAGTGTCTGCTGCCCTTTCTAGTTTGATTTTCCATATTGTCTATAACAACCATCTAAGTTACACTGTCTGATGTTTCAGAAAAGGTGTCTGCTGCCCTCTCTAGTAAAATGCCAAAAATTACTATTTAAAAAACAAATTAAAAATTAAAAAATAAATTAGATAATGTTTTATGCCATTTTGAGCATTTTAAAATTTTTCAATTGCCACCGCGCGCACTTGCTGAGGGTCAAAGTGCGCTGGATCACCTAACTCGTCCTCAGTGACGAGTTGAAATCTAGTATTTTTATATCTCTATGGGAGAATTATCTTGTGTTTCTAGTAGGGGTGTCAGGAAAAATTTGGTACGGGGCAAAAATCGGTCCGGCAGACTGATTTTGGCCTCATAATTACTTGCCAAATGTAGTCCACATAAGCCAAAATCAGTCCGCTGAAATTTACTTTGCTGCACAGCACACTTGGAAATATTACGTCCGCAGTAGATTTTGGAGGAAAGAACAATTCCTAAGCTTTTACAAACGCGCATATGCTTATCTAGCCAATCACAATGATGTCCCTATCTGAAGCCTTAATTTGCATACATCACCCTATATAAGAGTTTAAGATCAGCATGTACTTGTGTTTAGTTGATAGTAGAGCCTTCGCGGTTAGTGAACATTGGAATAACAGGAAGGAAAGACTTGGATATGTACACGGATATACATTATCTGTAGCTGTTGTATAGTGTTACAGTATATTTGCTATGAACAATTACATACTGTACATTGAGATAAAATTAATTTCATATTCATAACTCATACCGCCTCCACGCCTCATATATTTGGTAGAAAGAGAGGGTGGGTGCGTGGGTGAACGACGTGAAAGGGTTTTTGAAATTTAACATGTAACATGTAGATTCCGCTACGCTAGACACAGCACTGTGGTTTTAAACCACCAATCACAATGATGTCCATCGCTGAAGCCTGAATTTACAGACATCAGCCTATATAAGAGTTTAAGATCATGATGTACAGTACAGTATTTGGCTTTTTTTTATAGCAGAGGCTTCGAGGGGGTTTTTCAGTGACAGGACTAACTAGCATACCCCCTTCTAAATCCACTCCTCATATATTTGGTAGAAAGAGAGGGTGGGTGAACGTCGTGAAAGGGTTTTTGAAAATTAACATGTAGATTCTGCTACGCTAGCCACAGCCATAGGCGTAGATACCAGGAGGATGGGGGGATATATCCCCCACCCCCAATATTTGACAAAGGGGATGGTCCATTGTATCATCCCCCCAATATTTTGACTATGTATGGGATAAAATGGAGCTTTACACACTTAGAAAGACTGTCACAGAAATAATTTGCACTGTCTTATGCGCTTACAAAATGAAAATTAGCATAATGTATTAATGTTGATAACAAAATTATTTTATCTGGTACCAATCTAGGCTCTTCTTTCCTTAGATGTTAGATGTGCTTGCAAAGAGAACCACATTTCACACTGAAGGGTGTGTACGACATCAGTAATGTTATGTTAATTCCAAGAATGTGTAAGGTTATATCGGTTGATGAGGAATTTATTGATTAGGCCTATAATAGGAAATTGCATCAATTTATTTTGCAAAAACAAGGTTTCCAGCTTCAGAGGGGGGCACATCCCCTGTCCGCACAAGGGCACACATTGGCGCTAACACTAGGCGCGTAACAGGGGTTCTTGGGTCAGAGTGGGTATTTATTTATTTATTTATTTATTTATTTTTATTTCAACCATCTTTAAAGAGGTAACCCTTCTAGTTTAGCCCAGTAGGTTAACTGATATTCAGGGGCCCTCAGTACAGTACAAACAACATCATTACAACATAATAATAATAATAATAATA
>NW_022685220.1:1854912-1885853 GCF_011630105.1 Anneissia japonica
GTAATAGTAATAGTAATAGTAATAGTAATAGTAATAGTAATAATAGTAATAGTAATAATAGTAATAGTAATAATAGTAATAATAATAATAATAATAATAATAATAATAATAATAATAATAATAATAATAATAACAACATACAATCCTCATTTCCCGGTTAATAATTTTACCATACCCACCCCACCCCACTCCCCATATAGAAAACAATACGACATAGGGATTATCTTATTTATAATATAGGCCACACACGTGTGTTTGAAACTAAATATAAGCATTTTCATCATGGTTTTATTTATTACAAACATATTCTTTCACCATCTATACACATTGAGGCCCTTCTTTTAGGTTAAAATGATCTATCTTAAATTTGTCTTTCTTGAGTTTGGGACTATTATGTGTTTAAATAACTTAAAAGGATAAAACTAAAAAAGCCCTAAAAAGTGCGCGCCAAGCACGCAAATATTTTTGTGTTTTTAATTCTAATTTCGTTGGAAATGATGAAAACTCCCTAAAATGTGCAATTTATAGAGGAAATTGGCCTACCGTAACAAGAAATGCGCGCAAAGAATTTGAGAATTTTAGGCACTTTCAGAGGATGCATTTGTCAATGGCTGGGGAAAGATTTTCCAAAGATGGATATTTTCTCCTTGTCCCCCGGTGCTTTTAATTCTAATTTCGTTGGAATTGATCAAAACTCCCTAAAATGTGCAATTTTTAGAGGAAATTGGCCCATGTTAACAAGAAATGCGCGCGAAATTTGAGGTTTTTAGGCACTTTCAGGGGATGAAAAGGCATTCATAAAGGGGTGGGGAAGATTTTACAAAGATGGATATTTTCCCCTTGTCCAATCCAGTGGTTACGCCATTGGGCAGCATAGATCAAAGGAGTTATGACAGTTTTTGAAGTGGAGAAGGGGTTGCAGGGTGTTGTGAGTCTGGTCATTACGATATCTTCCTTTTTATTCTTGTCTTTATTTTTCTCTTCTCTTTTTCTTTCCTTTTCTTTTCCTCTTCTTTCTCTTTCCCTCCCTCTCCCCTCTTTCTTTTCTCTTATTACCCAGCCCGGTACGACGGCTTGGTCATCCCGGTAAAAACCGGCAGGGGAGAGGCAGTTTTCCTGGCTAACACGCCAATCATCCCCCCCAATGAAAAATATTTTTCTACGCCACTGGTCACAGCATGCACAGTCATTTCAAACCACCAATCACAATGATGTCCATCGCTGAGGCCTGAATTTGCATACATCACCCTATATTATACAGATATTGCCTGCTTAGAGGTGTAATATAACATTTGATATCCCCGAGGGAATTATATTTTTTCGAAGGATTATATTTCCCGATATTTCCCTACGGGGAAATATAACGTTTTCGATCCTCGTAGCGCTAGTCACGTGATGGCATTTCGACCAATCACGTACTCGTATTTACATAGGCTATGTAATATAAAAGTTTAAGATCGGCATGTAAAGTTATATTTGTGTTTAGTTCATAGTAGCCTTCGCGGTTAGTGAACATTGGAATAACAGGAAAGACTAAGCTATGTACACGGATATATATTACCTGTAGTTGTATTTTTAATAGTGTTACAGTATATTTGCTATGAACACTTACATACATTGACATAAAATTTAATTTCATATTCATAACACATACCGCCTCCACGCCTCATATATTTGGTAGAAAGAGAGGATGGGTGGATGGGTGAACGTCGTGAAAGGGTTTTTGAAATTTAACATGTGGATTCCGCTACGCTAGCCACAGCATGGTTTCAAACCACCAATCACAATCACAACTATAGATAATATGTTCAATAGAACATGAACCCAGTCATTTTTTCCAAGAAAACCACTGTGACCTTTAACCTCAACCTCTGAACACCCCATGTTTGGTAGGAGTCTGTCTAATGCAATTGGTCCAATCGTTAGTCACTGGCAATATTTGATAATTTTCACTATAGTGACTCTTGTGATTTTTTACCTATAGGTGAAGAATAGTTTTTCATGTTTAGAAGGTCCTAAGGATCATTCCTGGTAAATTCGAGCTCAATTGGGCTATATTGAAAATTTGACCCTGATGACCCCTACGTAACGACTGATGCCAGACAGGGGTGTAGGAGGTGTCACTGGTTCTTTCAATCGTTTGCCATTAGTAACATTTTAAACCTTTGACCTATGAACTTTGACATGGGGTGAAGAGTATTTTTTCGTGTTTAGAAGGTCCTAAGGATCATTCCTGGTAAATTTGAGCTCAATTGGGCTATTTTCAAAATTTAACCCCGATGACCCCTGTGACCCCTGATCTCAGACTGGGGTGTAGGAGGTGTCGCCGGTTCTTAATGACGAAATTCGATTGAATTTGGTCCAATGGTTTGCCATTAGTAGCATTTTGAAATGTTACTAGAGAGAACAAAAGAATAACCCTTTAATGACCTTTGACCGTAAATCGCTGAACACCATAAGACCCTACATTATGCCAATACATATGTGCCCAGGACAAGACTGTGCTATGATATTTGTGACAGAATTCATTTTTTTGAAAGTTTTTTACCCTAATGACCCCTATGTGACCTTTGACCCCAAGCCGTGAACACCCCATGTATCCATGTGCCATTAGTAGCGTTTTGAAATGTTGCCAGAAAAAAGATAAAAATTACCCCTTAATGACCTTTGACTCCTTATCCCTGAACACCCTATAGACCCTGCCTTATGCCAATGTAAAGGACAAGACTGTGCTACGTTATTTGTGAGACAAGTAGTCTTTTATACGATTTTTGGTTTTTTGACCCTAATCCCCTTATGTAACCTTTGACCCCAAATTGTGAACAACACATAAATGGGAGGTGGCACCGGTCCTACTGACCAAGTTTTAATTAAATCGGTCCAGTAGTTTGCCACTAGTAGCCTTTTAAAATGTTTCCAGAAAGAAAGGACTAGATACTATGTTCAATAGAACATGAACCCAGTCATTTTTTAAGAGATAACCACTGTGACCTTTAATCTCAACCTGTGAACACCCCATGTTTGGTAGAAGTCTGTCTAATGCAATTGATCCAATCGTTAATCTTGATAATTTTCACTATAGTGACCCTTGTGAATTTTTACCTATAGATGAAGAGTAGTTTTTCATGTTTAGAGGATCATTCCTGGTAAATTCGAGCTCAATTGGGCTATTTTGAAAATTTGACCCCGATGAACCCTATGTAACCACTGATGCCAGACAGGGGTGTAGGAGGTGTCACTGGTTCTTAATGGTCAAATTTGATTGAATTCGGTTCAATCGTTTGACATTAGACGTAGCATTTTAAACCTTTGACCTATGAACTTTGACATATGGGTAAAGAGTATTGTTTGTGTTTAGAAGGTCCTAAGGATCATTTCTGGTAAATTTGAACCCGATGACCCCTATGTGACCCCTGATCCCAGACTGGGGTGTAGGAGGTGTCGCCGGTTCTTAATGACGAAAATTGATTGAATTTGGTCCAATGGTTTGCCATTAGTGCGCATTTTGAAATGTTACTAGAGAGAACGAAAGAATAACCCTTTAATGACCTTTGACCATAAATCGCTGAACACCATAAAGACCCTACCTTATGCCAATACATATGTACCTAGGACAAGACTGTGTTATTTGTGACAGAAGTCTTTTATCCATTTTTTTGAAAGTGTTTTACCCTAATGACCCCTATGTGACCTTTGACCCCAAGCAGCGAACACCCCCATGTATGAGAGGTGTCACCGATTATACTGACCAGGTTTGGTTGAAATCGGCACAACCGTTTGGCACTAGTAGCGTTTTGAAATGTTGCCAGAAAAAAGATAAAAATTACCCCTTAATGACTTTTGATCCCTTATCTCTGAACAACCTATAGACCCTGCCTTATGCCAATGTATATGTACAAAGGACAAGACTGTGCTACGTTATTTGTGACACAACTAGTCTTTTATTTTTTTTACCCTAATGCCCCTTATGTGACCTTTGACCCCAAGTTGTGAACAACACATAAATGGGAGATGGCACCGGTCCTACTGACCAAGTTTTAATAAAACCGGTCCAGTAGCTTGCCACTAGTAGCCTTTTAAAATGTTGCCAGAAAGAAAGAAAGAAACTGCTAAGAAACAGAACCCAGTCAGCTGCTGCTGACTGGGTAAAGAAGGAAGAAACTGCTAAGAAACAGAACCCAGTCAGCCGCTGCTGACTGGGTAAAGAAAAAAACTGCTAGGAAACAGATCCCAGTCAGCATGCTGCTTACTGGGTAAAGAAAGATGAAACTGCTAAGAAACAGAACTCAGTCAGCTGCTGCTGACTGGGTAAAGAAAGAAATTGCTCGGAAACAGAACCCATTCAGCATGCTGCTGACTGGGTAATGATGTCCATCGCTGAAGCCTGAATTTACAGACATCACCCTATATAAGAGTTTAAGATCATGATGTACAGTACAGTATTTGGCTTTTGTTGATAGCAGAGGTTTCGAGGGTTTTTTTCAGTGACAGGACCAACTACCATATCCCTTTCAAAATCCACGCCTCATATTTAGTAGAAAGAGAGGGTGGGTGATTCGTGAAAGGGTTTTTGAAATTTAACATGTTGATTCCGCTACGCTGATTTCAAACCACCAATCACAATCACAATGATGTCCATCGCTGAAGCCTAAATTTGCATACATCACACTATATAAGAGTTTACGGTCATGATGTACAGTACAGTATTTGGTTTTTGTTGATAGCAGAGGCTTCGAGGGTTTGTGCACGTGGAAGAATAAGGGAAAACCTAGCTATATAGGCTCTAGAGTACACAGATATATACTAGTTGTTAAAGATAGTTTATTGTGTGTGTGTGTGTGTGTGTGAAATAAAAAACGTAACAGTATACTTCCCTGCACATTGCTTATGTTATATATCAAGTCAATCTTATGTATCTTTCGTTTCTCATGCATGCATTTTGGGTGATGACCACACACACGATTATACATAGCATATATCTGTCTCTTATACACATCTTAGTTTGCCACTAGTAGCCTTTTAAAATGTTGCCAGAAAGAAAGAACTAGAGATACTATGTTCAATAGAGCATGAACCCAGTCATTTTCTAAGAGATAACCACTGCTACCTTCAACCTCAACCTGTGAACACCCCATGTTTAGTAAGAGACTGTCTAATGCAATTGGTTTAGTCACTAGCAATATTTGATAATTTTCACTATAGTGACCCTTATGGTTTTTTAACCTATAGGTGAAGAGTAGTTTTTTTTATTAACATAAAATAATTGATTCGCATTAACTCCGCTTCCGATTTCTTTGACTGGTTGAAATAAAGAATAGCCCCTATCAATTGCATTTCGCTGTGATGATTGGTCAAGGAAATTTATCGATAAACTGGTTGCTAGGCAGATTGTTATCAACAAAGTTGTAAAATATAAATGTGTCAATTTTCCCTTGATTTAATAAATAGTGTATTTTATATTGGATTCCATATGATTTGTTGCTTGCTGTTTCATTTTGTAGCTGAAAGAACCTGGGTGGAAATTATTATTATTATTATTATTATATAGAGAGCTACATATATATACAGTATGTCCATATATCCAGTTAATGTTTTCCACAGCAGTGTCTTCCTGTACTCTCTGGACGACCGAAAATAACCTCTGAGGCGTATTAGGCGACCAATTACTTCTTTTTCTATTTTATTTTTTTTAAATCAGGGACAAGGATAAACGACCATACCCCCTTCTAAACCATGCCTGTTATATATTTGGTAGAAAGAGGGGGGTGAATGTGTGTTGAATAATAATACACTGTATACAACGATATTCCCTGCTGTTGGATCATTATTTTTTCCTTGTTTTCAGCACTTTAATTAATGGATGTCGACTTACTAAAATGTCAACTAATTATATCTTCCTTGTAAGGTGTACATCACCCGCCCCTGAAACTAAAAAGAAAGCACAATCTTTCTTTTACTTCTTGTACTGTACTAACCAAACCCAGAGGTGACGGAACTAGGGGGTGCTGTGTTATGGAGAGTAGTGTGTGACCGGAAATGGTCTGCAGTCAGTTGGTTGTTACATGCATGCTCCAGTGATGTTGGAGTATATAGTACAGCAATATGAAACTATTATGTAGCTAACGAATGAATAAAGTTCGGAGTTTGTCGGGTAGTGAAATGATTATTTCACATTTTAAGTGCTCCCTAAATTCATAAGTGTAAGCTAAATTACGGTGATTAATTTAATTAGCGAAGATATGGTGACAATTATTTCGAATCCCTCTTTCCAAGAGGGGATGCAAATGCTTTGTGAAAATAAGTACGCCGCGGTACTCATTTTCACAAAGAAATACACACAACTGGTTAGCTAACAATTATGTCAATGTTACATGAACATCTGAGAAGGAAGGTGCAATCACGTTGTTACCTAGCAAACGTCTGTACTGTATGGGGGAGGGGCTGCTGATGTACTGTGTAGCGGGGACGATGAGGCATATAAGACTAGGCCTAGCTAAGACAGTGGAATTATATGTGATAGAAAGTACACTTTCGGAAGAAATAAATTAAAATAAGAAAAAAAATAACTAAGAATAATTCATTTGCAGAGGTACCCTATTTAAAGTACGGTATTATAAAATGCTAACAATGCGGCTCTTAGCCCTGGCTTGGGCAAAGGCATCCATGTGCAAAGCAGTGGTGTTTGTTTATCCATAAAAGCACGCCGGGAAAGTTTGCCTTACCAAGAAAAGGTGACGTATCTAGCTTATGACGTATGCATGCTAACTAATGTAAGTGTGACGTCACCAAAAAATGAGTATTTTCTATTATAATCAAAATATAATTAACTACAAAGTTTCTGGGCGTAAATTTCCTTAATATGAATGAAGGGTTGCTCAATCTCCTTGCCATACAAATTACAGCTCCCACTGACGTCTCAGCCGAGAAATACGGGTAGCTGAAGTTTTTCTCGCAAATCTGACTACAAAACCATATCCAAATTTCACGTTCCACTTTTGACCCTGAGTTGTGCTTCGCACTCGCCGCTGAAGGCGGCGTTCCAACCCTGTGTAGAGCCTCTGCTATCAAATGAATTCCTTGGCATACAGCTGCTTAGCCTTATATACGGCGATGTATGCAAAATAGGCTCAAGATTGGACTTCACCCATCACCTTCATTTTCATTGGTCGTTCAATTTCTAATTTCCTACCAAAAGCTTTTTTCCCTCAAAATCTATGCGGACTGATAGGTAAGCACTCACTGTGCTGTAATTGGTTGTGTACGAACTCGTATAGTGTAGCACTTAGCAGGTGCAGGCGGATCGATTTAGGCTAAGCCAAAATTTGTCCAGGTCGGACCAATATTATCCAAGAACTGATTTTGGCCGGCCAAAATCATTCCTCCGGACAACTTTTAGCGGCTAAAATCGGTCCCCCGGATCAATTTTAGCCCGGACCAATTTTGGCGTGACAGGTGTCAGGCCTATCTCTGGTTACATATTTTGGGTTTCTGACACGATATTCATAACAGGAGTCAACATTTTGTGCCATTACCGAGCTCACGGGCATCAAGACGTGCGCGTGTACGCATGCTTAAATCTTTTAAAATGCTCAAAATTACTCTTTTTTAAAACTAATTAGAGCATATTTTAGCATATAAAACTTTTCAACCTGCACCGCACGCGCTTCCTGAGGGTCAAAGTACGGCGGATCACCAAACTTGTCCTTAGCGACAAGTTCAAATCTAGTGATTTATTTTGGTATTTTTCATGGGACAGTATATCCTTCAATTAATATAAAACAAGATATTAACAGAAAGTAACACAGCACGTACAGTTCCATAAATTTGTCAAAGATGATTGAATTTTAATACCATCTCAAATCATAAATACAATCTACATATAATAGAACTTGTTAATACAGCATGCAAATAAATATATATATTTATGAAACATTTATTAAACTTAGGGAAAAATTATAATTGTAAATTCCGCTGGTGCAGTAGTAATATATGTGGCAAAGACAAGCCAAACCAAGTCAATCGTAACAAAATTCAATTTTTAGTTATTAATAGTGTTCAACAGTAAAATGATTGCTATAAAATGGTAAAAGAATAATTTAAATCCGACATTTCCTTAAGAAGTTACAACCGTTTAAACATACACCTGTTTAAAGAACAATATTTGAGAAATCAGCCTTGATTTTGGGCACTTCTCAAGCAGAAACCATCACCAAATCGTTAGAAACTGTTATTTTAACATTGAAATGGGGAAAATAAAAGTTAGTTTAGTGCAATAAAATAGATTTCAAAAAAATTTGATATTCCAGCATGTTTTGGCCAATATCTCTGAAACAGGATTTGCGACGAGTGACTGGTTTGGCTTGTCCTTGCGATATATACTGTATTTTAGTAGAATACATAAGCCCTACTTATTTACCAAATGGTCCATCCCTCTGTGCTGACATACTAAGCCATAACTTCCCGCTAACCCTACCAGGGACTCTGCATTCTGAGACCCTGGCTCTAGTTGGCCATTTGGTTCGATCACCTTGCTGAACATGTCGGACACCCTATCAGAAAATTTCTGGAGCCGCCGGTGTCCTCCCTACTAAATCTCCCATTCTGAGAGTTGGTTTATAAATCAAAATTGGGCCCTGTATAGAAAATTAACACTCAGCATGTTTCTCAACAAAATATGCTAAAATAAAAATGCCAAGTTGTCTTAAAATGTCAAATTCATAAATACTTTAATAATAACATGCACTTGTTAACAGTGGAAATCTTGAGGTAAAATATATGTAGGGTAGGGTCATCAGACTGTTAAAATGATTCTATAACATAAAGTTTCAAAAGGTAATATGTAAAATTTTGGTTTATCTCTACGAATCATTAAAACAAAAATAGTATAATAGTTGATAAATTTAAGTTCCCATGTGATATATGGATACAGTAAACTGAATACTTATGAAGTAAAATAACATACTTACAACTCATTTCATCTACTTAGAAGAGTTGACCAAATACATCTAATAGAACAAACATGCACTAATGTAGTCTGGACAAAATCATTATTAGTCAGGTCACAGTGTGTTTGTTCAGGAATATTAATAAGAGTTCGAATCGTAAAAGCGATGTTACTCCATACACATAGTTTTTAACACCAAAATTGAAATATTCCTGATATGGGTTCAAAAACTGAATCCAAGGGCCTATGTGCCCCCATCTTCATTTGAAAATGAACCCCTAGCAGTACAATAGACATAAGAAAAAGCTCACCCACTAAAATAGACAACTCAGGTATCACACAGAGAGGTGCCTAACTCGATAGAATGGCTTACATATATTCTGCAGTATGATACAGAATTAATAATATACAGGTTTTGTAGACCTTTTTTTGGCCTTCAAACAATTTTCGCTGGGTTGTTTACTATATTCAAACTGAGGGTGGACGAGGGTGGAAGTCTGGGGGTGGGGATTTTCCATGTTACTGTTCTGGATCCCCACTGGTATTTAATAAAAATACTATTGCACCTGTACACTTTAATACATATCACAAATAAATAAAGTGGATCTCCCAAAAGTTGATGTCATAATTAACTCCAGCCACACATTTATCCTTATTTGCCTGTTGAAATAAATCATCCTAAAGATCACTCACATGATTGGCTAAGATACGATATATATAATTTTATTCGGTGTGCTTTTATGACGATGCAGCTCAGGAAAAAACCACTGAATTTTTACATTTGTTGTCTCAAAATGTGTAATAATTCCATAAATTCTGTCGACAATAATTAGAGAAGTACTTTAAAAAACTAATTCCAACATATGTTATCATAATTAAATGAACTATCACTTTCATTTATATTTCAAGCACCAAAAACTGATGGAACGAAGCACCAACAAAACATGAAAAATAAAATCTAAAAGGGAATGATGTTAACATAACTATAAATAACCATAATATATATTAATAAACATATTTAATAATCAACATCAAGTGTCAACTGATATACAAAAAAAATAAAAGTAAAAACTAAGGTAACAAAAAGATGGGTCTATTTCATCCCATTATTAATAATGTACACATGTATATAAAACTATTGTTCCCAACAAAAGAGTACTATATACCTAAATGGTCCATTCTATTAATTGCAATGCTATTAATAAACATTTGTTTACTGACTGCATCTTCTGATGGGCATTCGTTCACTTTAACAGCATTTCCAATCTTATTTAATTAGGCATACTAATACAATGCTTGTGCTGATTCTCATTACATAAATCTATTCAAAGTTACACTGTTAAATATGATACAATATCGTATTAATAATTGCTAAATCTTAGAACACTCTCATCATTTTCTTTCATACATACATATAATATATCATTGTTCTATACAAAGATAAATACCACAAGAAATTGCACATTGTTTCTAAATGAATATCAAAAATCTTAACAACTATTTAAATATCTAAGATCTTTCAACTTCCTACCAAACACATAAAAATTTAACTATAAGCAGATTTTAATCTGTCAGATTTTTATCTGGCCTACACAATGGACAATGTTTGATGTAAATACTGGAATTTGACATACGTACTGTGTTTTGTTATCTATTCAAAAGACTTGCCAAAACATGACATAAACAAGACGTGTGGGGGAGTGTGAGGGAGCCCAAGAAGGTCCCCAGAAATGGTCCCCTTTCAAGAACTCACAATTGGATGTGTCTATATAATACCTGACCAAACAAGTTGTGTAAATTTCCATGTTTGTTGGAAGTTGGTCA
Organism: Anneissia japonica; assembly: GCF_011630105.1. Lineage (NCBI taxonomy): Eukaryota > Metazoa > Echinodermata > Crinoidea > Comatulida > Comatulidae > Anneissia > Anneissia japonica. The sequence goes on from NW_022685220.1 coordinate 1,865,681, forward strand.
ATGCTTTATGAATCAGATTATATCTGAACAAACCCTGACAAACATTTGATAGTGTGCTCCTTGCTTTACAGGAACACCATTTCACATTATTTGAGGAATTGCCACATAGCATACTATTTAAAAATTTGATGGGTTTATTTATTGCTGCCTAAAACAAATCGGCAAATTCGTACATCACCTCATCTTTCCAGTACTTTTCAGGAAATAAACATAAACTTAAAATGTCGCCATCCACAATACACACATTTGATTTTTTGTAGGCGACTCCTGGTACTATAAAAACACTAACTATACACCTACTATATGAAACTGTTAAATTTTTATGTTGGTAAAACCGTCAGTTAGGCCGAAATGAAGTCCCAGCTTTCAGTGCACAAGTTTGTGTCATCGGGGCAGATGCATGACAGCTCACCCTACTGTCATTTTTATTTAGGCCCAAATTCTAAGAGTGTAGTCCCAGCTTCCAGTACACAGAGCTGTGCCATCTGGGGAGATGCACAGACAGCTTACCCTATTCTCATGACCGTTCAACATTGCTAGCCTGGTGGCTTTCAGCGTGTCCCAGATGTTGACCGAATAATCGTTATAGCCAGCGAATAATAAACGACCTGTGAAATAATTAGATAAAAATCTAGCAAACACAATTTAATAAAATATACATCACAGCAAAGAATTTACCATGTAAGAGACATGAATCAAAAACAACCAATATAGGTCCAGAATTTGTGTTGAGGGATAATAAGCCACAGGTTTATGTAAATATTAAACGTAGACCCATTGGTATGCATAAACAATAGACTGACTTTATTTTTGTTATTGATTAATTTTGCTTCATTGTAATAATTTCACTAATGCAGTAATTTCAAAGCCTGTCTAATGTCAATGTAGGCCTTACACAAGTTCATTATTTAATAGTTTTTATACCTTCTCAAATACTTAGATTGTGGATTTCACTCAAACAAAACTTCCATGCATATTTGTTTAATATGTATTTTGACATTCACTCAAAATGTTAAATTATAAAGCTGAATATGATGATTAAATAGATGCAAAATTCCTCGCGATTTGAGAGCTTGAGAAACAAATACTGGTTTTTTTTAAGAGGTTTGTTAGAGGGCTCCCTTCACTTAAGGATTGCATAATGTGTTGTATGCTCATGACGGATGCAATTCGAGCAGTACTTTATACTGATATTTAATTAACAGTTTATTAATTTCTGGTAACAAACAATATACTACCGACGACAACAACAATGACAACATGAATAAGAACGTGAGCAAAAAAAAAATAGCCTCCCCAGAGCTATGCTTTAAAGCTTTAAAACTGTTTGATTACTCACCACTGAGTGAAAAGTCCAATGACGTTGCACCAAAGATAATGCTTTCTTTGCCGTAGCAATTGATCTCTCTATCAGCACGTAAATCATATAAACGGCACTATTAATAAAACAAACAAAAACTTGGTAAAATGAATGTGTTACTTTAACTGAGATGAAATAAGATTGCTATTATTATACAAAATGTGTAAAAACAAAAAATAATAATGATATATATAACACAATTGAACAAGACAATAGACAATGAAGAAAAAAACATGGTGTTTCACTTGAATAATTGGGTACATTTTGAGTTGAAGACCATCTTGTTTATTAGGTTTGTGACACCCAAACGAAAGGAAGCAAGATGTATTTTATATGTTTTTATATATTTTATCTTATTGCTGTTGGCCAGGGGTTTAGAGATGTCACTTGTTGTGTTGGGCTTTAGCCCACGTCATTTTTTTTTTTAAATAAATAAATAAATACCTTTCTTTAAAAAAGCAACATGTAAGCTTGGAAATGAATTGTCACCTTGGGCGAAGGGACCCCAAGCTTCTTTGATAGGGCCCATGTTCTCTATCAGATTTTTCAAAATCATGGAGTGAGTATCGTGCACATGTACACAGACGACACCTCAGTCTACTAATACACTGTCACAGAGATGCTACATAACTTAAACAGGGAAGGTAATTTATAACAATAATTATAAACAGATCGTGAGTATAAACAACTGACCGTAGCATCATCTGAGGCTGTAGCAAATGCATCTCCACTAGGGAAGAAACGGATTGCATTGATGTCCGACTGGTGTCCCTCAAACGACTGTACGCACTGACCATTCCTCATATCCCAAACTAATGCTTGCTTGTCACAGCCCTATGTCAAATAAATTATGTCAAATTATCAGTATTTATTTAGCAGCACATTACAAACTACATGGTTACATTGAATATCTTGAACAAAAAGCAATTATTTTTAGAGAATGAATATGAGTGAATCATAATTTTAATACCATATAAAATAGTATCAATTGAATCAATTGTTGAAAGTCTTCAATAATCCATAAAAATGAATACATACACAGATTACAATAAAATAATAAATCAGAAATTGTTACCAAGCCAATTCAAACACACATTAAAGATGTGTGTTTAAATTGTTACCAAGCCAATTCAAACACACATTAAAGATGTATTGTCACATGCTAAATACCAAAAAAATCATAAAAATATTTTTTGAAATTTACTTGCCCATTTTGAAGTAAAATAAAAGTTATCAACTTGAACACAGAAATTAGTGTATTAAAAAATGTCTACCCATCAGTTTACAGCGAAAAATAAAAGAAACACTTCCAGTCACTGGAAGTGTTTTATTGTTTTTATTATAATTTTTTGGTTTAAAAATCAGGGTACACATTTTTTAAGTTCAATAATTTTTATGCACAAGTTAATAATTTGTATGCTATTGCAATATGAGCAAGTTTATTCAAAATTATTTTTTTATGATTTTTTGACATTAGCAAGGGACAATACATCTTTAAACTGTAAATAATTCACTATTAGAAATAATACTCATATATCCTACCACCCATGCATACATACAGCATATCTCTTCCCTCCATCCATAACCATAAAGTACCCTAAATGCTTGAATAAGCCCCGCGGCTCTTATAAAATTTTTGGAGGCTTCAGTGCGGCGCTTATTTGAGAGCGGCACTTATGGAAAAATATTTACGCAGCGCTTTCCATGACCGTTCCCATGTAACCTATTTCACGTATTCCAGTAGCTCAGTAGGTCTATCATAGGTCCTAATGCATCGTAGACAAATTTTTATAAAGAAATTCTTGTTTCTTCATTGTGTTATTTACTCATTTTAACACTGTATATGTTGTATTTAAAACCCTGTTTCTCAAAGTGTTCACACAGGGTAATGTATACTCTCGATGAAGCGCTTATTCAAGAGCGGCGTTTAACGAAAAAAATCATGTTTGGTGTGGCGCTTATTTGAGACCGCTTATTCAAGCATTTACGCTAAATATTACATTTAAGATATGAAGACAATAACATCAAATGGACCCTGCACTTATGAAATGGCCAAATATCATTTTTTAAATGATTTCTAAATAAAATAATCCATTTATCTTTTTATTCATGAAAATAAACAATATTATACATTAAATGAAATATTTTGTATATCTCCCTAAAAATCAAATAATACTTACACCAGATACAAAAGTATGGCAGGCCTCTGAGGGTGAAAGGTCAAGTGACATGACATCAGCATCATGACCATGGAAACTCTGCAACAGCTGACCACTTTCAACATCCCACAATGCACAGGTACTATCACCACTTCCTGTAAGTATCTGATATCAAACATGGCAAATAATTGTTATTTTGTTATTTGTAATGCCTTATCTTTTTCTTTTTAGGTGGCTCTATGATGTATAGTAAATATTCAGCTTAACTTAACTATATACAATTTTACTTGGTAAATGGTTGAATTTAAAGTAGAGTGGCAAAATCTTGATCAATAAAGGTTTTATTTTTCTCACCTGTTGATCTGAATTTGTGAAAGTACAACAAGATACATAGCTGGTATGCATAGCAACGGCTCTCTTTTTACTTGACAGATCTTCTTCTTGGTTCAACATGTATACACAACATTTATTATCAAGTCCCCTGAAGGAAACACAATCAATTTATGTTATAAGTCTGTTTCAGAGTACAAATACTAAGTACAGTAACATGTCCCAATTACATACCCCTCTGTCCAAACAGAGTTTGTATGAGAAAATTCGTAATTCAGAGAGTTCAAATTTTAATAGCATCGCAGTGTGGTGAAACTAGTGTTATTATTCTCTTCATAAAGATCGCGAATCCAAGCGAATAGCGACCCCAATTAACAAAAAAGTGAGATTTACTATACATTTCTTCTCAACAAGCATGCACAGCTCAAATGTAATATATCTTGGCTGAAAACGAATGATAACAATTGCTTTAAACTTATTTTTATGTCACTTAATTGGTTTAAATGTTTTCTATCTTACCTGATGCAACACTTTATATTATTTTGAAGGCTATTAAATACAATTTTAGTGTTTTTGTAGTTAAAAACGGTCGTTCGTAATGACGTCATCGCCACAAATTGGGTTTGTAAAATCAAGAGTTCGTAAATGGGAGGTTCGTAATTGGGAGATGTTACTGTATATAGCTTACTAGTACATAAAGATTCCAATAAACTGCCAAGTACTCACCCACAAGCAACCATAGTTCCAGAAGGTGCATAAGAACAAGCCATAACCCACGTTGTTGGCATGGTGATGCTGTGTTCCTGTAGATGAGTATGAACATTGTTAGTAACCAGAATTTGAATTATAATACACATTGCTATTTGTCATCATCATCATCATCATCACTAAAAACTATTGCTGTTATCATCATCATTGTTCAATGACGTCACCACCCTACCACACCATCATCGTCATAATTCCCAATATCATATCATCTTTATTCTACACTCATCACTATTACCAACACATACCACAAATTATCATCAACATCAACATCACTTTTACAGTAACATCATTACCATCTGTTTAACTAAACAAATCTGACATTATCATTACCCATACACCTCCCTCAATATTATCATGCATTGGCTGTCATATCCATTCATCCAACAGTTCACACTGACAATAATATTTTCAAAATATAGTTGATGTTTTACCCGATTAGTGGTGAATGCATCCCAAACTATCACCTTTCCATCTTGGGATGAGCTGACCAAATGTCGTTTATCCCTCGCCCACTCCATGCAAAGCACTTTTCCTTGATGTCCTTTAAGGATGCGCCTAGGTTTCATACTCAGCTGAGGGAGTGCTTCAAGCTTCTCAGCTACCACCATCACTGAATAAAGAAAATGAAATATACATTTTGTAATTAATAAATAATAATAATAAAATAGCACTTGTAATGCGCCATCTATCTAGCATGCTATTCCGAGGCGCAGTGACCTTTGACAAAAAGAAAAATTATTATACTAATTTAATATATTGATTTGTTGGTAAAGCAAAGCAGTGAGGCAAAATTTCACAAATTTACTAGTCAAACAGTATTATGTTTGTTATAATTACAATTATAAATAAATTAACTGACGAAATTTTAAATACAATTTATCAATTATCCTTACCATTTCCCTTTTTCTTTCTTTCCTATACTTATATCTACTCCCTTCTTGTTTCTTTCCTTTCATTACTGTACCATGTCCTTTTTTGTTTCTCTATGTACTTTCTTTCTATTCTTTTCCTTTCTTTCCTTTACTCAGATTATTATTTTTTTTTAATTTCTTCTTAATCTTTAACTTTTTATTTACAGTATTAAGCAATTAGCGTCAAGTTTTCTGGGTTTGTTTTAAAAGAGAACATAATAGTAACCTCAGGCTAGATACCTTGGGGTTGTGGGTTCGATTCCCACACGAATCATTTACGATTTTTTTTTGCTAGTATTTGGGGAAGTAGTGAGTATTCGGTACAATAACATGTCAGGTAAGGCAAAACATCAGTCATATGATGTTTTCCTGACACAAAACTCGCATCCAAATAAACTATTATAATTTATGATTCACAAAAGTTTTATGCCGCAAATAATTTTCAGGTCACACTTTCTAATCACTGAATTACACCAAAAATTAATTTAAACTTTTTTAAAGATGATAATGAACAACAAACAGCAAGAATTGTCAGTAATTCAAGGCCTAAACTCGCAGACGACGATGCAATGTAGATCTAGGCCCTAAGCCTAAATGGGGAATCTCCACAAATTGCAACATGTTTGTGAAAAGTTAACAACATCAGAATATTTTAAAAATTGTATTTTCAATTACTTGGTGGATTATATTAAATGTGTATAAACTTAAAAGAAATTCAATTATTGAATCAATATTCTGACCTTAAATTCCGATGTTCAGCTCGAAAAATGATTGTAAATTCTACAGTAGGCTTATTCTAACCTACTCAGTAAGTGTACTGATTAGGGAGGTTCTGATCACCACTGCTTGTGATTGCAAATGTTCAACCACTGCGCAGTGTATACTAAGAAGTTAAAATAGAAACTTAATTTTCGTACCATGACATACCACAATCTTCAGTCATCATCAATCAATGTGTTTGAATATTAGGCCTACAGGAAAATAATTTATTAAATAAAACACATGTTTCGATAAACATTGTTCATTGTAGGATTCTTTAATACCATATAAAATTTAGGAATATCGTGTGACTACTGTAAATGTGTGTAAACTTGTCTCTCTCTAACAGTGCATGTGATGGCCAGCAGCTGAGGTTGCAGGCTTATGGCGCCTAGCCTAGGCCCCGTAAGGTACAACAAATTGTGAGATGCACTCTTTGCTCATACCACAGACAATAAAACAAGGGCTAAGTCATTTAAACAGAAAACCAAATGTCAATTGGGCTAGTCATTTCTTGATCCTTATATTTCATACAGAATAAACAAAAAATTAAACTATAAAAAGTTTTAAACTAAGATCTCCTTCAACTTAATTAAATACCGTATCCCCTCCTCCCAACTTTTGCCAACACTGGTTGGTAAGGTGAAACTTCCACATATTATTATATATACCGTTTTAGAAAAATTTCCATAATGTATTTAAATTCCATATTTTATATGATAAATGTTTTACTATAGAAAATGTATATTAATGTTAACATTTTTATTGTCTTTTTTTTTTTGTGAATTGTATTTTTTGGACAGAGTGTTTTGGGAGATCAACTTAGATAGTGATTTTAGTACACTATCTGGAATCCCATCTCTCATTGTTGTTCGCATCCCCCACCCTCTCTCTTATGGTTGTCTTTTTCCTTTGTACTATTGGGAAGAGATAAATGAAATGAAATTACATCTTATACTCTCCAAATCTACGTCGAATATAATCAGAAAATAATGAAGGTAACACATTGTATATCGTTATGTAGAACCTAACAAAATAAGATCTGATGAATATATAATTAAAAATAAACTATTAAATATGGGTGAACATACTATTGGAGACTCTGGACAATTAAAAAACTAGGCTAATCTATTGCATTTAATAAGGCACAGAATAAAGAAATCAGTCAAAATTAATGAAAAAATTGAAAATTTAAAGGTTCCTTTGTTAATATTTCTATCAATTTCACAATTCATATATTTTAACTCATTTTCCAATCAACAACATTTTGAAAAAGAAAGTAATTAGATAGATTGGTTACGTCAATGAAGAAACCCATATTAATAATATGGCTATACCGTGGAGACTAGATTGGCTATCCAGTGGCACTATTCAAAAGTATACAGTACTGAAAGACACTATATTCTGTTAAGATTGCAAAACATAAGAAAATTAGGCTTATTTTATACTTCAACATATTTCTTTTGTGCTAATGATGAACTGAATGAAATGTGCAATTGTGCTCATACTGTGGATATAGTATAACATCAGTTACTGATTTATATAAAAGTAGTTTTAAAGCTTACCATAATTTAACTGTTCCCTGGTTGTATTTAGGAGTTTTGGCCAATGATACACTAACAATGTGTTAGCTTTCATAAGAAAGGATGGCATAATTAATTTTACCTTTTTGCTGATATTGTGTAACATTTACATACCTGCCGACATTTGAATATCAAAAATAGGAACGCTATTCATTGGTACCACGCCTCCCCCGGCATGCCCCCACCCCAAACAATTGTAAGATGGTAATTATATCCTAATTCCTGTACAGTTGCTTTAAATAAAACAAGAGTTACTTAATTTCAAATGTACTGTTTATTTACCTCACAACCAACACAAATATTTAAGTTACATTTTAATCAGTAGGCATACAGACGTCACCATGAAGGACACAGTATGTTGCTTGTTTCACTAATCTTATCGGAGTCATAACGTCATTATTTAGACAAATGACACTTACTGTAATATCTCTGTTCAACTTCATGCTAGCTCGATGCTTGGTCTTGTTTTTTTCAACAATAGAGAAAACTCTCTCAGTCACTACTGGACTGCTATGAAATATTACTGTAGTTCCCCGGTATAATCCTACCCCCGACTTTACACTCAACTTCACGTACAGGGTCTGAAGGTATAAATTGGGTGAGTAGGCCTAGGCCTAGGTCGGTAAATTTAACAAATGCTCACAAAGAATAAAGGAATTGTCTCCGAATTATGCCGACTTGAAACTTAGAACAGGTATTGGTCGCCGTAAACTGCGGCTAAATATAGACAACACTGCGGTCCGTCCCTGAAAAGACCCACCCAGTTGGCTGATCAGATCGTTAATTCACAGTGGGAAGACTTGTGTGTTCCCACAGATATTCGTTGCTAAAAATAACTTGTTACATCATGCAAGAAAACAAGTTTAGGCAAAGGCCGGCCTAGCGCGATGTAAGACCAAGATATGGCCTAGGTACTGTAGCTAGGCGCCTAGGCCTACTAAACTACAATTAGGTGTTCTCTGCTTGGTGCTCAAGACTGATTTCTTCACTGGAATATTGTTTTTGATAGGTTATTGAATCGTAGGTCAATCGTTGAAATGCATCTACCACCTTGCAAAACGATCGTCATTTTTGTTCTGTTCATGCACAAGGGAATCCCTGGGTATAATTCCACCCCTCAAAATCAGGCCAATTTCGCGTTCATGCGGATGGGATTGTACCCAGGGAACTACGGACTAATATTACTTCAAATTATCACTTCTTACAAATACAATGTAATTTTTATTTTATTTTTTTTTAAATTCTTAAAATAAGGACGTCCTGATTTTTTGGTGTTTTTGACATCGGAAAGCGGGACGATCCTGATTAAATCGGGACGGTTGCAGGTATGCATTTAACCTGACCTATGTGAAAGTATACTGTAATACTCCATTATTTTTTGTAACTAATAATTAGAGTGTTATTATGAAATAATATTATTATATATTATAATATTATGAATAATTAAATGCAAGAACGTGACAGGGGGTACGTTAGTGAGGTAATAGGTAGCTAGATACAAAACCGAAAGAGGGCGCTATAGATCGGCAATACAAACATCACGATAGAAAATAGTGCCCCGACGAAGATAAGATATCCAATATATTAATTAGGTATTTCGCAGAAGTATACAACAATTTGACCGAATTACTTCCAGATAACACTCCAGAAATGATTTCTGGACCAAGTTATTGGCTTTTTAAGCGCGCAAATCGATTTAGTTGAAGTTTTTTTTAGTACAACCAATGTTTCGTCGATTTTCAATAATAAAAGGAAACCGTTGCTAGTTTTTTGGTTAACATGTTTGTTTTCTTCAGTTTTTAAACTATAAAGATAAGTAAGCTTTAAATAATATTTGTGTGCATATTAATTGAAATAGATGGCATAAAAATTCTATTGTCTTATCACGTACCGCAGCTAGGCTCGTACGAATAGAGGGCACCCTCGTTAATTTGCAGCGCGGGGTAAACGATGTTTTTCTCGCTGGCCACTGTGTTGTCTGAGGCCTGCAATTAGGCTAAGAGTTATGCGATTCAATATAATTTATTATACGTAGAATCTATAAGTTGATAAAAATTATTAAATCTAATATAAAATATATATACTAAAATTATAATCGTTAGTAATTGTCAAGTATTATTTTAATATAGCCTAAAATGCTACATAATTATACTGTAAGGGACACACTTCTTGTATAATGAAAACAATAGGAATTAACTCCAGCAAAAAACATATTTAAAATAGCAATATCTCCGCTAATATTGGTCCGATTTACATAATTTTTGCTTTAAAATTCTTCATTCAGTTAGGTCCTTCTATTAAAAATAAATAAAAAAATATTTGGGACATTTCAATTTTTTTTGTTTCTAGCTATGTAGGCCAGGCCTACTAGCTAGCTAGCTCTGCCTAGTAGTAGTAGGGCCTAGGCCCCTAGTAGTAGTAGTACATGTAGGGACAGGCCACTACTAACTAGCTAGCTAGGCCAGCCAAGATATTGCCTTAAATTCGTCCCTAGTAAATCACCATTTATTTAAACGGCATTACACATACATTCTATATCATTTAGTTTCTTCCTTTCCTCTTCCAATTTAGTCTTTAAGGACTCTGCTTCTCTAGCAAGGACTGTTAAACCTTCATCTCTTCCTCCTCCGTGAACAGCCATTTTCCCTGTTTGATGTTTATGATGATCGCCTCATCAAAGAGGGAGTAAACATTTCGTATTGCGTGAGAAGGCGAATCAGATTGTAGGTTTGCGTCAACTCCGCAGATAATGCGTCAATATTTAAAACAACTTGATGAAGTCCACTGCGTCGACCAAGCTGAAAAACAAAATTATATAACTCTTTGAAAAACTACCAGTGGCGTCGAGAGCCAGTAAGGGCCCCGGGGCAACACCTCACATGGCCCCCACCCTTCACTTGGGACCCCCACTCGGCCGTTCCCCAACCAATGCAGATTCCCGACCACAAAGAAAGTCTATATGCAAGACAGTGGCATCCCCCCTCCCGGATCTGTATGACCACAGACAGAGATTTCATGACGGTGAAGCACATATGGATTGAGGGTGGGGGGCATCTAGTTTGGAACGGGAGAGCATTGGGTGGACTATTCTCCTGGGGGATTATTCATCCTAGTAAAAAATTACAGAAAGACTGAGAGACGCCCATAAAACCATAATGTAGAGTTTGTTCTGACAACAAAAGTTTTCATCCTGGCTTGGGCTCGGGCCCTATGGAGATTTTGTTCTTACCCCGATCTTGGTCCGATCCCCCAGTAGACCCGGGCCACGGGGCAGCGACCCCTCTCCCTGACCCCCTCTCGACGCCACTGAAAACTACCGGTTGGTTGAATTCGTTATAAAAGAAAGAAAGAAAGAAAAAGAAACGAACAATGGTCAAACAAAAACAACGATAATTAAAAAAAAAAACATTTTAGTCCATTATCATGCAGTAGAACTAATGTAGCTAATAAAAATAAAATATAACAGTGGTTCCCAACCTAACCTTTTTGTATTCGCGAACCCCTAGGGACATGTCAAAAGTCTTCACCTACCCCTATATGTCTAAGTATTATTTATTGTCAATTTTCCAACAATAAGACTATAGGTAGAAGATGATTCGCCACAAACAAAAGTGGTGATCCAATGTAATTAATAGGACTCCACGACCCACGGTTAGGGCTGAGGTAAGAAACTTTTATGTCTGACACTTCTACATGGCTGGACATGGCACTGTCAGACTCAAGATTTGAATGTAATTTAGGCCTACTAGGAGTTTACTTTTACAGTGGTGGATCCTGGAATTCGAAATGGAAGGGGTCAGAAAGTCACTGAGGGGTAGACCATATACATGCCGGCCGGTTGGGGAATTTTTATGCATGGCACATCTAGATATCCGGAAATGGCACTGTCAGACTCAAAATATGAATGTAATTTTCTTTTATTCCTCATTTATTTATAATTTTGTAATTTTTTTTTTCTAATTTATTCAAAATACAAGTAAATAGCAATACAAGAGAAAACTTATAGAAATTACGTATAACCAACTCAGGATACAGTAAATAAAATATACTAGGCCAAATTTTAAACATTTATTTCAATGAGAACAAACATTTTCAGACGGTTGTGAAAAGTCTGTAATTTGGTGAAACTACCTTTATTTCGATCTGTTTCTTGTTGGAAGGTAATATTAATTTTTTTGATCCTCTTTAATGAGTTATTCAAAGTTTTATTTGAAATTTTGAGGTATTTTCTCTTGTCTTTTACGACGCTTTGGGTGACACTTTAATCTAATATTTGACGCTTTGTGTCACAGTGTCATGCGTGTACAATCCTGGACTAGAAGCCGAACATGAGAGAGGTAAACAATTTTAAGGCGCCATTATTGAAATTTACATTTTTTAAATATGTTCTTAAACGTAGTTATATTGATGATTACAGTACTTTTGTACAATATTAAATTACATGTTCATTTGTCGATTTGATATCTACTTAACGCATGATAGACTAGAGGACTAAGTTACTAAGTTAAGCGGCTGATTGATAAGTGATGATGGGGGGATGGCTACTTCTCTTCTGCCTAGGCCTAGGCTAAGTCTAGTATCGTACCTAGCTAGGCTAGGCCTAGGCTAAACCTCGGCCTATGTGTGGATAGCCTTGGTAGCAGGTCAAAACAGCATTAAATCAAAATGGCAATTAATGAAAACGGCAATGTAATGTTAAGTACCAAAAACGGCAACAGACGTCCCACACGTGCAAAAACTTAAAAAGGCAAAAGGAACGAACAAATTCCGACAATACCAAGAAGCACCATATTATAGGCAATCGAATATTGCCATGGGCTCTTTTTACTGCTTTTAAAATTTTGCTGTTTTTAAAATTTTTACATATCTATGACAAATTTTTTAGATGCCTCATTTTTTCTGTATTTTATTGTTTTATTTACAGTATTTGAATGTTTACTGCTTTATATTGTCTCGTGCCCCCCCCCCTCGGTTCTCACCACGCTGGTCGGCAGTGGTCGGGCCTGCCCAGCACTCAACATTTCTGACCAGTATTTCAGGCTGCCGACCATCATGAATTCTGAAATTGATAGTGTAAAAAACAATGTAGGCTAACCAGGGAACAGTGAAAGCGCTAACAAAATACTTTCATTACATGACTCACTAGCCTGGTTCACGTCGAACTTTTATCTAGATATACATCCACTTAACTAGTTAGAAGTTCGACGTGAACCACTCAATTATAGCTAGATAAAGGAATTAAGTCACTTAAGTTAAGTGACTTTAACTTTACTAGAATAACGGTAAATTAACTTGCCTAACGGTAAAGTCGGCTCGGATTACAAGGACACGATTACGTAACGTAGGCATCTAAGCCAGCGTTGTTGTATTGTACCACCATATTATCATCTTCTGGCTGGCAACAACAAAGTATACATACGTTTTAATGAAAATTAAAACAATATTTTGTTAAATGGAAGAATGCTAGCTAGCGATTAAAATAATTCGTTTTTTATCGAAGTAAATGTGGCTATGGCCTAGAGAATCTACTACTTAGATTGCGATAGAACACGCTGCTGCACTGTCGTTGGTTCGTAGTGGTCGGCTAGGTTAGGTAGTGGAAACTCGCACCTTCTCTACAGTAGTTTACCACAGTAGTTTACCACAGTAGATGTTTTATTAAACAAGCCTTTCCACCGTGTGACGTCGATGCCCTGAAACTGGCTGGCTGTTTATCTGGCTCTAACTTGGCATCGAACACAATTAGGGGATTATCGTATCATGTTTCAAGACGGGTATATCTAGATAAAGTTTGACGTGAACCAGGCTACTGGCTAGACAATTTAACTTGCTTGCTACTTTAGATAAGACAAAAGATATCAATTAATGTCTCCGTGGTAACATTATTTTGGAAGATCTATTACTAGGCCTAGGCAAGTATTGTTGGTTGTTATTGAGCAACACACAATCGACAGCAAATTAACGCGCATGGGGAAACCCTGAATTGGTCGCATACATTTTTTAAACAGTTTACGGCTCAACCACGGAGGTTTGGCAATCGTAGATAGACTTGTTAAATTCAGTTTGGATAAATTATAATTTTATCATGTGTTAATAATCATAATTTAAGTTGGTATGTATTTCAATCATTAAATATATTAAATGAATCACTGTGTTAAATTAACTTTTCAAAAAAGTAATAATGAGTTGGTAAGCCTAATTAAATTCTTTTCACTACTCACATCATGACAACATCTTTTTGCCGTTTGCAGCCGTTTATTCTTGTTCTAGCCTCTGCATTCAGTACCCCCATCAGACTCAGAGAGTGGACCAGGGTTCACTAATAATTGTCTTTTTCTCTAATAAAATTAACAATATTTGTTTTGACTAATACTTTATTCGTGATGATTAAATATCTTAAAAAAATGCACGCATATTCTATGCAATATGACAGACGAAGTTGTCTTGTTCCATTCTCCATAGAGTGGTCTTTCTACTCGCTGTTCTTCACGGTCGATCAGGGCTCGACCCGATTAAAATTGTTTGGGCGTACGAGGTGGGTAAATGTATTTGAATATAATTAAAATGATATTCACTTTGTGATGATTTATTATTGTATATAAATACGGATGAGGTGGTTTACTTCTTGCTCCATACTCTCCATATGAGTGGATCACGTTGTCTCTGTGCAACATGGTTTCACTTTGCTATTCCTCACGTTCGATAAGGGCTCAACCCGACTAAGACAGTTTGGACATTTGTGTTGTTAATGACGACGTGGGTAAAAATGTGTTTGAATATAATTAAAATTGTATTTACTTTTGTGATGATTGAATATTGTACAAAAATACAGACTTTTTAGGCCAAGAATATCTTTTTGATTTTGTGGTAAATAGTTATATTTAGCAGGGAAATTCCATGGTTAGGCATATACCTGAATACAGTAGTTGTCAAGTGTGGTCTTTCAACTGACGTGAGTAGTGTGAAAAGCATACACATCACTTTTATTTGAAAATTTACACAATGGTTTTAATAATTCATTTAATGATTTAAATAAAATGCTATGGTATCAAGTTAAGTACGTTATAATTAAACAGCTATTTATGAATTTCAGTTATCATCCCTCTGCCGACCACCAATCCAAAATGCTGGTGAGAACCCTGTGCCCCCAATCCTTTTATTTTTGAATTTGTATGTTGTTTTATCATTATTATCATTATTATTATTATTATTGTATTTTCACGTTTTTTACTTCTATGACAAATTGTTTTAGCCTCATTTTGTCTGTAGTTTAATGTTGTTTTTATATATATTTTAAATATATGATGAATTTATTAAATTTTTACCGTATTTAATCTTTGTACATTTTCATGTTTATAATTGGTTTTATTGGTTTTATGTAGGACCATGTTTATAATTGGTTTTATGTACAGGTAGGACCACATTGGAAATAAGTTTTACTTTCATAGGCCATCCTTGTATTATCTTTTATTGTTATTCATCCTGCCTTGTGCAAATTTTATTGCTGTTTTGGTTTATTGCCATTCTGACTTGTTGCTGTTTTTGAGTCCATTGCCGTTCTGGTGAATGGAAGTGTTGTCGTTTTGGTTTATTGCTGTTTTAGTTAATGCTGTTTTGACTTATAGTTGTTTTGGTTTATTGCCGTTTTGACTAGAAACTTAAACTTCCATAAAGTATAGGCCTAGCCTATCTCAGCACGCTTTACCATTCCCGGTAGGGATGTATTAAGCCTCTTATCTCTGGTCTATAAACAGACCTACAAGGCCCTCGTTTCTAACAAATTAAAAATGTGTTTCTTCTTGTAATTTAATTCTTAAGTGATGCAATCTACTCTGTAGCCTCAGCCAGGCCCTAGCCTAGTGTGAGAGTTATTGAATTAAATGACATTCATGATGATATGTTGCTTGTACCGTAGGTCTAGGCCTATATAATGCTTCATGTTTTCTATTCATACTGAAGTAGAAAAACATAACTTGAGGTGAATGCACATATTTTTGATATGAATACTAATAATATTGCTTTTAATGTTACAGTAGGCCTAACCTATACAAACAACCTTTGTGGCATTGTGTTGTCGAATGTAGGTAAAAATGGCCCCGGTAAAAATTGCCCCGGTAAAAATGGCCCTGGAAAAAATGGCCCCGGTAAAAATGGCCCCAGTAAAAATGGCCCCAAATGACAAGTAGGTAAAAATGGCGGCCCCAAATGACAAGTAGGTAAAAATGGCCCCAATGAAAAAATTCAGTAATAGAAATGATTTTTTTTTTAAAATCTTCAAATATTTAAATACTAGCTGTAAAAAGCAAGAATTGAATCAATAACAAATACAGTTACACAACAGATGCAAATAATGTACTGAGAGATTACCGGAAAACAATGGCCATTGAATAACTTTTTTTGATAGCAGAAATAAGTTTTAAAAACGTTATTCCACTAATTAACTACCAAAATATGCAACTCATAGATAACCACAAAATTCACTTTTGTAAGTATCAAATGAAATAAATTTACATGTTATAAACAGTGCAAATAAACAGTTCATTTTTTATGGGAAAAGGGAGACTTACCTTCTTGCAAACTTAGCAATAAATGTTCTTCTTAGAGTTACTTCAAAGAAGTATTTGTTAATCAAATATTGTATTTAAAGTAAACTGAATAATTAGGAATAGGCCTAACATTAAAGCAACTTATTTAATTGCATACTTGGTTTTTACTCCCCGCCAACTAAATTTAAGTGCCTAAAACTATACTAAATAATGTAAACTGAGATCCTATATGTAAATATGGCAATTATGCTAAAAATTAAAATGGTGTGTAATTGTGAGGGTAGGTATATAATTATGGTAGGATTAAATGGTATTTCTAAATCCCACAAACCTCCCAAAATACACTGTAGAAAACAATTCAATTGTGATTGACTCACTTGGTATATCAATAAGAAAATTAAATATTCATAAGAACCTATTTTTTGGTTAAAATGTTGATTTTTTTTTTGAAAAAATACTTGCATATACACCACAAACCTCCAAACACACTGCGAACCATATCCAAACCCTTTAATTATGATTACAGTAGATGTTCATATAAACTCATTGTTTGTGGGGTTTACCAATACCCGGATTGAATTTCTAGAAAATTGTGATGCCACAAATAAATTATTTTAGTTTTAATAAATGCATGATTTATGTTGATTTATTGATTATGTTGTTGCTATTTTTTAACATTTAAATGGGAAAAAAAAAATAAAAAAGTGTTATTCATGGCCTTTTTATATCTTTGAATATTTTATCATTGAATGTAATTCCTGCAAAAAGTAAAATGTAAATTACAATTTATTTGATGTTAGATTCCTTTTTAAAACTAAATTATTTCAGTTAAAAAAAATGCATATAATGATTTTTAAAAAAAAATCAGTTTTAATATAGAATTTTATTATTGGGGCCATTTTTACCTACCTGTTATTTGGGGCCATTTTTATCGGGGCCATTTTTTCCTGGGCCATTTTTTCCGGGGCCATTCTTACCGTACACCTGTGTTGTCATGCCATACCAAATTTTATTGTATTCCAGCTTGAGTAGGGCCAAACGTTTTGGCTTTGGTTTAGTCATGAAGGTTTTTACTCTAATAAAATATACAGTTAACCTTGGCCTAAAGTGTGTTATATTGCTGTAATGGTGTTAAATATGACAAGTTTGTCCTGTTAAAAAAGTGTTAAAAACTTTTTACAATCAAATAAAACAACAGAACATTTTATACTATTTATGTCAAAATAAATGTTTGATGTGTCTATATTTACAGTACCATGTGCTCTCTCGGTTAGAGTTGGCAACAGCTAGGGACGCTCACCATTACCGAGATAGCGTACGGTACCGTAGTCTTAACTTTTAAAATGCGCAACATCAAGCATATTCAAAAGTTCCTAACAAAAAATGCTCTTCTGAAGTTAGTTCATGCACTTATAACATCACGGCTAGATTATTGCAATGCAAATCTGTATGGTCTTCCCGCCTGTCGTTTAAATAGACTACAGCTATGCCTTAACACGGCAGCTCGTTTAGTCTCTGGAGTTTCCAGGCGTGAACATATTTCACCAGTTCTCCATCATCTACACTGGTTACCAATTGACAAGCGCATCACATTCAAGATTCTGCTCATTACGTACAAAGCCCTGCACAACAAGACACCTGAATACATTTCTCAACTTCTGTAACTTGTAGTAGGTCTATGAGATCAACGACCAATAGATTCATACTATCCGTTCCAGCATCGCGACTCAAAACTTATGGTGATAGGGCTTTTTCTGTCGCTGCACCAAGACTTTGGAACACCCTACCAGCCTCTATCCGTGAATCAACTTCTGTTCATACATTTAAGAAGAAACTTAAAACCCACCTTTTTTAAGTTTATCTTTTTACAATTTTTGTAGTTTAAGAGTATTTAAGTGTTTTGTTTTTTGTTCATTAAGTCGCAACTCCCGTACTTGAGCCGGCGTCGCCACCTTAGCAGTGCACGGTAGTAGAGCCGAGGCTTATCCAAGGTGGAAGCTACCGGAGCCCAGCATACTGTCGCCGGAGTACCTGCGTGTACGCGGTAGTGGTGGTGACGCCGTCTCAACAACAGGAGTGCGCATTTTTCATGTTGCTGCTTGGTTTTTCCATTCTTTGGTCTGCCTGTTTTTGAAGGCTTAATTTATCAATTATTTATTTATTTATTTTCTATTTGTTTATTTATTTACTTTATTAATTTATTTATATTTATTTAACTTTTAATAAATTAAATTTTTAAAAAATATTCTGATTAATATAGGCTCTTTAATATTAGATATAATATACGTTAATTTTTTAAATTCTTGGTCCTACCTTTTTTTATCCCACCATTACCATTACCATTACAAAATACTGCTTTAAAAAATGAATTGAGGCTAAAAAACAAATTGACCCACCCAGGAATGATTTGGGATAGGCAGTTAGGCCTACTGTATAAACCACCAGTTTGATAAACAAGTACCTACCACATGTTTGTTTTGTTGTAATGTAGGTTATGCCTCTCAATTTGATGATTTTCCATGATGGAAGCTAATTACAAAGACCTTATGGAGTCGTTGAAGTTGCATGATTACAGGTAAGACTTAACTTGTGAGTATAAAGTTGTGTGCATTGAATAAAGTTATACCTGTTAGATCACTTTTCGAGGGAATGTGGATCTCCCTCAGCAAGACATCCTGATTAAAGGAGTGCTGAGTATCTATAAGTAGAAGCAGCAGCAGCATACAAAAAAAAAAAACCGAAATTATTTTATTTCCCAATATTTATAGAGGGTGAAACTTCCAGCGTATACAGTACTAGGAAGTTAGCTGATATTTAGGGGCTCTCTTTAAATATATGAAATAATGATGCTTTTGTTGGCAAAGTCTCTTTAAGAGGCTTAGGGTGTGGAGTTGTTTTTAGTCGTGAAAAAAACCCAGGACCCTGAGATTAAGAGGCAAGCATCTTTACCACTAAGCTATTCAAATTAGACTATAAAACCTGGTGCCCATAAAACAGCTATTGTGGTGCATTGGTACAATTTAGCCAAATGAAAGTCCTCCTTATCTTGGTGAAATTTAGGCCTTCGCAGACATGGTTTGGTTGCTTGCATAGCCTCTTATTTTTATATAATTGATAATTCTCATATTTCTCTATCAGGCATTTTTGTCTAACCTGTGCAAGTTATGTTTGTGTTACCAACATAAAGAAAAGGTTTTTTGTTAATGAATTTTGAACAAGAAACTATATTGTTTTACACTTTTAAATGTTAAAATTTTACACTATTAAAATATTTAAATTGTTTTTAGTACAAGTAAACAGCTTCTTGAATTAGGTGCTGATCCAAATTGCATATCAAAAGAAGATGGTGTCAGTGCTTTTCATCTGGCGGTGGGTTTGGATTCCCAAACGTCGTTGAAACTTGTTGAGCTATGTATCCAATATGGCGGTAACCCCAATGTCAGGTCAGTTGATTTGTCTCTGCAACAATATTTATTTGGTGTTTTTGCTTTTAAGTGTAATGTCTGACTAAACTCTGTTCAGTACACACAAATGATTTTTGATATCAACAAAGAATAAATATAAACTAGAAATTGCAAATTGCAAGTGAAGTGCTGCAAAGTACAACTGCATAAAATGTTCTTCGAACAAAGTTATTTATGCGAGTCAATAAATAATAAAAATATAACAAATAATATGAGCACGACCCATTGTCTATATTAGAACAGCGTTGGTACCGTGTACAATAGTGTTTTGCTGCAGTGACATCTCTCTGCTG
>NW_022685220.1:1888528-1999210 GCF_011630105.1 Anneissia japonica
GACAGGACCACCACCAATCCAAAATGCTGGTGAGAACCCTGTGCCTCCAATCCTTTTATTGTTGAATTTGTATGTTGTTTTATTATTATTATTATTATTATTATTATTATTATTATTGTATTTTCGCGTTTTTTACTTCTATGACAAATTGTTTTAGCCTCATTTTGTCTGTAGTTTAATGTTGTTTTTATATATATTTTAAATATATGATGAATTTATAAAATTTTTACCGTATTTAATCTTTGTACATTTTCATGTTTATAATTGGTTTTATGTTTATAATTGGTTTTATGTAGGACCATGTTTATAATTGGTTTTATGTAGAACCACATTGGAAATAAGTTTTACTTTCATAGGCCATCCTTGCAGTATCTTTTATTGTTATATCATGTTCATCCTGCCTTGTGCAAATTTTATTGCTGTTTTGGTTTATTGCCATTCTGACTTGTTGCTGTTTGAGTCCATTGCCGTTCTGGTGAAAAAAAGTGTTTTGTTTTATAGCTGTTTTGGTTAATGCTGTTTTGACTTATAGCCATTTTGGTTTATTGCCGTTTTGACTAGAAACTTAAACTTCCATAAAGTACTAGGCCTAGCCTATCTCAGCACGCTTTACCCTTCCCGGTAGGGATGTATTAAGCCTCTTATCTCTGGTCTATAAACAGACCTACAAGGCCCTCGTTTCTAACAAATTAAAAATGTGTTTCTTCTTGTAATTTAATTCTTAAATGATGCAATCTACTCTGTAGCCTCAGCCAGGCCCTAGCCTAGTGTGAGAGTTATTGAATTAAATGTCATTCATGATGATATGTTGCTTGTACCGTGGGCCTAGGCCTATATGTAATGCTTCATGTTTTCTATTCATACTGGAGTAGAAAAACATAAGTTGAGTTGAATGCACATATATTTTTGATATGAATACTAATAATATGACTTGTAATGTTACAGTAGGCCTAACCTATACAAACAACTTTTGTGGCATTATGTTGTTGAATGTAGGTAAAAATGGCCCCGGTAAAAATTGCCCCGGTAAAAATGGCCCTGGAAAAAATGGCCCCGGTAAAAATGGCCCCAGTAAAAATGGCCCCAAATGACAAGTACTGTAGGTAAAAATGGCTAAATTTAAGTGTCTAAAACTATACTAAATAATGTAAACTGAGATACTATATGTAAATATGGCAATTATGCTAAAAATTTAAATGGTGTGTAATTGTGAGGGTAGGAATATAATTATGGTAGGATTAAATGGTATTTCTAAATCCCACAAACCTCCCAAAATACACTGTAGAAAACAATTCAATTGTGATTGACTCACTTGGTATATGAACATCTAACTGTAATCATAATTAAAGGGTTTTGATGGGGTTTGCAGTGTGTTTGGAGGTTTGTGGTGTATATGCAAGTATTTTTTCAAAAAATCAACATTTTAACCAAAAAATAGGTTCTTATGAATATTTAATTTTCTTATTGATTAGATGTTCATATAAACTCATTGTTTGTGGGGTTTACCAATACCCGGATTGAATTTCTAGAAAATTGCGATGCCACAAATAAATTATTTTAGTTTTAATAAATGCATGATTTATGTTGATTTATTGATTATGTTGTTGCTATTTTTTAACATTTAAATGGGGAAAAAAATAAAAAGTGTTATTCATGGCCTTTTTATATCTTTGAATATTTTATCATTGAATGTAATTCCTGAAAAAAGTAAAATGTAAATTTCAATGTATTTGATGTTAGATTCCTTTTTAAAACTAAATTATTTCAGTTAAAAAAAATGCATATAATGATTAAAAAAAAAAATCAGTTTTAATACAGAATTTTATTTTTGGGCCCATTTTTACCTACCTGTTATTTTGGGCCATTTTTACCGGGGCCATTTTTTCCTGGGCCATTTTTTCCGGGGCCATTCGTACCGTACACCTGTGTTGTCATGCCATACCAAATTTTATTGTATTCCAGCACGAGTAGGGCCAAACGTTTTGGCTTTGGTTTAGTCATGAAGGTTTTTACTCTAATAAAATATACAGTTAGCCTTGGCCTAAAGTGTGTTATATTGCTGTAATGGTGTTAAATATGACAAGTTTGTCCTGTTAAAAAAGTGTTAAAAACTTTTTACAATCAAATAAACTTAAACAACAGAACATTTTATAATATTTGTCAAAATAAATGTTTGATGTGTCTATATTTACAGTACCATGTGCTCTCTCGGTTAGGGTTGGCAACAGCTATGGACGCTCACCATTACCGAGATAGCGTACGGTACTGTAGTCCTAACTTTTAAAATACTGCTTTAAAAAACGAATTGAGACTAATAAACAAATTGACCCACCCAGGAATGATTTGGGATAGGCAGTTAGGCCTACTGTATAAACAACCAGTTTGATAAACAAGTACCTACCACATGTTATGTTTTGTTGTAACGTAGGTTATGCCTCTCAATTTGATGATTTTCCATGATGGAAGCTACATACAAAGACCTTATGGAGTCGTTGAAGTTGCATGATTACAGGTAAGACTTAACTTGTGAGTATAAAGTTGTGTGCATCGAATAAAGTTATACCTGTTAGATCACTTTTCGAGGGAATGTGGATCTCCCTCAGCAAGACATCCTGATTAAAGGAGTGCTGAGTACCTATAAGTAGAAGCAGCAGCAGCATACAAAAAAAAAATAATTTCCCAATATTTATAGAGGGTGAAACTTCCAGCGTATACAGTACTAGGAAGTTAGCTGATATTTAGGGGCCCTCTTTAAATGTATGAAATAATGATGCTTTTGTCAGCGAAGTCTCTTTAAGAGGTTTAGGGAGTGGAGTTGTTTTTAGTTGTGAGAAAAAGTCCTACAGTCACAGGAATTGAACCCAGGACCCTGAGATTAAGAGGCAATCATCTTTACCACTAAGCTATTCAAATTAGACTATAAAACCTAGTGCCCATAAAACAGATATTGTGGTGCATTGGTACAATTTAGCCTAATGAAAGTCCTCTTTATCTTGGTGAAATTTAGGCCTTCGCAGAGATGGTTTGGTTGCTTGCATAGCCTATTATTTTTATATAATGGATAATTATCATATTTCTCTATCAGGCATTTTTGTCTAACCTGTGCAAGTCATGTTTGTGTTATCAGCATAAAGAGAAGATTTTTTAAATGAAATAACAAGAAGCTATTTTGTTTTACACTTTTAAATGTTAAAATTTTACACTATTAAAATATTTAAATTGTTTTTAGTACAAGTAAACAGCTTCTTGAATTAGGTGCTGATCCAAATTGCATATCAAAAGAAGATGGTGTCAGTGCTTTTCATCTGGCGGTGGGTTTGGATTCCCAAACGTCATTGAAACTTGTTGAGCTATGTATCCAATATGGCGGTAACCCCAATGTGAGGTCAGTTGATTTGTCTCTGCAACAGTATTTATTTGGTGTTCTTGCTTTTAAGTGTAATGTCTGACTAAACTCTGTTCAGTACACACAAATGATTTTTGATATCAACAAAGAATAAATCTAGAATAAACAATAAACCAGATTATACAGATAATGATAATTTCAAAATTAATTTAACAATGGTAATGATGCATCATTATTCTTAATTCAGTTAATGTAAGATAAGGTAATACCTTTGTTATGTATCAGTTGCAGAGAACATGAAATTCATGTTCGTAACAAAAAGTGCTTTAGCATTCTCTACTGTTTAGTATATTTTATTTCACTGAATTATCTCATTGTTTACTTCATGTCATAAGACTTTCATTCAGCCAGCATTCCCAGGCTTCTGTACTATTGTTGAATAATTGTTGATTATTCATTGTTTATTCGCAATAATAAGTGATATACTTAATGTAAGACACACCTCAATTTTAATTACCTCGTTTTTTAATTGGCTAGTTATAATTTATTATATTTAATCTGATTGGTTGGTTTTTATCTTCTTTCTGTTATACTTCTGTAAATAGTAAACATATATGGATGGGTGAGATTTTCTCATCAGTATTCTTGAAAATGATCAAATAGATCGAAACGCTGAATCTCAAAATGTCTCTGTCTCTTTTCGGAGTTACTGTCTTTTTGTTTTATTTAAGACAAATTAGTGGATCCTCTGGTTTTTTAAAGTGCTTTAGATTTGACTAATTTTAAAACTAAAAATATGCATTAAATGAGATTAACAAAAACAGATATGTGCACAAATAAAATACTTATAACCTACAGAAAGCAGTTGACATACATTGATTAATTTAACAAAAATAGTTGCACTATGTTATTTAATTTTATTTCAAATCCAAATCAACAGCAAAAATTAATCGCAGCCTAGCTCACTCGGCTGAACTGGTGGTAGCCACTGTGTGCTTGCTGAACCGTGCAGATCTCTTGGTCCCCAGTCCAATTCCCAATGCTGCTCTCCTTGTATTTCAGCTGGAGGGCTGAAATGCTAGTTTATAGCACACCCGTCTTTTGAATGAGACCTTTAGCTATTGGTCCTGTGTGCTTTCTGCTTCAATATTGCATGTTAAAGAACGCAGTACACTCTTCGAAAAGAGTAGGAGATCCTGGTGTACTGCCCAATCACCACTAGATGGACCCACTGGAAATAAGCCTTCGCACTTAGTCGGATATCCTTGGTGTGATTCACACCAAATATATTCCTCTCCTACCTATCCTATCCACTTACAGGCTTGAAAAGACACAGACAAGATAAGAAACAGGCACAGGCACCATATAAAAAAAATGACAGCAAGTGTACAAAGAAAAAAATGAAAAGTTATTCCAAAATTAATTCAGTTCAAAGGTCATTCAAAAATTTTCATTTTGTTTTTTTAATTACACTAACAGATCTCACGAAGGGATGACTCCTGTAATGGTGGCTGCGAGCTGGGGTCGATTTCAGGCCTTACAGATCCTGCTGGTAAACGGTGGTGATCCGGAGTTAAGGGATGAAGACAATAAGGACGCCCTAGATCACGCCATTGACGGCGGAAGCTGGGACTGTAAACAGTTACTTCAGCAGCATATGAATCTCATATGCGAACATGAAGATGATGAGGATGATCAACGTCTTTATAGTGAACCCAGCTACTCTTATGAAAGTAAAGATTGCAAATACTTTTCTACTTTTTTAGGGCTAGATAAATTTTTTGTTCTTACAACTTTTTATATTTCCATAATTTTACCAAGTATAAGCCCAGTAAGTGGCTACCGTAATGCACAAAATATATACCTGTAGTCTTTGTGAAATCTGTTATATTATTTATTATAATTACAATGAATTTAAAAGAACTATTTTCATTTAAAAATTATTTTAGGATATTACAGTGCCTCATCAAATATTAATTCACCTTGTTCTGAAAGCCGATTGGATGATTCTACAGAATCTGAGGGCGCTTTTCATGGATTTGATGTCACTTCACCAGACCATCCATTTGCATTTGTTAAGTCAAACCCCCTCCCAACTCAACTTAATAAAACTGCAATCATTCATCACGACCGAAGTCATCATGAAACTTTCAACAAATCTATGAACTTCGATGCATCATTAGAAACACTGGAGGTGTCTTTTCTTGACAAGAACAATGAACAAACCATTTCTATTCATGATAGTACTTCTCCACTAGAGTTCATTTACCACGACGAAGAGCGGGGCATCTCGCTGATTGAACGAAGATGTTATTTGAATAATAACTCAGCAAATGAGAGTGCAATCTCGGAAGACAGTGATACCTTTGACCCCCTTGATGAAACTGTACTATATAATTGGCAGGATGCTTTGAAAGAGCCCCCATCCAAAAGCAAACATGACTTGGATAATTTAACTTCCGAACAACTTACCCTTGAATTAACATCATATGGATATAACCCAGGCCCTATTACTTCAACCACTAAGGACATATATAAAAATAAGCTGGCGAAACTGAGAAAGGAAAAACGAAAAACGAAAGATGCAAATAGTTCAAAAGGTACACAAATCTGTTTTTAACTTATAAATAATAATCCAATCCACTCATTCTATCATCGTTCAGAATCCAATCACTAGCTAATGTTCCTCAACAAACTAACCTAAAATCTTTAAAAAAATGTTCTGCCTTCTAAAAAAGAGGCCAGAATATGATGTTTTGAAAGGCTTTTTATAAGGATTAAATTAATTCACATTAATGGTGGATTTTTGTTGGGAACACAACAGATTTTTCTTACCTAATTTTTTATCATCACCAATATCATTTTAAAATAAGCAGTGGATCAAACCATTATCATCAACTAATCATCATTTAGTTATTACTATTCATTATAATCATCACCATTTCATCATATTATATTCAAATATAATTTATTTTATTATCATCCAGTCATCATCATCTGGTCATCATTGTTATCATAGAGTAGTAATCATCATCACTAGATGCAAAGTGCAGTACAGAAGCATGTAATGATGAAAGTTCATTTTTTATGTTTTTATGACATTTTTTTAAATAAATTCTAGTTGCAGATTATTCACAAGAGCTCTCCGATTTCATGCAAAAGTGTAGCATCAGCACTGGAGAAGAGGATGAAGGCCTAATGTGTGCTACATTTCAAAATCCTGACCCCCAGCGTAAATGGCGGGAGGGCACCATTAAATCGTCTTTTAATTATTTACTACTGGACCCAAGGGTCACAAGAAACTTGCCCCACAGGAGTAAAGGACTTGATGATAGCGAGATATTTAAGATTTTTCTTGCAGCTGTATTTTATATCGGTAAAGGCAAGAGAGGACGACCATACGCTCATTTCTATGAAGGATTGGAACAAATAAGAAATCCACGAATGAAGGTAATTTTAATAGGGTTATCTTTTTCAAATTAATTTATTGTCAATTGTTACTTTCGTCCTCATCATGCTTTCAGAACTGTTAACATTGGCTATATATTTAGGTCAGAGGGCTAATAATTATTTTAACCAAAATAATGCAAGGTGTGAAAAAGTCGGTGATTCTGTTTCATAAGCAATTTGCACAGTTTTAGCTCGGAAAGAAACTGTTCTACTTTGTTTACTCTTCATGTTACATAACTCACCTTGAGCTTAACGTTGGCTGAGAAGTTTAATTGTTCCTGCTTCTTGTGCTAAAGACCCTGATCCAAACAACCCAGCCACCGTGAGGTATTAATTGCAGGCCGATTACTTGACTCCTCAAATAACCCTCATGGTGAGAGTTAGTCGAATGACCGAGCGGTTAAGGCAGGGGCACCGTAACCATAGCCAACAATACCGGTATGTGTTCGTGGCCGCCTCGCTCCTAGTTCAGGTGGTCTTCTCAGATAAGGACTATAAACCGTAGGCCCAGTGTACACAAATGCTTATGTGCACTTTAAAGAACCCAGTACATCTGAGATGAGTAGGGGCATACCCCGGTGTACTGGTCCACTCGGCTCCTGTCGTGGACAGATGAAAGGTGCTCCGGTTTACCGGCTGCAGAGGACATGAAGCGACCCTCGGGGGAGGAGAACGTTATTGAAAAGAGCAACATCTTGTCCACTGCGCCACGAGCAACGATTGTTAGAATGGCGCAATATAAATGGAACGATTTTGTTAGGAGGGATAAGGTCATGTGTCGATTACTGTACAGTGTTACTTCCTTCTTAATAGCATGTGCCACCGAAGGCAACAACCAGTCCGCGGGCCAACTCCGGCCAGCCAAAGATTTGAATCCGACGCTGTGCAACCGCTAAAAAATAAATAACTTTTTCCAGCCGATTTTTGTTTATATATTTTTTTCTGTTATTAGAGCACGACCACTTAATATTAGAACACGACCACTTACTCTGGCTTTTTCTGAGTTTATCTCACTGTTCGTGCCCTACAGCATTGACATAGGGAGGGGGACTAATGAGGAATAAAGGATTAAGTGAGGGGTGCTGATATGATGCGTTTTCTAACCATTGGCTGCACCAACGCGTTGAGCAGGCCAGGGTGAATGTCATTCTGTTATAAACACTGTTTTTGAAAACTTATTTTAACAGTCTGAGAGTGCCATTTCCAGGCATCTAGAGGTGTCCATTGTTTTTTTTTATTTGCTCACATGAGCTCCAACCACATGGTGGGGCTGAGGTATGTAGGCTCTTTTTAGGGATATTGGACTCCTCGTAGGGGAATTTCCGGCGCTGGCATTTTAACTAGCCTACTAAGCACTCAAGTTAATTTTTGGTTCTGGTGGTAGGGTAGGGAACCTGGGGTGGTGCAAGTTTTATTTTTATTCCTACCTCCCCCTTGTATGCTACTGAATTCCCTCATTTTTACCACATAAAGCCTATCATACTGTAGTTGATTTTGAAAAAAAGAAAGACTGCATTATAATACAGTAAACCTATATTTAGGAAGACTTTTCCTATAAAAGAGAATGGGTTGTCTGTCATTAAAAAAATGTGGAAGTACACAATTACTGTATGTCGGCCCACTGTTGTTTTTAACAGATTGAAACTGGCTACCAGCTTGAAAAGGTTGAATACCTAGGGTATATAGTAACAAGTTACTTTAATTCAAGTGCGAACAGCGATATCAATAATAGCCAATAGAAAGTTGACCCAAGTTTATTTTTGGTAAAATGTAATGCAATGCGAACATACCTGTTAGTACATACAGTAAAAGAGTATGGAATTGCAAGCAGTCTGTCTGTTCAGCTTTCCTTGAAAAGGAATCTTGAAAAGGAATCTTAAAAAGTACTACTACAAACTAGAGGGCGCCCTTTAAAAGAAAGTAAAAGGCATTTGTATCATAACGAGTGCTTTGTCTATAGATTGCAGGTTTCGAGTTTTAAACTCTATTCGAATTCTAATAGGGTGCCTCCTATCTCGTGGCATTACTTCGTTTTTTCATTGAATGCATGCAAAAGAAGGATAGTTCTCTTGCTATTCTCTACTCTTTGATAAATGGGCAGGAGTTAAATTATGAAATACAGAACAAAATTATGTTTTTTTTTTTGTGATACTTTTTTTTAATCATTTTTTCATATGTGTATACACAGCCAAGTGACAAAGTACAGCATATTGTGGATATCTGGGAGTCAGGGCTTGGTGTTGTATCTCTACATGTGTTTCAGGGAGTGATACCTGTGGAAGCTTACACAAGAGAAGCATGCATGGTGGACTCACTTAGTAAGTTGTATTTGAAGTTATACTTTTTTGGCTCAATACATTTACCACTTTCCCCCATACTATAATATATTCTGACTGTTCAGTCCATGTAATGGTGGTGTCCCATAGAAACTGGATTATGCATTAAAATGTACAGTATTTTTAATTTCATACAACATACATGATAAACATGTTTACTTGAGTAAACAATATACCTAAACATGCATTTATGAGATCAACACGTCCGTGTGTTAATGGGACGTACACATGTTCCAGGCCATGCTCTGATAGGTCAGTTTGATTGACACTCCGAAAAGGTCAATTACTTCAGTATTAATATAAAGTTAACTTCTATTTATCTGACATTGATTAATTAATTCTGGTATTAGTGGTAATCTTTAGTCTAGTGGCCAGGTATTAGTAAAACTCTGTAGAACATGTTATCGGGTCTATCTTGAAGCAGCGCCGCAAATGTCTCGCAAATCAGTGGCTGACTTGTAGGCTAGTACCAAATAGAGCGCACCGCGAACAAACGTTAAGTACCTAGCGCGAAATGCCTAGGCCTCTGGAAGTCCCCAGGGGTAGTTGCCAGGTTGTTTAGAAATTTTCATTTCAAATTTAGCAAAAATGGTGTATATACTCTGATATTGACAGTGTTTTATATATTTTATAGGTCTAGCAAGGCTCACGAATGCACGACGTGGAGATTATTACGGAGTAGCAAGCACATGGACATCCGAACGACGGAAGCAGCTTGGATCACACCTGCTTCACAAATGCATGCAAATCTTCTTGATAGAAGGCGAAAGACAAATCCGTCCAATTGATCTTCATGGTGGAAATAAATAAAATGCATGATTAATTAATTATTTATTATTAATTAATATGATTATTAATTTATTTTTAATTATTAATGCTTTTGGTTGCTAAAAAAGGTGCTTTGTTATGGCCATGTGCCATTCTCTTTATTTAAAATGGATTTTGAGCCACCATTTTAACACCATTTATACTCAACTCACTTTCTCACAACCTGAGAGAGGATTGTAGCATTTTTATTTTGCAAACATTCTTTTTTAATGTCATGGCTATTTTATTTTGTTAGCGCTGGACTCATTTCTTTTGTAAGTCTCTAAGTTACACCATAAATCATAGCTTATGTGTAAATAAACAGTGTAACAGAGCACTTAATCGCTTAAAAGAAATATTGTACAGTACTGCAGTTTTTTATGCGATCACTTATGTAAGCAAGTAAAATGCAATTTTATTTCTTTTAATAAATGAGTGTATTAAGTGTTTGTGATTTTAAAAGCTAGTGTTTTAAAATAACTTTTACCTGTAATATGATAACTTGTATACTGATTTATGTTCATTTTTATTCATATTTCACTCAAATTAACTGGAAAAATTGTTTATTGTTACTGTACTATAATGAATGTCTTTCCTAGAAAATAGCTGTGTGCATTAAAATCCACTTATAATGTTGATGTTATAGTTAATGCATTTTACCATACAATCCTGTTGAAATGAGATGTGATAAACCTATGTAAAATGTAGTGTTAGAATAATACAGTACTGTTGTATTTCCAATGGTGGGCGAGTGGCAGATGGGGGTGTGCTTTCTGTTACTGCCAAAATACATTCCAAGACTATGGTCACACCTCCCTGTGCACCCCACTCAATAATCCCCAATGGATATGTCNNNNCCCGCCCCCCCCCCCAACTAATAAATCAACCTGTGAGACATTTTAATACCAGATAAATATTGATGATTAAAATCTATCCTATAATTGGTGCTTTTATATATTTGTTTTTAATATGATTAACCATGACATTTGGATTTTATGTTCAGTTTCATATAATGTAAATATTTGCTGTTTGGTAATTCTAGCCAAATATCTAGATAACAAATGTATTATACTGTAAAAGAAATACAGAATTGCATTTCCATTTATTTTTTATGTAAAAATTTTGCTTAAATTAAACTTTTAAGTAATTTGTTGATGTTGTTATTGAATTGACAATCTTGTGTACTTTAGAGAGAGCTAGGCAGAAGAGACAAGATGGTGCAGGGGGAGCTGAGAGAGCAAAGTGAACTAAACTGTGTGTGTGCAGTGAACCATGAATATCCATTGTTTGCAATGGCTGATCTAGGAATTTGAAATAGAGGGGTCCCAGATGGGGAATTTCACAGATTGAGGGTCTATACGCCCTCAGCCCCATCATGGTTAGGGTTGAGGTAAGAAAATTTATAATTATGGTGCCTCTACATGGTCGGAAATGGCACTATTAAACTCAAAATTCGAGTAGGTTTTCTTTCTCAATTTTTTTTAAGTTTTGAAAAATTTAGAAGGGAGGGGGGGAATGGCAAGCTGGCTGGCGCCCCCCCCCCCCTTCTTGAATCCACCACTGGTTTGAGTGTTCAAACTTTGACCAATCACTAATAATTCCATAACCTATGTGCAGGGTTCAAAGCATTGCTACTGTACCTGTGACAAAATAATTAAAGGTTGAGGGGAACAAGCTGATGATCAAATTAATCCAAGCATTTAATCGCATAATTAATTTACAAATATTCTCTGCAAGTAATTTTGCAGTTGAGCTATAGCTTGGGTAGTTACATTGCTTGCTGTTTGGGTAGTTACATTGCTTGCTGTTTCACTGAATGTAAGCATTTCTTGCTTTCCAATCAACGGTTTGGGTTCTAATATATATCTTAAAGCCAGGTTGCAGAGGAGAAAAATATGTTGATATGTTGTACAACTGATTTTTTCCAAGACTTCCAAGACCAAAAATGGTGTTTGACTAAAAACTTGGAAACAGTAATGAGATACAATTTTTTTTTAACTGAGGGGTTTTTAAATACTCAAAAATCTGTGTCTCATAAACTGTTTCCATCAAACACCATATTCGTGTCTTAAAAAAATCCTTTGTACAATGTATCAACAAATTTTTTTGCTCTGGAGCCCAGCTTTAAATCATACTTTTTTAATAGTCCAGTAACTACAAGCTCAAATTCCTACACTGAGGACCTGCCTTCATTATACCAGATACCAGCCCTGTGGTCATAAACATTTTACTAATGGTCATAAAACATTCAAATAGACCTAAAGGTAATTGGTATATTTAATGCTGAGTCACCAGCCTATCGGGTCATGATCAACAGTAAATAGTAGGATTATTATAATCTGCTGGTTTATTTGCATAAATGACAAAGTGCATTAGTGTTAATCATGTGACCCATAGGCTAAGAGTTGAAATAGCTGGAGCCTTGGATATATTTCTTTATATTCATTAAAGAAGTGAATGTTTTTGATCCGTTCTGAAGTTTTAAATACTTCTCTTTTATTGAAAAATAAAAACCGCATTCAATTTAAAAGTATATAATAAATCAATAATATTTTTCCAATTTCAATAATGTTCCATAGCTAAGTACCTTAGTCCAGTATAACATTTCTTTGAGTTAGTGGTAGGCCTATATACTGTATATATATATAATTATTTATACATTTTTTAATCCTCTCTTTTAAAACCATACTTCTTCCCTTTTTAGAAGCTTTTTTTTTGTTACATGAACCCCAGTTTCTCTCCAGTAGCGGTGTGGCCAGACGTTTCACCGACAGACATTACCATTCACCAACCAGTGATTTTGTCGACACCACATTTTGCCGAATGGCAGTTTGCCAATATAGGACGTTTGTGCTGACTGCCAATTTGCCAACAGACAATTCGCCAACACTTTAAATTGTGAACATGTTAATGGATGGCTATGTTTCACAAGTGACAAGTTTGATTTTTATTCGATTATTTAATTTCACCACTAACGCACAGATTCTCTTTTAAATCGTGGAGGCAGGGCCGATGGAACATTTTTCAAAGTGGTGTCCACAGTAGTAAGACGAATAGGAATATGATGGCGACGGAGCTGACCATACAAAAATCTGCATAGATATTATATATTTTCTGCCAAAAAGTGGGGTTCCACCAGGGGTGGCGCCAGGACCTGCCCGATGGGGGGGGGGAGGTCCCCGATAGGGGGCCGATTCCCCTGATGAGGGGTAAAATTTCCCTGATGGAAGCAAAGTGGGCGTGGTCGATCTTCGATTAAAAAGTTTAAAAGTGGTCCACAGGCGAAGCCCCTGAAAATTTTGACAATTTAGGGGTCTCAAAGGCTTATTTAATCGATTTTAGATTTTTTAGAAATATAATGTGTAGAAATATACTAAAATGTAGAAAATACATTTAATTTTTTCTTCTCCCCAACGAACTGTCCTTTTTCTCCCCAACGTTATATAATTATTATTTTTTAATGAATGAGTATTTTTATGTACACTTTCTTATTATTTTTTAATTTGTCATTTTCTGTATCTAATTGTATATAAACAGTATACTTAATTTATATGCTTTTTTTTTTTTATAGCTAACTTAATTAATTCCTCATTTATTGAATTGTATATACCCATTAATTTATTGATTTGCCTAAATTGCCATACATTCAAATTGTAATTCAGCCTGTGCTGTTATTTTTTAATTTTTATATGTGAATTAATAAAGATACTGACTAATTGATATTGTAATGTGTCCTCCCACCTTTATATTTTAACTTTACTGTATATTTGTAATACATTGTATTCTGGTGTATTTTAAAAAATTTTAATATTATTACTTTTAAAGTATATTGTACATTTCAATTTTTCCTTAAATTTGCAATAAAGTCACCCTGTATATCTTGTGTCTTTGTCTTTCATTTTATCTCAATTTGTACCAATTTCAAAAATTCCCCTTTATATTGTGTGTAATTAATAATAATAATAATAATAATAATAATAATAATAATAATAATAATAATAATAATAATAATAATAATAATTTATTATTATTATTGTTATTGTCATTGTTATTATTATTATTATTATTATTATTATTATTATTATTATTATTATTATTTGTCTTCCATAAAACAAAAAATGTCGAAAAAACATCACTCACGTCGAATCCGGGTGTCGGTGAATGTTGTTTCGGTCAACTGTCTGTCGGCCAAACGTCGTCTGCAAGCAGGCATTAGGCGAAATTCCTAGTAGTATAGGGCCTATCTAACGAGTAGCGGAACTAACCTGCCATTGTAAATATGGACTGTGGCCTCTGTGTGTTTCCGTAGTTTCAGTCTCGCATATCATCAACAACGTCCCTGGAGCCTGTAGACGGCAACAACAACTCAACTTGTCTGTCAGCATTTTCTGTAAAAAGACTACTAGGCATACTGTCGACTACGTTCCAATGTGTTTGGTTCATCATTTAGGTAATATTATACAGTTATGTTATATTTCTGTGGAGGATTGTATGCCATCGAAGTTGATAAGAATTTTATCCTGATTTTCAATCAAGCCCAGGCTAGCCTACAGACAGGAGGACCTAGGCCTAAACTTGTTACTAGGCCTAGGCCTCTAGTAAGCCCTAGTAGGCCTAGGCCTAGGCCTAGTAGACTAGCTTTGGCCACAGTCAACTCGGCCACAAGTCAACTCGGCCACAAGTCAACTCGGCCACAAGTCAACTCGGCCACAAATCAACTCGGCCACAAAAAGTTCGGCTACAGCCAACTCGGCCACAAGTCAACTCGGCCACAAGCCTAATTATTTTATAGGCCTAGGCATCAATCAAACTACCGTAATGACTTTATGTATGTTTTTTAATGTCGAAATTCTAAAACCGATTAAAAAAAAAATTAAAACGAGAAACAAAGAGTATGCAATGTAACCAACTAACTTATTTTCAAATCCATTTTACATTTTATATTTCTAAAAAACCCACCATATTACATCACAATACTATCCTCCCATCATGGCGAAATCCAGGTTTTTCATTATCCATGTGATTGTGAATTATTAACAACAGAATTACGAATAAGAATACACTTTTTTTTTTTTTTTATAAGAACCAGTAAAATTTTGCACAGGCTCATTGTTCTTTTTTTTTGTCTGATTTCAATACGTTTTTTTTTTTATTTCAATACATAAAATTAATATGCACTGATATTTAAAAAAAACACGCTGTTTTGACACTTGACACTGTTCTGCTGACATGCGTTCCAATAGATGTGAAGAATATATGTTGTTTTATGGGCTTAATTCAATGTGAAAAGTAATATATACGGTAGTCAGATACCTTAAATAAAACGGCACTTGAATTTATGTTATTTTATTATTGTTATTGTTATTACTGTATTATTATTATTATCATTATTTTCATCATTATAATTATTGTTGTTTTTGTTATTATTGTGATGAACACAAACAGTACACAAATAGGTGAATGAAGGCAATATGGTTGCTAAACGAACAGACATGTAAAAATATATTTAAAATTTTTTTGTTCCCCTACGGAAGTCCTCTCCGATGGGGCCCTCCCCCAGGCTTCCCTGACGAGGAGGATATAGCCCCCCCAGCACCCTTCTGGTTAGTAGTTAGGCCTGTCTGTATTTAGATATATTTCTGGGAAGCTACCGGAATCAGGGGAGAGATCGGAGGCAAGGTGGGGGAAAGAGGGAAATACTGTGGGGAGGAGGGTGAGGTGGCATGGATGAGTGAGCACCTTCTTTTGCATTTTTGACTGTTTATATTTGTCTCCATGATGATATCAGCTGTCCATGGTTATCGTCACCACATGCAACAAAATAAAACAATCAGAAAACTCACTAAATCTTATCTAATGAATGGATTCCTTTGTATTATCTGAATTATTATTTTATTTTAGCTACAGGCAGACCAGATTAAATGTTGAAGATGAATAGCACTAACAACATGTCGCAACGTGCTCTTGACAAGACTGTTGAACGCACATTTCAATACGATGAATCCCTTCCTTCATTGCCACTACCTACTCTAAAGAAGACTCTGTCCAAGTACCTAGATTCAGGTAATTATAATAATAATAAGTAGAGTCGGAAACAAACATACATTACTGTATGACAATTACAATACAGTATACATATTCTTGTTATATTGTAGCAAACTTCTCCACTTATCTGAAGCTTGCATAGTGAAATTGGTTTTAATAATAAATTTATTGTTTTTTATCATAATTTCACTTTCATTTATATCTGTAAACCACTGTTCCGCAATCTATGTGTCGCGACCCAGTGTTTTGGTGTCGAACAGATTTTGATAGGTCACATATCTCTGCAGATTATGGAAATTTACTTAATGGGAACGAATACAAAGGAAATCAAAATTACAGTAAAGAAACGTACATAAAAGTGTGGCATACGCGTCTGTGTACTTTTGTAATGTGTGCGTTATCAATAGTTTCATTTCCAATAATATACTATTAAAACATTTGTACTTCAGTTGAAGTTTAGTTTCTTATATCAATGTGTCTGGCTTTTAGGTGAAAATTATACCAACATTTTTCTCATCAATTAGTGTGTATACTATTATTCCAATAACCCATATATTTCTGGAAGCAAACTTAAGAATTTATTTTTGTAGTAAATGTAATAACTTAACTTAGATTTAATAACTTATGTGGTTCTTTTGTACAGTATGAGTAATTCAAAGTTATATTGATTTCATTCATTTAAATTTAGCTTGTGGGGGAATTGAAAAACCTTTTATGAATGAAGTGATATCTTTTAATTGGTTGACAAAGAATCAAGTTGTCATGGTTTGGTCTTCGCTATTCATCGTGTATAAAATGACGGAGCTGATTTATTTACTTAATAAAAAAATCAATAAAACAATATTCAATCATTTTACTATGAAATGCAAGTGATACATTAGGTCTTAAGGTCAGATGGGTCGCGTCTGAGTGCTTGACATTTTATTTGGCTGTGGATTGAAAATGTTGCAGAACGGAGCCGTAAGCCACCCAAGGGAGAAATAAAATATTGCATTACGAAGTATCAAAAACCATAGAAACACTACAATTAAAATGGTGGCGTTATAAATAAAATCAAAATTGTTAAAACATAGAGTAGAAGATACACAACGATTTGTCTTTAAAATGCAACTAAACATGTGTATGTTAGTGAACATAAAAATAGATTTAGTCAGAGAAAAATTATCAGCATAAGCCAGTTGATTAATTAGCATGAGAAACTAAAGTAATACTAGAAGATAATCCATTATTAAAAATAAAATAACACTTTAAACAAATATGAACAAAGGACATAAGAAACGGAATCATTACCTTAATAATTAGCTAACTATGGAGTGCTTCGACGAAAATTTAGGAATGCTGATTACAGTCTTCAGGAACTTATTTATTAAATACTATCGATTGTTAAATTATATTTGCAGTTAAACCTTTTGTGTCAGCTGAAGAATTTGTTGCTTATAAAGAGCAAGTGAAGATATTTGAGGAAGGAATTGGGAAAACACTTCACAACAAACTATCAGAGAAGGCCAAACATTCCAAAAATTGGGTAAGAATTAAACTGTTTGTAATAAAATCGACCCTAATAAAAAAATAATGAAGGTACCAGTTCATTGAACTTACTGTTAAAAATTTAGAAGTGCTGTACATTTATAATTTTGTTTCAAGTTTCTTGTGCATTTCAATATTCTGTTGAATAAATAATTAATAATAATTTTATATAACTATGATCAGATTTTTTAGTCTTAAGATTTTTATTGTCTTATGTAAATGATTGACTGCTCTATGGCTTACCACAAATACCAAAAATATGAGTACAGCTGTGGTGCTGGCTAAGATGCTCAACTGTCCATCACAAAGTAACAGTAGTAATAATAATAATGTTAGATTTCTACATTACAAATCCCAGAGCTTCTATGCAATTAATGGATTTAATCTCAGGAAAATATATAGGAATTACTTTTGAACATTAAATACAACTCCACCAGTGGCATATCTAGGGATGTTGCCATAAGAAAATTGTGGGGTGCAAATATTTGTTGGAGTGGCTCAAAGATATGAACTTGAGCATTTTTGTTTCTTTTTTTGGCTAAGTAGATTTACAGTGGGGCAGAGGCCGGGGAAACAGTGTGTTTTTGAAGCGTGTACAACTAAAATATTTGAGTTTTTCTACAGGTTAGTGAGTGGTGGAACGAGAAGGCCTATCTGGAGGTAAGGTCTCCTACAGCTATTTTAGGCAACATGATTGGTCCTGGTCCTTCCATACAGGATATTTGGCCACCAGAGATTGGAACTCAGCTGTCAAGAGCTGCCATATATCTCTACCATGGACTCTTATACTGGAATATGATCAGAAGGTTAGATGTTAAGTAGTAATTAACATTAATTAATTAATTAATATGTATTTCAATTATATATTAAATATAAAATACAATTTACAAATGTATAATATATAATCATAGGAAATTGTTTAATATTTAATTATGTACTGTATTCAGAATGTCGTGACACCACTAAGCTAAACTGGAATATGATCAGAAGGTTAGATGTTAAGTAATAATTAACATTAATTAATTAATTAATTAATTATTATTTATTTCGATTATATATTAAAATATAAAATACAATTTACAAATGTATAATATATAATCATAGGAAATTGTTTGATATTTAATTATGTACTGTATTCAGAATGTCGTGACACCACTAATACAAAATTGTTTTTTTTTTTTTTTTGTTTCATTTTAACTTCGTGGTTCCCTTGTGTCTTGAGTCTGCATGGCATAGGCTTAGCCAGCAAGCCGTCCGGCCGTCTTTTGGATGGCTTACAATTATTTAGGACAGCCACTTTTACCGTGACGGCTTGGCCTTATCAGCTAGGCCTAGCCTAATTGGGCCTGGTCTACCTTTAGCAAATTTTTTATATATTCTTCAATTCTATTGAATGTTACATTAAACTAAGCTAAAACATATTTACGTTTGATAAAAGCAACATTTATTGATTGAATGTACGTTGTTTTCGTACCAATAATCGGCTGGATTCCTAACGATGGGCATGGCCCACCCATCTACTCAGTGCCATGCCCACTGGCTTTCATTTTGGACGGCCTATTTTGTTTTTGTGGCTAAACCCCTGCTCCATGGTTTCTATTCTGTTATTTGTGGTTCACATAATGTTAGATTTTCTTACAAGGTAACAAGTCCTTCTCTATTTTTCTTTCCTTTGGTGTTAATAGTTATATTAATAATAATGACAATTGCATTACCAACATTCAATCCTATCGATAACAAAAATTTTTGTTTCAGAGAAAGAATATCCCCTGATGTAAGCCATGCTAAAGGGAATATGAAACAGTCCATGAGCCAGCTTCGTAGCATATTCAATTGTGGTCGTATTCCAGGTATCAAACGTGATAAGATAATAAGGTCTTTCAAAACAGGTAAATATGTAATTTTATTAATTTCAAACTGCTAGTCATAATATTTGGTTTGCAGTAGTGGAATTTAGACAAGACATTTTAAACTGAAGCCCTTGACTTGCAGACAATATGCAAGTTGTAGCAATGCAAGTGAGTCTTGCAGCAAAGAACAAAAAAAGTGATATTGCAAACTGTCATTTTGTACTGCACGTAGTAATGTTTATTTTGCAGTTTAAATGATGTTGATAAATGAGGCTTGCCATCCCAAACCAGTGTACTGTCACTAATTGACATGTCGACAAGGACGCGAAGCCCCGCCCACAAAGTCACGAAAACCTTAGACAATGGAGGCTAGACTTACCAAGTTGGCGAAGATTTTCTTTGCTATCAACCTTCTTTAAGAAAGAGAATTCAGGGTAGGCGGTATGCAAATGAATCATATATTCATAGTGTTAATCTATTTCACGGAATGGCGGGGAAATTTTTGTAAAAGCCTCTGTATTTCGCTCCCAAAGGAAGAGGGAAAAGCTGCATTCAGTCAACCTTGTTGTCGGCAATGACCAAGTCACTGATGCACACTGCTCGCGTAAATCTGGGTATCTATAACCAAGCATAGACGTCTAGGCCTAGGCTAGGCTCACGTATGTTTCGCGTTTAAACCAGCTGTCTAAGGAAATTAAAATGTCAGAGAAAAAAATTTTTGATCATGTGACTAAATGACGCTCACTGATTACTCGGTTAATCTGTCAATCAAATCTCGTCGAGATGCTAATTGTTAATCTGAGTAATGAGCATATGAAGCTGTAATACTTTGACTCATAACTTTGGCAATAATTCCAGATGACCTATCATTTTAATGCTTATAACATGGAGAATATGACTATATTAAAGTCAATTTCCATGTTTTTGACACTGATGCTGATTTTGGCACCCCAATTAACTTAATAAATATTAGCTGAGATATTACTTTTCAAACATTGGGCATGAAAACAAGATTTTTAAGGAATACAGCTTCTGAAAGTAGCCACTGGTTGATTAACACTACAGGGATATAAAATTGTGTGTTGTCAAATTAAACCTTGAACAAATCTTATATTGAATTGTTTACACATCAGTATTGACCTTCAACACTATTGTGTGGATTGGAATTCATGGTATGACTTTGTATTACAGTATTATTGTTGGCCAATAGTATAATAACTATATAAATGTAGATACATGTTATGCTGGTATACACTTTGCATCTGAAATGAGAGATGGTACATTATTGTATAAATAAACAAATAAAAACATGACAACTATTATTGTAGATTATAATGGTATGACTTTGTATTACATTATTATTATTATTGGTTTATACAGTGGGTAGGTGATTTAATCAGTGGTGTATCCAGGGTGGGGCGTTGTGGGCGCTTTTCCCCCCCCAGTTTTTAAATGTTCAAAAATCTGTATCTCTTCACCGTTCTCCAGTTCTTCGTCAAACAACTTTCTTCTGTCTTAAGAAAGTCAGATCTACAACATATCAAAAAATTTCCAGTTAAATACACTCCATGATATAGATTGATGTTACAGTGACCTTATTTATTGTTTAATAGTACAAGTTTACAAAATTTACAGCAATCATTTTGAAAAGAAGTCCCCTTTTTCTTTTATAAAAGTAGTCTCGAAATGAAGCCAATCTTGAAATGCCCATGCAAAGTAAAGCCCATGAAGCCCATGCAAAGTTTGCAAAAAAAAAGAAGCCCTAACTTCAATTCAAGATTTTATGGTAATTAGCAGTTTTGTATTCAAATAAAATTTGATTTATGAAAGTAGTAATGAATAATTGTAATGTGTTCATTTTGTTCATTTCAGAAACTGAGGGTATGTGCCATTCCCACGTGATTGTTACATGTAATGGCCACATCTACAAGATGTACCCACTCGATAAACACTATAATGTGTTATCTTCACATGAAATATATAGGTAAGTCATCAACAGCTCCATAACCACTTCTGATCCACTTCTTAAAATCCAGCAGTCCTTCAATTGCTACCCAACTTTAGAATGCTCTGCCTGACTGATTCTCTCAGATCTTGTGATTTGCTTAGGCAATTGAAAGGCCATCTAACAACACACCTTTTTCAATAGTTCCTCTCTCCTTGCTTGATCATATTTGTTTATTGTTTTGTTTGTTTTCTTATTTTTCTACTGCTTTTTTTGCATTAGTTAAGTTAGCACATTTTGCTTGGGTTTGGTTTTTTGCAAGCTTTATTCGGGGGGATGTTTTTCACTTATTGTGGAGAGTCGCTTACAACGCTTCATAAATGAAAAGAAAGGTGCTATACAAGTAACAAGTCCTCACTTGTGCAGGATTTGTTTTTTCAATCATTAAGAAACTGTAAGAAAATATGAGATGAGAAGCAATGCTACCATCTTAGTTACCCTTTAAATCCATTATTAGTACAGTAATCTTTGTACTGGTATGCATTGTACCTGGTGAGTGTTTTTATCTTCCACCAAGCTTGATACAAATTATGATTTTGGGATCTTTAGTCCTCTAAATGTGGCGTGTCTAGAAGACTTAAAATAGGGGAGATGATGGGGGTGCAAAAGGTGGAGTGGGGCATTTTTTTTTTGGCTTCTGACATATTTAATGGTTGGGTGGGGGTGGGGTTGCGCAGCCCCTGCTTTTCCCTACTGTAGATATGCCATTTTTTTTTTGTTGTCAAAATTTGTTTAAATTTTTGGCAGGATTGAACCAAGGCCTTGGGATTGGAAGGCTTGCATTCTAAGTGCCTAATACCACAGCTCCAATTTATTCACTCATAGTATAGGAACCTGCCATAAGTTTAGTTTTAAACCTGGTGCACATAATCCCAAATAATTATTAAACTTATTCTATCCAAAATAAATTTGTGGTAGCTACTGTGTGTGCAGCGAACTATGATATTGTTCCAGTTAGGTTTGCTATTTATTTATATATTATTTATTTATTATTTATTATTATTATTATTATTATTATTATTATTATTATTATTATTATTAATAGGTAAGTCATCAACAGCTCCATAACCACTTCTGATCCACTTGTTAAAATCCAGCAGTCCTTCAATTGCTACCCAACTTTAGAATGCTCTGCCTGATTCTCTCAGATCTTGTGATTCGCTTTGGCAATTCAAAGGCCATCTAACAACACACATTTTTCAATAGTTCCTCTCTCCTTGCTTGATCGTATTTGTTTATAGTTTTGTTTGTTTTCTTATTTTTCTACTGCTTTATTGCATTAGTTAAGTTAGCACATTTTGCTTGGGTTTGGTTCTATGCAAGCTTTACTCGGGGGGATGTTTTTCACTTATTGTGGAGAGTCGCTTACAACGCTTCATAACTGAAAAGAAAGGAGCTATACAAGTAACAAGTAACAAGTCCTCACTTGTACAGGATTTGTTTTTTCAATCATTAAGAAAATGTAAGAAAATATGAGATGAGAAGCAATGCTACCATCTTAGTTACCCTTTAAATCCATTATTAGTACAGTAATCTTTGTACTGGTATGCATTGTACCTGGTGAGTGTTTTTATCTTCCACCAAGCTTGATACAAATTATGATTTTGGGATCTTTAGTCCTCTAAATGTGGCGTGTCTAGAAGACTTAAAATAGGGGAGATGATGGGGGTGCAAAAGGTGGAGTGGGGCATTTTTTTTTTGGCTTCTGACATATTTAATGGTTGGGTGGGGGTGGGGTTGCGCAGCCCCTGCTTTTCCCTACTGTAGATATGCCATTTTTTTTTTGTTGTCAAAATTTGTTTAAATTTTTGGCAGGATTGAACCAAGGCCTTGGGATTGGAAGGCTTGCATTCTAAGTGCCTAATACCACAGCTCCAATTTATTCACTCATAGTATAGGAACCTGCCATAAGTTTAGTTTTAAACCTGGTGCACATAATCCCAAATAATTATTAAACTTATTCTATCCAAAATAAATTTGTGGTAGCTACTGTGTGTGCAGCGAACTATGATATTGTTCCAGTTAGGTTTGCTATTTATTTATATATTATTTATTTATTATTTATTATTATTATTATTATTATTATTATTATTATTATTATTATTATTATTATTATTATTATTATTTATTCATTATTCACACCAAATAAACCATATACAACTCAGGTAAATTTAAACATATCCCAGTAATAATATAATAAAATGTAACCTATAAAATTTTAATTGATAATACCTTAGTGATTATTTTCTATATTTGTGTCACATTCATCCAATATTTTTTCCTTCTGTATTGTAGACAACTTACTTACATTAAAGAGAAGAGTCTAGAACGAGGTCAAGGCATCAGTTCATTAACAGCT
The DNA here is from genome assembly GCF_011630105.1 of Anneissia japonica. NCBI lineage: Eukaryota > Metazoa > Echinodermata > Crinoidea > Comatulida > Comatulidae > Anneissia > Anneissia japonica. The sequence goes on from NW_022685220.1 coordinate 1,912,254, forward strand.
GGTGATAGAACACCATATGCAAAGGTTTTTCTTCTTTTTTTTCTTTTTTTATAGTAGTCAGCTGTTAAGACTATATTTAGCAATTATTATTTTTTTTGCAAGAGCAATTGACATTGAAGTACAATTTGATATGAGAGTGCAAATTCTGGACCTAATTAGTTTTGTATTGGTTTTTCTTGTATTAATCACTTTGATAGCAAGTTGTTTAGTTTCATAATGTAGTTATGGAAATGTTGGCTGTACGTATTATGAACTGTAATTAATTATGAATTAATTTATATATGTTTTTTTATGAACAAATGACAATATACATTGTACATTTCCACAGTTAATAAAAATTATTATGTTGGAAAATTACCTAAATGACAATGTACATAATGAATAAATGAAATATTCTACTCCTCAACACCATTTGAAAGGACTGAACTTTCCCAGATGCACTGGATATTACAGATTTTTGTATTTGTCATAAATGGATCTGTGCTTTAAAAACTTGCAATGAGAATTGTCACTTCACTATGCTGGTTTTATTTTGTTGTGTTTCTTTCCAATAAGTTTTACGTGTCCTTTTTAGTCATATCAGCATTTGGTTGCGCTAGATCATGCAAATGAGCAGCATGTTGAGGACATTCTTTCAAGTATCTTGGTGTTGGTACTGGATAATGGCAGTCCTCAAAACATGTCTCAGGTTTGTAATACAGTATCATCAAACAGTCTTTCATAGAAACAATGGAGTACCTAAGTATCTTGAAATGGAGATGGGGGTACATAGGTGAAGTGGGGAGGCTCGATGGTGAAGTAACGGGGTGCTAGCTCGCAAAGTAGAGTGATTTGCGGTGATTTTTGAGTATTGGAGCATGATATTTTTTCTTCAAACATTTTAATTGGGTGGGGGTGGAGAACTGGGGGAGGTGCAAGTATTTTTAGGGGGAGTGCTCCTTTACCTGCACACCCCGTAGGTATGTCACTGCATAGAAAATGCTCTGGTGGAAAGTGTATTGGGTTTTTTTCCTGTAAATTCTTTATCTTGGAAAAATTTCATTTAGATTCAGAATTGTATAGATGACAAATTACTCAGAACGTTTTGATCCCTATCAGAGACTTTTATCAAATGATGGCTAGGTGTATTGTAGCTTGGTCATGACGTCACTGTTGACGTCGTACGCATCCTCCGGACCTAGCTATTAGTTGATAAAGATCTCTGGTACTGTTTAAAACATTCTGAGTAAGTACTGTGTTTCCATTATAGATTTACAAAAATGAAAATTTTTCAGCCACGCTTCCCAACTATGGTTCACCACCCAAAAATGGGTCGCCAAATTTTTGCGTTGGGTCGCGAGCAGGTTTCCAAACAACAATTCATTTATCTGCTCATTTTGACAGTTGATGTGAAGTTTAACAGGTTTGACGATGTGAAAAAAATATTTTTAGGTAAATCCTCATTAGAACAATATTTATTATGTACCCACAATTAATATTCTGAAATCTATATGTCTGTTGCCATTTACCACAACATAATTGTGTAAGTCTAGCTTTCAACTGTTTAAAAACAATTTATAGAAATAAATTTAAACCAGAAAATTACTGTCAGGTAATATAAAAATAACATTATAAAAATAAATTCCAATACACCAGAATATAATATACCAGAAAGCCCCTGTGATGCATTTTGGTTGATAAGATTATAGAGTAGTCAGTGGCGTATGTAGGAGGGGTGCTCGGGGTGACTGAGCACCCTCCATGAGAGGTTGAAAAAAGTGCCCCTTTTTAAATGTTATAAAAGAACTGACATAAATTTAAGTATTAAAGTGCTGTTTCCGGTGTCTAGAAGCCGCCAATTCCATAACTTTCCTCACCTTAGCTTCAACCAGGATGTGGCTCAGGTGTATATAATAATTTTCGTAGATTTTTGTATTAAAGTGCCAATTTCCTGCATCTTGAAATTTCCTGACCTAAGCCCCAACCATGGCGGGGCTCAGGTTGATAAAGTAGGAATTGTAAGTATTTAAGTCCCATTTCCGGGCATCCAGAGGTACAAAATACTGAAATTTTCGCATGTCACCGCCAACCAAGGTGGTGCTGACATGGTCTCTTATTCCATTCAGCAGCCCCTTCTTTAAATCCTGGATATGCCATTGGTAACCACATTCATTAAATATATAATTCAAAGGTGGAAAATACCTTCTGCAAAAAGATCGATTAAATTTTCCTTTCAAATATTAAAAGTTGTCTCATTTTCCGGCTCTTCCTCTTCCCACCCCTCCCCCCCCCCAATAATCATAACATTTCTTACCTCAGCCCCCAACATGGTGGGGCCAATGGATGTACCCACTATTTGTGAAAATCCCTCTTTCTGCACCCCTCTATTACGAATTCCTGTATCCACCACTGTTTTCTCAAAAAGACGATCATTAGTAAACAAAAAACGTTGTAATACTAACATCTTAAATTACATAAAGCATCACATTTTTGAGATCTTATAAAAGTCAATGTGCAATTTACAATCACATTGAACGTTAAATGGGTCGCGGCTTGTCTGGAAAATCACAAATTGGGTCCCAGAGAAAAAAGTTTGGGAAGCAGGGATCTACAGTATATATTCTTTATGTTCTTAAACATTTTCATGGTTACAGTGAAAAGAAAGTCAGGTTTAATAGTCTCAAATGTTGTACAATGCAAGGCATAAGGGTCCCAAGTAAGCTTTTTAGGACATCTAATCTGGGTTTGGTATGCAGTGATACCATCACCAAATAACTTCAGGGAGACAATAAATAATACAATAGTAAAACTTGCAAATATCATAATTCTGCAATAGATGGGTTAGTTTCTCTGGGATATTTGCTTTCTCGCTGGAGCGCATGAGGTCATATTGATTTTTGTGAAAAATTGTTTAATAAAGTTATGTAGCTTGTTTCTATGATAAGAAAGTATAATACATACTCCAACTATTGAAATACATGCCATCGTGTTGGGATTCAATATTTCGACATTAATTATGTCATCATCAGGATCCTGATGATGACATAATTAATGTCGAAATATTGAATCCCAACACGATGGCGTGTATTTCAATACTTGGAGTATGTATTATACTTTCTTATCTGAGATTAATCAGTGGACCTTTCGGTTTTTGTTTCTATGAAGACGAAGAGTTTTATACAGTACATGTTTGATCCTTGAGAAGACCTTTGTTTGTATTATTTTTATTTCTAACTGTACAATTCTTTGTCAATTGGAAAATAATTTATTTTGAATAATTTTTTTTAGACGTATGAAGCTGCGTTCAGTGGACCCCAGCCTTGGAACAGGTGGTCTGACAAGGCGTTTTCTTTAATTGTGTTTGAAAATGGTGTGATTTCTTGTAACTGTGATGTAAGTAAGACTCTGATATTAATCCATGTTTTACTGAAAAAGAAATTAAAATACACATTCAAAAGAATACAATACAAGGAAAAACAAAAATAGATATTGTTGCAAAATTCCCATAAAGATTTTAAGAAAAATGTATTACATTACAAAATAATATTTAATTAATTTATTTACATAAATTTCAATTAGAATTATATTAAAGTAATATCAGTTATTTAAAAAATATAAAAAAGTAAACAAAAAGGCTTAAGAAAAAAGATAAAAATTGTATTATATTTATAATAATTCAAATATATACTATTAAAAAATATGGTGGTTTGGCACAGCAGGAATGGTTTGGTTTTCCCAACCTCGAGGTCAGGGTTTGAATCCCTCGCTGTTCATTTTACATGTGCCCTTGGGCAAGGCACTTTAACTGCATTGCTTTTTTTCCACCCTGGAGTGTAAGTGGGTACCTGGTAGTGTTAAATGCCGAAATGTGCTAATGTAGCTGCTGCAACGTTATGGAATACTCCCCCAGGGAGCTTGAGTTTGTGTTCCATACATAGAGATATAATAAGAATACTAGAGCGCTAACCGCAATGTATTCGATGTTCGAAATACGCAGAACTGTGTGTGTACCATCCAAGATGGCTGCTATAGATTTAGCCAATCAAATTTCGCTAAGCACCATCGTTTGCAATTGTGCCCCCAATTTACTCAGAAAGTTCAGTACAGCTAGCTACCCATATGTTTGAAACTCGAGCGTTGCAGTGTAATGTACACGATTTTAATTTTCATTCCTTGGTACTTTATTTTTGAATAAGATGCTCTACTTGGCCTCGTTTTGGCTACAATAGTTTAATCATTTGTTATTACCATTACTCATTATCATTAATGAAATAATAGTCAGTCAGAGGGCTTATTAATATGTAATAATATGTACACTAAGCCTGAAGGTGGCGCTTTACTACGACGGCCATCTTGGATGGTACACATACATAACTCTGCATTGCTGCGCCATCTTGTCAGCACTCTAGTTGTTTAATAGCTCTATGGTTCCATAGGGGTTTAATCCAGTGACCGGGGTAATGACAATGTGAAGTGCATAGAGGGCTTTGCGCAATATAAGACTCTACCATTATTAGTATTACTGTTACAAATTAGTTTTGTTTTTGTAGCATGCGGCATATGATGGCATGGTGATGGTTCGGTTGAGTTCTTACATACACCAACAACTTCTAAGTACTGCAGGAGATTGGCAGGTACACCATTCAAGTTTTGTGTTTCAAATTTTAAATTATGTTTATACAGTATTTGCATGGATTTGCTACCTAATTCATTTTCCAAATAGACTTGTTTAATATACTATTTGTTTAATAGTAAATTAACTCAGATTGGTACTTATGCAATGTGCTGATAACGTGTGTGTTCAGTGTATGTTTCCACAGTCATGATAGTACGACTGCCAGTGTTTCACAACTACATGCCATGTCTTTGCATCTAAAGCTAAAGTATATCGTGAACCATTTCACATCATATCAGCAGCACAAGTTAGGGTCTCTGAACCTGGCCACATCTGACAAACACAAAACAACTCAACTCAAGTTGTTTTTTTTTTTGTTTTTTTTCGTCTTAAAGGGGGTTGCAGCTGTAGATCCAAATACACTAATGCCAAGGGAGTTGGTATTTATAACTGATGACATCATTGCAAAGGCCATTGAGGAAGCAGAAAACACCTACTTCATCAATGTATGTATATACAGTACTTGTTTTTTTTCTTTCATTATGATTTAATTTATTACAATAGGGTTTAAATTATTAATTTATTACAGAAATTTAATTTATATTTTATATTTTCAAATATCCAAAAAACTAAATACATATGATTATTTATTTTCGAATTTGATTCCTGCCTGAAAATTGTATCTTGTTGTATGCTCTTGTAGGCTAATAGTAAAACAAATTTGTATTTTACTGCTGTTATTGCTTGGATCCCTTCATAAGCCACTTAGTAGTTTTAACTGCGCATGCCCATATTGAAGCTCCATCGACATAAACAAACACTCAGAATTTTCTATGGCGCTATTTTCTAACAGTTCTTCTTTTCGATAAATGTTCTCCATATGATGGAAGTATTACATAAACTATGTATCACAGATTACTATTTTCAGACAATTCCGAAGGCTGCTTCAACTTTAAAGCCTAGTTAGGCCTAGCATACGCTTTGTGTGTTAAATATTTGTTTATGTTGAGCGTTTTTATGCTATTTAAAAAAAAGTTGTAGTGTAACTACTGTTGATTATAGTTTGCGGTAGTATAGCTTTGTTAAAAAAGTTTATATGAACGGTATTCGCATTTTGATTACGAATTCTCTTAATTTTTTTTAGTTTTAGGGTATAATTGGCCTATACATCATATGTTTTACAAACATTTTTATGATGCATGGGATAGTATGCATGAAACATAAAAAGTGAATGCTCATGCGTGAGACTCGCGCATTATGCAGTTTGGCCGGTGTAGTATTATACTCAATTATGTGAATAGTAAGGGGTCATCCATTATTTTCATCATTTTCACGAACGTACAAAACGTACGCTGGGGGGAGGGGGTTGAAGGCATGTGTACGCTTTTAAAAAAGTACAAAAATGACGATTTGGAAAAGTTGGCCTACGTTTTTGTGCCTAGGCATTTCCCTAGAAAGCCAAAGTTTACCGTTATAAATTCACTGGTAAATGTTCAGTTTATAAACTGTTTATACACAGCGTCATCTTACATCCCTAATTAACAATGAGTTGATAAGCATTGTGTACTTATAAAACAATTTCAATTACAAGGGAAATGCACTCTAGCTCCGTAAATTTGAATAAACTGTAAGCCAGCAGCCGACAAAACCATAAAGCCTGACACTGACAGTAGGGTAGCTGCATTGGGACCATGTGTTTCACTGTGCTAAGCCTACCTTATTTCTTCTCCCTTCTTCTACAGTCTACTTCACTAGGTCAAATTCCTACATTTTAAATTCAATGGGCCTACATCACTTATTCAATTTAACATTTTAACACACAATTTATTATTTGTATTCCATGGATACGCATGATGGCATAAATTTTACGTGTTATCTATTACTAAATACAACACCAGCAAGATTCAAGCCTAAGATCTAGAGGCAGTGTGAAGTTGGCCCTCATCCAAAAAAAAACAACAAATCACGCACCACTAATCTAGGTGAAAGGTTAAACATGTTCTTTACTTCTTGCTCGTCAATTCTTAAACTTGTTTTCTAATTCCTCTGATGTCTATGTGGTGATAAATTTAAACAACATGAAATGTTTATTAATTATTGTTTTTATTTTTTAATGAATTATTATTAACATGATAGACCTATATGCAAGTTTGCTATGTCAAAAATGGAACCTACCACTAGTTTGGCTATGTGGTTATTGGGTCAGGATTGAGCTCATGTTTTTTGATTGGCAAATTATTCGTGGCACCGTGTGTCGGTCTGTTGTCATGGTAACCAAACTAAGCAATCAGTTATTCTTTAGTTCTGATATTTTACAAGCTGCTGGTAGCAGAGTAATTATTGTTTGTAATGATTATTTCAATTTAAGGATAGTGTTACCTGTCGGGATATATTTTATATATTATATATTATCGTGAAAATAATGAATGACCCCTAAGTGCAAAATATATTAATTTTACTCACAGGCAAAAAAAGTTGAGTTGTTGTGCAGTAGCTTCATACTTTATGGAAAAAAATGGCTGAAGCAGAAGAACCTTCACCCGGATACTTGCTGCCAACTGGCCATCCAGCTTGCCTACTACTTAATGTATTCCAAGTTAGTGATCATTTAATTTATCAAACTTATATGCATTAGTTTATATCCAGTGGTTAAAAATGTCTACTGCTCTACTGTTTTTTGGGTACTTTTTATGTGGATACTCGATTATTGTAAAATTTCTGATAGAAACTCTTGGTCAGTATTATTAAGCATAAGCACACATTAACCCTGGTATTCTAAAAACGAACTTTAGTCGTAGTTCGAGCTAAAAATTACGTCATTTCATATTCTTAAAACGAACTTTGACTAGCACTACGACTAAATCACACGAACATTGACTAAAATTATACCACCTTAGTCCGATTTTTTTAGTCAGCATGGGTCAGGCTAAATCGCCGACTTGAAATATTTACACCACTAAAAACATGCTCTTTGTAACTTACGATATTAAGTGAAGTGAATATAAACAATTGTATAAATAGGTCTGATGTATTTCCAGTGTGTTCAAGAAAAGGGACATTATGTTTAGCTTCCAAAGGGCGAAATTAAAATGTTTTGCTAGCCACATGCAGCATTTCCTGATTTGCAAGAAATCCTCTAGGTCACGTAGCTTCGCACCGTAACAACGACAAAGATGGCGCCACCCTCGCTCAAACTATAATAGTTCTCCAAAGAAAGCAAATCTTCAATGACAGTTCATATCTATATCTTTAGATGTCAACGACTAATATAGTTATTATTATAAAATATTAGATGAATAATGGTCTATTATGAATTATGAGGAAATATGTTTTTGAAAGACAGATGGCAGATTATTATTCATCCACGTTACTGGATCTCTACAATTTCGTCTGCTATTAAATTAGCTCTTTTCATTGGTTAGTTTGATAGTTGTTGCTTGCCAGCCGTCTTCAGCTGAACTAAAACTAGGACTTGATTTGTGAATACAAATTGAAGTTGAAGTTAAGACTAAATGAAGTTCTAGTTCGAAGTTTGACTAAAGTTCGTTTTAAGAATACAGGCGTAAGCTTTGATAAACAACCCATCCATCCACGGATTCTGTGTTGGCAATTGGCATGGATAACTGTACAAGTAAAAGAGCGTAGCTTATTATGATGCAATGGTATTCCATAATTCCTATTTTTGAACTTTGATCTCTATGGCCAAATTTACTCTCACAACTTATAAGTGAGACATTAACTAAGTTTCTACAGGCTGTAGACACAAAACAACACCCAAAGGTTCAATAAATAGATAAAACCTAGATATTATAGTTGAAGCTACATCTGCAAAATATTTCAAGTCATTTGTTTAAATTTATTGAGTAGAGTTGTGTAGCTTAGAGGTTAATGTACTTGGTTTTTAATCAAAGTGTACAGAGACCTTTACAATGACAGTATATAAGGATATTTAGTAACATATTTTGTGCTTCCTTCATAAAACATTAATTAATTATTCGTTCACAGACCAGCACCATGCTATGAGACTGCGACCACCAGGCAGTACTATAATGGTAGGACTGAAACTGTAAGGTCAACAACACCAGAAGCTGTTGAATGGTGTAAAGCAATGGTGGATCCAAAAATCTCAGTAAGTACTGACAGTAGATATCAGGTGGATATTACCTCTTTCTGCTCATTGGCAATTGGAAGAATTCATTTTCTAAGGCCTAGGGAGTGGAATTGTTTTAGTTGTGAGAGTTTGTGATTAAGAGCTCCTTACCACCATACTAAGCTCCATTCCTTCTAGCTTGGCTACACATTTTTTCTTTAGGAGGGGCTGCAAAGTACACCTGCTGCTGGGTATGGGTTGGGGTCATGGCTGCAGATTATGGGGGTGGGGAGGACACGTCCCTTCCACATTTTTAAGGGAGGTTGGTCCCCTTCACTTTTCGACTGCAATACAATTCCATAGTTCGGAAGATGCTTGAAAATTGTTGAATTGAACTGTATAAATGACCCAGATATTAAGGAAAGGGGTCCTGCAGCAGTTCTATAATAATAAGTTTTTTTTTTATTTTGGCAAAGCATACCAAAGTGGCCAAAATATAAAAAAAAACAAACTTATTAATGCATACATTTTGTTTATAAAACATTAAATATGATTGATAATAGATTGGAGAACGGCAGACATTATTTCAAGTGGCGTACAATAAACACAACACATTGATGAATGAAGCCATGGATGCCCATGGTTGTGATCGCCATATATTTGGACTTATTTGCATTGCTGAAGAAATGGGCTTACCAACCCCTGACATTTTCTTACATGAAGCATACACCAAAAGGTAAAGTATATTTAACTAATTTGTTGGAAAGATAAATATCTTGAGTAAAATGCAGAAAAAAGTCAAAATTGAAATTACCCATTTCAGAATAAGTTCCTAATTTGATGTGACAAATCAAAAAGATTTCATTTATTTACAAACTGTAACTTTAAGGGACTGTGCAAAGAACATTAGTTGTTCAGATGGCTTACCATCTGAAGTAAATTTACAACAGATGTAACATTATGTGTTACATCCGAGTGTCCACACGATGCATACCCAGGGCATAATGTTCTTTTTACTTCAAAAGCTAGTTCAAAGCTTAGAAGTAACTATGACAATTCACCGGAAGTAATTTGCCACTTTCATTGTCTTTGAATGTTTATTTTGCACACAAATTCTTCAATTATGAAAAAATTGTGTCTACATATGGTTAACACATCACAGGAAATGTTATTTGTAGGTAATTATTTTTTTTAAAATTTGGCATCATATTAGAGGTCGTATTTACTTGCGAGCTCTGAAGTAAGTGCGTCTACACGGGGGTAATCTGAGCATGTATTACTTACATTCCTTGTATACGCAGAGGTAGTAACGTAACTACTGAGACTTCATAGATGTAAATCGTCTGCTGTACCTTTGAAGCAACCTTATACCAAGAGCGTCTCCATAGGAACTACCCAGGGCTTATGACAAGTAAACTGCTACTTCAAACTTGTCTATAGAAATGTTTTTTTGGTTTTTTTTTGCAATCCTTCCTTTAAATATTCTGTATTGTATATTTTTTTATTCCCAGGGCTAGAAATTAGCGGTCGTCCGGTCACCAGTGGCAACCTTTTTTGGTGTTGGGCGATAACAAATGTCTTGGGTATCACCCCGTCTGTGACCCTTACTATTTTGGATTGGGGAAAAAATAACCAACTAAAATACATTGTTTTTTTTCGTTTGAGCTCCATTTTTCGCCAATCCATAGCTATGCAAAGTTTATTTGTGTTGTATTGGTAGTCTAGCTGCAAACGTCATTGTGTGCTTCGCATTTGGTTATTCGTTATTTTAATGTGGTGGATGCAGGGCAGTGGGTGTATGACGACGACTACATGAAGGTGAATCACCTCATGTATGACGATAACATGAAGGTACTATATTTACGACAGCCAGCTAGCTGGTAGTGTACCCTTTGGGCGCAAACTGGCGACAAAGTGTACCTAAAGGCAGCTGACTTTATGTCATGATACATAATTATGCTGAAAATGCATAAAATACAGGTTTTCTGGAGACACTATTGTTCCACTAACTCCAAAAAGTAGGCTATTTTCCTTGCTTCACGATCTCCTTCCCCCCCCCCCCCCGATATCTTTCTAAACTAAAAGGACAGTACTTTATGCCTAGCCCTTTGTAATTTTTTCAACTTTTGTGTTATATTTAGAAAACTTTTGAATTACTGTACCTTGTTGGTGTGCTAAAAATATTAATTTGCCTATCAAATAACGTTATTTTGATTGCCAAACTCTATGTGGTCTAAAATCACATTTTTGGGCCATAAAAACTCTTGTGTCGATCGTGAACTAATACAATGGATTTTTTCTCGGACTAATGATTTTGGCTAAAGACAGATTCAATTGCCTAAATCAATTATTACACCGATGTCATCTTGTTGGTTTTATTGATTTTGTTTTTTTCGTAAAATTATATTTCGGACCGTAAAAAAAAATATAGGACCAGTATAACTTTGGAAGGGCCAGTATAATTTTTTCCTTACTGGCCCTGCTGGCCACTATGGTTTAGAGGTTAATTTTCAGCCCTGTATTCCTCTGCAAATGTTTTCTTTTATGGTGTGATATGTGCCTGGCTACAAATAGTAAAAGCATTAATAACATTATAAAATTGATGTTTCAGCGGCGGTGGTGGGAACTTTGTGTTGTCCACTAGTCTAATAGGCTATACCACTGTGCATGGAGGGGTGGCAGCTATGACCTATGATGGCTATGGCATCTTCTACAAGATTGCAGATGACCAGTAAGTTACATATTACTAACAGAAATTAAAACTGCTATTTTAAACGGAGCATATATTGTGCTTCCCGGAGAAGCATTTCATTATTTTAAAAACAATAACAAAATATAATGCATTTAAAAATACTTAATATTATTGGTTTTAACAGTAATATTGTTTATGAACTATGCATATGGATGGACGGCACTTTAGAGCCCTACGTTATTGTCATATGACTTTGTAAAAAAGGTTGTAAAAAGAGCACACTTTAAAATATAATTGATCTCAATGGCTAATTCATTATGAACTGGCAGACCCCTGTTTTCCTCACTCTGGTGCTCTTATAAATTATAATGGATTCATATTTTTTTACTATTTGCAATGTTATATTCATGGGCAAGTTCCTCAAAGTGGCACTTTAGATCCTAAAGTTATCATTATATTACTTGAAAACATACTAGAGTATAAGAAGCACAATTTAGTCAATGACTAATTCATAATGAAGTGGCATACCCCCCTCCCCCTGCCACCTCCTCCTTGGTGCTCTTACAAATTACATTGGGATCATACTTTGCTATTTGCAGTATTATTTTCTCTTGTCCTGGAGCCATGGTCTTGTTAACTGGTTATTGTTTTCTGTCTCAGCTTGCAGTTTCTTGTCACTTGTTTTACATCCTGTGAAGACACAAGCTGCTCACAGTTCTTCAGTGCCCTCAACAAAGCCTTAGTTCAAATCAAAGGTCTAATAGTCCCAGCAGTCAGCAAGCTCTAGATATTATTGTTAAGGATGAATGACGGACAATTAATCCAGTAGAATATTTGTCCTATAATGTGGATAATTCATCCCATAGTGTAGATGATTTTTGACTCATGTGCTGGATGGTTCATCCCATAAAGTAGCGTATTCATCTTAAGAGTGTGGATTTGTCTTGTAGATTAAATAATTTGCCACATGTGCTCGAAAATTTTCCCCTTCAGGTTATAATATCCAACCTGTTGTATCCAACTTAGCATGATCAAAGAGTATAAGTAGAACAATAGAGCCAACTACGCGATACGCCATATGCAGCCAGTTTATGACGCCTGCTACAAATGGATTCCCCAGTAATGTACCGCGCATGGTTTATTGGTATTTCGGTTTTCTTAGATGGTTACATACATAGTGGCCGGTTGATTTCCTTATTTTTCTTAATCTTCACAGTATTGCAGAGGGCGCAGTTTATGCGAACTCACACATAGCAGGCGCACTAACATATCGACGATGGCGACTTCCATCGTAACTAGAGAGTGACGTTTTTACAGAGCGCAGTTGGCTCTCTTCTACTTTTCTACTCTTTGGTATGATGTGGAGTTTACCCTAAGCAATTACAGTTGAACTTACCTAAGTCAAATCCAAAATCATAGAATTATTATTCGACTTTTTAAAGATAAAATTTGACTTACAGATTGTTAATTAATGGAAAACACAATTTGGCATGTAAAATAAGATCGACTTAGAAATTATTCGACTTCGAAATTATTCGACTTAGGAATGTTTAACTCTAGTATGTGTCATGATGATCATAGTACAGCACTAGTAGTTTTTTGCTTGTACAATAATTCAACACTGGCTGTGGATTATTCACGCCCATTCCAACATGAGCCAGAGGTCGTCTGGTGTCCTGTTTAGATCAATGCAAGAACTCTCCCTCACTTGCGTCTAATTGGTGAATTTCCATCATCTTTGTGATGGTTTTGATGCAAACAGGTTGGTTTGGTTTATCGTATGCAGGTTCCCTTGAAAAGAGCATTCAACCAAACAAACCATAGAAACCCCTAGTTACAGGCTTAGTAAAATGTATATGTTGTAAAAAACGGTTTGCCCTCAGAATTAATTTTTGATAGTAATGAAAACAATTTTAATACTGTTAACTTGTGCTAGATTAGTGTTAATAATTTTAAATATATACTATTTGAACAATGCAAAATGTAATCAATGTTAAAAGTTTGAATGAATACCATTAATTTAATAAGCAATTATTATAGTTGTATTCAACGGTTCTCAGGTGCTAATGGTTCCTTTTAAACTGTCAGAGCAGCACCAATAAGTAAATTTGGAGACGAATCCAAAAAATAGAAATAATGTATGGGACAGCAATTAAATTTGGTTCCTTTGTGCACTAATGTTTGCACAGAAAACTGCTAAACTAAGTGCTTTAAGGCTAATCTGCTTATAGGATATCGTCTGCTGTGCCAAGCATAAGATTGAAAGTGCAATGTTGATGCACTCAATAGAATTTTATTGGCGGTCGTGATGTTATGAGTGGCTTATATAAATAATGGATGACACGGGTTTTACTGTTTAAAAAAAAGATGTGTATGTAATGTGCCAATAAAGATAAGTGACATTATAAAAAAAATATTCAATTGAGAATGTCATTTGTTAGGTAAGTTAGACTCAATGAAAATAAAACAGAATTCATATTAGTGTTCATATTTATATTTATCAAATAAAAGCTTGCTGCTTACGAATTGGAATTTTAAAGCCAGAAATAATTTATAAAATAATACACAAAAACAATGTTCTGAAATAAAAGCAGAACTTAAAACTGTATAATAAATAAATCATTTGTTTAACAATACTGTTGCAGGAGTAAAAATTATGACGATACAACAATACCTATTATTGTCATAGTAACTGAGAGTACAACGTCCTGCACTCTGATCATTTTTAGGCAATGTCATACACATATACAGTACATTCAATAAAGAACCTACCTATGTCCCCAGTTTTACTCCTGTGTGGACACAAGCAAAATGGACAGCATAGAATTTTAATAAAATTCAGAGTTCACATTATCTATTGGTGATGTCCAAGGTTTTATGTACTTATTCTAACTCAGCTGCAAAAAATTCAACCCATCAGATTCTTTCTTAATGCCTACAGAACACACAAAAGTTATACCTAAACAGTACCATTTTCCTAATACTGTACTGTACTCTGTTTTAAGCTATTATCAGTTTTATATTGGCCCTGTTTACAGCATGTTTGATGGCCTAAGCCCCATTTCTAAAAAATCATTGTATCTAGTTTAATATAGCCCCACAACAAAAGGCTTTATTAGGGATAATTTTCCTTACTATAATGTAACCTTATGTATAAGATTAAAGGTAAGGCTGAGGAACATAGTGAAGCTAACTGCCATGCTTGTACGACCAGTCAATAAATTAAAAACTATTACAGTATTTAACAAAACCTGTTCTAGTAATAAAGATCTATATGCCTGTAGACAAATCTGGAAAACTATAGCAATGGACTTCTGAACTAGCCTCTGTCCCTTGGACATTGTTGCCAAATTCTCATAAAATGCCAGCATATACGTGTGCATATGTGGGACGATGCAGATGTGGGACATACATGTGTTTTTAGTATAAGTACATATTACACTCCTGTTCCCCGACTGGTCAGTAAGCTTGACAATCCGAAAAAGTCCATACAATTAAAACAGAATTGCTCATTTAAAAGAAGTTATAAACTTCCAAAGAGATGCAGGCTGAAAATATTAAATTTTTGCCAATTTACAGACTTTTAATTACAAAATTGCTTACACTGATTATCAGCCAAATTAAAAATTTAGTGATTTATGCAAATGATATAAAAAAAGGTATTAATGCTTAATACTTAAAATATACAACACAAACATTAACATTAACTTAGTTCATGGGTTTTTAAGGTTATTAAGAGCATCTTCAGGAATAAAACTGATATAATACTAGTTTACAAAGCTATTAAAATAATCTTATTATAGACACAAAAAATAAATATATTTGTAGAATATTTATTAACACATTTTCATAACATTTATAGTTTGTCACATGTTAAAAATTCTTCATCTTACAACATACAAAATATTAATGCCTGTTGGGTACCAAGCCACCCATGGGTTGTGGGAGTCCCTTTGAAATCGTCACTGTCTACAACTGGCCATGGATATTATTACCACTTGCACCAAATAAAGGATTTGTTAAGGAAGCTCATTAAACCAGATGGGTCCCCAACTGGCAATCCATGTAATGTAACCGTATAATGTACAGTATATTGAAATATATAGAATTTCATCAACATTCTAAATAATAAAATTCAGGTTACTGCATAGGCATTTTGGTATATGAAAATGAATAAAACACAAGATAATTGGCCTCAAAGTAAGTCTTACATTACACTAGCACAACAGGTTATCTTTTTTTTTTCTATTTTGAGGCATACATTTTTTGAATTGTAAACCTTACAACAGATGGATATGCAAGCAAAAAAGGACACACACACGCACATCCACACATGTATGCATACATACATATACGCACAAAGATCAAAGGCGAAAATACTGATAAAACAATGCTGTAAGAAACAATGGATGTTAGTTAAGATTCAACTCTGAGTGAAAAGGTCAAATTATAACCAACCCAGGTTGTTAGATTAATATAATACACATTTTGTTAAACCATGGAAACACTATAACCTCGGTGGTTTGTTTCATCATGGCAATAAAAGCATACTAACAAAATACAGTATGTGAAAAACAATGTTTTAGGACAGAATAGTTGAACATAATAAAAGATAAAAACACTCAGTAAAATAGTGCCAAAAATCTGTATATTATTAAGTTATCACCATAACATATTTTAAAAACAAGTTAAAATACAGGTTTGTATCTACCATCTGGTTAGTGCCTTTAAAAAATGTACTTTTAACCTTTTGTACAATACACTTTATTGTCTTAAAATTACTTGCCTGTTTATATTTTTCTCTTTTTGGCAGATACTTTGTCATTGGTAGAACATCTTGTGTATTCCACAGATTTAAGAACAATAAAACAGTGGCAGCTTAATTAATGAAAAGGTCTCCCCAATATGAAGGTCAGAGGGTAGGGACTAGGTTAGAAGCAGCCACCTGGTCTATCTGGCAAAGGCATGATGGTGGTGCAGTGAAAAAGTGATGGGCCTCTAGCTAGGGAAATGTGATATGAGATAATAGCTACAGTACCTAATTCAGTGTAATTCTTTCTATTGGGCATTAGCCTTCTAATTGTTCCACTTAGATAGACCTGCCTTCTGAGGACACAGATGGCGAATTTGTTAAAAAAAAACATTGATTACAGAAACCAAATGGCCTTACAACATAGAAAGTTGATGTGAGTGACTTAATTGTTTAAATTGGATGTGTGGGAAGAAACTAACAAATATGTTCTTTAAATTACATAAATTACTTTTTACTAGATTTACCGTATATTCTTGCGCATAAGGCAATCCGCATATAAGAGGACTCTTGAGCTTGAGAAGATTTTTGGACAATTTTTGCATGTTGGGTATTAAGATGACCCCCGTTTCATCGTTGGATTTCCTACTTCTCTGCTCTTTATTGTTTTGATACTGCATCTAGCTGGCTAAAAATGGAGTGAAATGTAGGGCTAATCTGCCAAATAATACAATTTTATGGGTTTTTAAATGTTCATCAAAACTATTATTTCCCTGCATTAAAAATTGCGTTCATTAACATACTACCCAGGGGTAGATTTGGGGGGGGGGGGCGCTGGCCTGGCCCCAGTTCTCCTTTTGGGAGGTAAGAAAAAGAAAAAAAATGATAGCCCAGAATACCTCAAATGTTATGTTCGTGTGTGTAGAACACAAACAATTTTGCGGGGCAGTGTTGTCTCGATCGGCCCAACTTTCGCCCCCCCCCCCCCCCCCCCCCCCTCCTCTCCCACCTTTTGGACATTCCTGGATCCGCCCCTGCTACCAGCTTCATTTCAGTAGCAAATTTGCTCGTAAAGGACAATCTGCACATAAGACGAACATGAAATATCAAAACTTTGTATGTGTTGCGCAATGTTTTTCGATCGTCATTTGCTTTTTTAAGCCTCGCCTTATAAGCGAGAATATACGGTGTATGCTTATTAGCATTCATTAACAAACTAAACTACTAACTCATGTTTTTCATCAGCTCATACAAATAATATATGTCTGTGTATACATACATATATATATATATATATATATATATACACATACATTTATATGTGCTGGCCAAGGGAATGAATGAACACATCCTACAACACAACATATACAATAACAATGGTAGGGAGTATAAACCCCTTTCCCACATGTTATATTGGACAAAAGAAAGGTCGATGAACTTGTGCTTTGTCTCGTTCTTGAATGTGAAAGTCCTGCTTTCGTACCACACACACAAGCAACCAGGCTGGTGGTGTTCTTTATATGACATTTTGAGACTTCATGCTAGGATATTTTTGCCCGTTTTCGGATGTGTTTTAACCTGCGTTGCAACTAGAATTTCTTTGGAGTATCGGTCCTGAGATGTATCAACAGTCAGATCACCAACTTTGCCATCTTCATATCTAAAAATAAACAAAAGGTTTAAGTTGTAAGTACATTTATGCAGGGGTGGGAAAGAGGGAGTGGGTATTGATGTGTAATATAATGTAATGATGCTAGATGCATTATTATTTTACGGTATTTATTTCCAGAAAAACACATCAAAATACAATTAAAACAGGTCAGCAAAAATGCTGAATTTAATTTTACAAGTAATAAAGGAAAAAAAGAACATCTAAATATTTAAAAAAAAAAAAACAATAAAAAACAGCATCATTATACACATCAAGTAAATCAGTAAAATTCTAATCATTTAACATTCTAATTTAATATGGAACTGGACTACAATGCATTAAAAGAGAAAAAGAAAAGAAAACCATAATATAAAAAGAAGCCTAAAGGCATGTGTGTGTATGTTGGCATGTATGTGGGAGGGTGTCTGGGAGGTGTAGGTGTGTCTTGGAACTGTCTCTTATACACATCTAGATGTGTATAAGAGACAGCACTTAGATAAAAAGAAACGTGTGCAAACATGATCTGGGTTCGTACACACCCAAATATTCCCATTCTTTTTCAGTTCCTTTGATTCAATTACTGAAAATGAGCAAAAACACACTTATGGATCTCAACATCCAAGGATTATTTATATTAATATAATATAACAGAGGAACGATTTTAGTCAAATCTTGAAAAAAAAATTCAATGCAAAACACACCATAAGCAGTGAAAATTTATTTGAAGAAAACTCATCAACATCTGATAATAATTCATTTTTTTTCTAATTTTCAATTGGAAGCAAATATATTTTTGTGCAACAAAGACAGTTTTAAATTATTTATTTTTACTATGTATTTTATGTATTGTATATAGAGAGAATTAAATAAATTCAATTCAATTCAATACCCTCTGTGTTTAAATTTTGGTAATCCAAAGCTTTTGAAGACTGATTATAAGTAAGCAAGATTCTTACCTTCACACAGAGCTATACATGTGAGATTCTTACTCTTCAAAAATCTACAGTCTGATTTCTTGTTTGTCTGCAAATAAATGTTAAAATTGTCAGAGTGATTTTAATTAACAAGTTGATAATTTACCTATCAAAGATTAAAGAAATTTCCTGTGGGTAAGGTCATTCCATTGATCTCAGTGATTTGCACTCAAACTCTGTGACTGAATTGAATTGGATTGGATTGGATTTATTTGGTGTAAACACCAAGGGTAGCCCACGAAGTCTAGAGGAAGACTTATTTCCAGTGGGGTCATTCTGGTGTTGATTGGGCAGTACACTGGGAGACAATCCCCTACTCTTTTTCGAAGAGTGTACTGCGTTCTTTAACGTGCACATGGGCCATAAATGCACACGGGACCAACGGCTTAAACGTCTCATCCGAAAGACGGTGCGCTATTATAACTTGTATTTCAGCCCTCCAGCCGAAATACAAGGAGAGGCAGAGATAAGAATTGAACCGGGGACCTAGAGATCTCCACGGTTCAGCGCACACACAGTGGCTACCACCAGATTAGCCGACTGAGCTAAGCTGCTCTCTCTGGATTTCTTCGGTGTTGACATACAACAAGGATAACTGACGAAATAAGACCCAAGACATATTTCCAGTAGGGTTGTTTTGGTGGTGAATTTGGCAGTACACCGAGAGAGATAGTCCCTGACTGTTTTCCGAAGAGTTACTACGTTCATTAACATGCGGCCATTATGCACACAGGACCAAGGTGCACATTGGAAAACTTACATTTTAACCCTCCCGCTGAGACACAAGGAGAGCAGCGATGGGAATTGAACCGTGGACCAATAGATCTTCAAGGACCAGAACACATATTGCTTCTAGGTTTGTATGACTCCATTTGTTGACTATTTTAGAATTAGGTGGAATGAATTCTATACACACTCTGCATGCTATATCAACTTACCACATGTATTGTCCTATGGGGATCTCTATGAAATCCGTGGCCCATACCAGAGTAGCCAAAGGAAACACTAGAATGAGGGCTGAGGTAAATTCCCTGCCCATATGCTGCACCATGAAGCTGTAATACAAAGAAAAAATATATTAGCATAGACAACATATTTTTGAATAAGAATTTTTGAATTAAAATTACAGTAAATGCTCGAATAAGGGCTGCGGTGCATATACATTTTTTGGAGGCATCAGTGCTGCGATGCATATACATTTTTTGGAGGCATCAGTGCTGCGATTATACGAGAGTGTGGCGCTTTACATTTATAAAGAAATGCCTGTGCCTTCATTGAGTTATTTATTCATGTTAACACCATATACATTGTATTTAAAACCCTGTTTCTCTAAGTGTTTCATTACACACAGGGTAATATAATATGCTTTGACCAAGCGCCACAGCGCTTATTCGAGAGCAGCGCTTAGCGAAAATAATCTTGTTTGGTGCAGCACTTATTCGAGCATTTACGGTACACAATTTTTAAAATTTTTGTCACAGGAGTGTTCTTACAGGAACAGTGGCAATTAGTCTGTGTATCGAGGTAAGTATTCACAAAGTATATATTTTTGTGTAAACAGTAACATTTATACACAATAAAAACTGTCCTGTTTTGCACATGGAGAATGAATGTATTTGAAAAGGGATTAGTCATGGATAAATGTAGAGAGAGCAGCTTAGCTCAGTCGGCTAAACTGCTGGTAGCCACCGTGTGTGAGCTGAACTGTAAAGATATTTAGGTCCCCGGTTCAATTCCCATCGCTGCTCTCCATGTGTTTCAGCTGGAGGGCTGCAAAAAATTTTGATAGGGCACTAGCTGTCTTTAAGATGAGAAGTTAAGCCATTGCTCCCGTGTGCATTATGGCCCATGTGCACATTAAAGAACGCAGTACACTATTCGGAAAAGAGAAGGGGATTGTTTCCCAGTGTACTATCCAATTACCACCAGAAGAACCCCATTGGAAATAAGTCTTCATCAGACCTGTTGTGGACTATAATTAGTATTTACACCAAATAAATCCACCTTCACAGTCAAGAATGAAAGTAATTGATGATGACTGGATATCCTTGAGAATTGATGTTATATATATATATATATATGATGGATATCTTTGAGACAGAATTTAATTACGGATGGATACAATATATATAAGGTTTGATAGTTAATGCAACATGCTATATTTGCAATAAAAACAACATTTGCAAAGCCATCTCACCTGATACTTAGTTCCTGATGCATTGATGAGTCCCTTTCTTAAAATGGAATGCCAATTTTCTATGTGTGATCCACTGAAAAAGAGAACTAAAGTTAATATGAGAATAAAGGAACAGAAGTAAGGTTACAAAACAAAAAAAAAATATTTATAAAAAATGATATATTCCTTAACTGAGTTGAATATCATGATAATGTAACTGAAGCTACGTGGTTGAGATGAAGTCTCCCTCCAATTAAAGACCACCTTTCTTTTAGGATCAGAGTTTTCATGGGCTTTAGGAGCTTTGGTCTCTAATTAGAATAATAAAGATACAAAACATTTGTGAAATTGAGACCACAGGAAATTGATAGTGGTTTTTAATTGCGGGGAGGGTCCTTAATTAGAAGAAGACCTGCACATGTAAACATGGCTATATACACTGCATTACAAGCAATCACAGGATGAACACATCTGGATGTTTTATTTCAACATCAATAGCTGTTGGCTTAAAATAAGACATACTCTCTGTGTTCACATGATAGCTTAAGCCCTGTCATATTTTATTTGACAAACACATGTGACGATCCTAAATATGGTCATGGTGACACCACATCATGACTAAATATGGGCATACAATTTTTTTATCAAAGACAATGTGATAGTGTGCAGAGTTTTAATAGTCCTCTTTTTAAATAATTTTTTTTTTCACTAAAGACAGTATAACTAAGTATGAGGTTGAAAATGTAACCACGATAGCTTACTGAAATGCGAAGACGCTACCAGACTCTTGTTTCGCCTTTGAGAATATCGCCTCCTTCGAAGGTGGGCTCGTCATTAATAGAAATTGATGAGGAGTATGCATAAATTTGATTTGCTAATGACGAAGTAAAAGAGATGGGAAAAAGAATAGTTGACATGACATGGAATGAAAAGATTGGAATCCATTTACAGGTCTATTTGTGGCATCATTTAAATTGTAACTTTAAATATATGGTTAACATGTTCGCTGCCAGTGATGAGTATACTCGTCATACAGGGTACACTGTGGCTGTTCCGCGGCAAAACAACGTAACTTGAAATGTACACTTTTAGAAAAAGATAGCTTTAAAGTTTGCAAGCTTGCAACAAACTGTCGTAACCTTCTGAAATTTTGTAGGACCATATATCTACAGAAAATGTGATTACGTGTAAAATTTTAATTACAACTGTTGATGTATTGCAAAGTTATTAACGATATTCACAGATATGTTGTTTTACTTCGGAAACATTGAGAATTTTGTCAGGCACGGTATTGCGGCAAGTGTGACTGGGGCAATCATATACAATAATACAGATTGTACATACACTGTTGTTAGGATTGTTGATATGAAAACACCATCAACCAGTTGATTTCGCTGCCAAGCTCAAAACAATTTTTGAATATTATTCCGAAGCAAAACAACATATTTCATCGTAGATATGTTGTTGTCCCCTGTAAACTTGCAGTTACGTTGTTTTACCTCGGAAAACCACAACATTTTAAGTTTTGTAAGTGGTGGTATCTCCGAAATGACTCTTTGTTGAGACCTGAAATTTTCACAGGTAATTCAGAAGTACTTAATATATTCCCCAATGATATTATCTTTTGTTCTATTATTATTATTATGTACGCCTTTGATAATGTTTTTTGAATTGGCGCGTTATAAATTTCTGCATATTATTATTATTATTATCTCAAAATCGACAAAAATGTTATGTTGTTTTATCTGATGGCGGCCGACTGGGGGCGCCAAATAAGAGTATATTCGTCAAAACTGGGGTAACATTTTAGTATTTATTACTTCTTTGTTACATTGTAGAGCCACAGACTTAACGGCTGCTAGTTCGGGGAAGATACAGCTTCATGATAACATGCAAATAACATATATATTTGTTCTGTTATATTGCCGACAGTACAAAAGATTGCACGTGTGGGGGCGCCCTCTGAACCTATACCGACCTATGGAAAAGGCCAACAAGAAAAATTTGGCAAAGGCAATAAAACTACTGTCCTATTGCAAGCGCTGACTACTAATCCCTTTATATTTTACTAGGCTCACCATTTTGATATGCGACTTGATAAAATTTTAACAAAAGCATGTACTTTGTTTAGCACATGGGACAAAACCTCAAAAAATGTCTGGCAGTCAACATGTTAACATATTACTATTAGGATTAAGGGGGACAATTTTATGACCAAAAAGATGAGTTCTTTGTATACATAATGAATTTTTTCATTGCAAACAATGAAGTTACTTCTGGTATTGTAGACATTGTTAGTACAATTTTAATAATATTGTTATTATGCTTATGAATGTAATGCTTAAAGATGTATTGTCCCTTGAATGTGACAAAAATAAAAAAATAATAATTTTGAAATTGACATTGGCAGTAACATAAATATTGTTAACTTGAGGTTAGAAATTATTGAATTTAAAAAATGTGTACCCTGATTTTTATACTATATTTTCAAAAATTGCATTTCTGTATACAGAGTCCTGCAATTTCTGTTGCAGCCTTGTTACTGGCATATGTTGTAACTACCAAAAATATATAATTAAAATAAATTTATTCAATGCACTTCATCTGTGACAATTTCATTCGGCTTAATACTGGACAATGATATTAAAAATAATACAACTCTTCCAGTCACTGGAATTGTTTCATGTTTCTGTAAAATTATTATAATTTTTAAATTACACTAATTTCTATGTTTAAGTTGATAATCTTTTTGTTACTTCAAATTGAAAAAATTAATTCAAAAAATGATTTTTGTATTTTGTATGGGACAATATATCTTTAAGAGTGAAAAGTGTAGGAATTTGGAGACTATCATGATGTGTATAGAAAGTCATGGAACATCATCTTTCTTTGTCTTCAAAAAACTTCCTGTATTTCACAGTGGCTTATCTAAGAGTCTTGAAATGGGGGAGGTGAGGGGAGGGGGGTGATATGCAGTGATTTTTATCTACTTGATATTTTGCATCAAACATTTTCAATTGAGCACTGGGGGATGCAAGTTTTTTTTTTTTGTTTTTTTTTAGGGGGGGGGGGAAGGAGTTTGCCGCTCCATGCTCCCTCTAGATATGCCACTGGCCCTTCACAAATTAATTCTTGGATCAGTACTCAATCAGTAATTTGAATCTACCTTTCTTTTGTAATATCTAAATACAGAATCAGCAAATGGATTGATGTTATTCTTACCCTGGATTCTGGCAACTTAACTATATGTGACCTGTTGCTAGACACAATCCTAAAAAGCAGAGGGAAATGCAATAATAAGGATTTATAAAGTAAATAAACAAGATAAGATTAGCTATACATTTTTGAAGGAGGGATTAGTAGGGAATAAGTAATTAACTTTCTAACTTCATGGTCTTCTTAGGTTATCTTACTATATTAAATAAATTATTGAAATAGGAATATAAAGAACATAGATCTGTAATATGAATATATGAATGGGATTTTATTTATTTATTTTTTTTTTTTTGGTGGGGGAGGGGGGCTACAGCACTTAAAGACAAAAACATACCATCAGAGTAGGGGGTGTAAAAAACATACCATTGAAGTAAGGGGTAAGAATTTGGATCCTTAATATCCATTCGTTTCTTCATATCAGCGGGGTCGCCAGTGGCAAGCATTTCACGAATTGATATAAAACTCTCCAGCGCTTTTTCTATCTTCTGAAAACCAGCACAATCTTTTTTCTAAAAAACAAATTTTTAAAATGTAACAATCTTCATAGCAATGTGCAAAATTTTAATTAATATGAATATATGACACTTAACCAAATTGGCTACTTAACTGGTCAAAATAAAAAATAAATGCCTCTTTTGAATTTGGATATTATCAAAGGTAGTGTACTTACAAAAAATACTGCACTGGGAATGACCATTACATAGGAATGAATTTGTTTTAAATTCTGCAGCAGCTCACTATTATTTTCTTTGGTTTCTACAACACTCTCTCTATTAGTATTATTATTACGGCCATTATTACAATAGAACTCCTCCTTTGGGACAGTCCTATTCATGGCACACCCTTATTTAGGAGACACTTTTCAATGAAACGAGGGGAAATTTACCTTTTACCACTATAATGGCCAAGCCCTATTGAGGGGACGGGGACACTTTGTGAGGGTGCCAAATGGTCAAATTAATACATATCAAATCCCTATTAAGGGGACACTACAACAGTCTCAAATTAAGAAAAATCAATTCAACTTTTTATTTTGACAACTTTAGAACAATAAACTTAACATCAAACCAGAATTTTCTGTCCTGAATCCTTAGAGTGAACATTGGTATAGGCCTACTGCATGCGTATAAGTCAATTTTGATCCTTAAACACAAAATTATTATTTTTTTTGTGTGTACTTTCATAGGATACAAATCTATACCAAAACATGCACTCAGAGTTGTTACTCTATTCATGCTACATGCATCCAATAGAAAGCTAAATATATTTTTTAAAATCATTACCATTGAATCATGAAATAATATTGGGATCAAATAAAACTATTGTAGTTTTTGAATTATATTCTGCTGACTTCATATATTATAAATGAATTGTATTTGAATTGCCAAAAAACCCTATAAAGGGGAAAAATTTCATGTTTTTGGTTAGTGCCCCCTGAATAGGGGTACAACTAAACAGGGGAGACCCCTATTAAGGGGACACATTTTTTTTATCCCAAAGTTGTCCCCTTAATAGACGTTCTACTGTATATTATTAATTTTATTAGGTATACCTTTGGAGAAAAAGCAAATTCTTTTGGGTTAAATGGATCCACAACCATTGGGTAGGGATCCAGGATGAGGTTTTTCCTCTTCGATTTAATAGCTGCAGCAACCATGGCGACAAGCAAATCAACAACCTCAGCACCCATTGCAATGTCTTCAGCTGCGTTACGCATCACGCCGAGAGTCTGGAATGCAAATACACACAGTTCCCGCTCACAAACTGCGGGCTGAAAACAAACAGAAAACAAAAGAAAAGAAAATTAATATGAACAGTAATATGGTGGCTTGAAAAAAAACGTACTGTCATCATTGATATTTGACCAATTTCCTTTCAGTTGCTCTACGGACTAAGCTAGAGTATGAGGTCAAAATGGTATATTTTTTTTAATTTTCCCATTAGGACACTTCATTCACACAGTCTTGCAAAAAAAATGCAATAAACACTCCATAGGACCTACCTAATTCAGATTATTTGAATAACAAAGCTGTTATTTTTAAGCAATCAATTATCATGATTTACAGTATGCTCCATACAACAATAACCTCCTACAACATTTTATAAAGCTACAATATTGACTATTTATTATCGTGCAGTGATGTGTATACTGCTTGGTAATCACTATTATTATTATGCTAACTGAAATATCAATGCCACTACATAACAGAAAGTAAATGTAAACGGAATCCATACCTTTAACATGTACCCATTTTGGAAAATATGTGGTTCATCACACACAACACAGTACTCATTAAGTGAAGATATCCTGTTACGTAGATATGTGAAAATTTGGTTAAGAAATCCATGGCAGAGGCTTGGTACTGTTTTAGCAGACTTCCCAGCCTGGAAAAAAAAATCAAACCAGCAGAGTAATAACTAATTTAAGTTTTGAGGATTTAGCAGGTGTGGCTCCAGGTCCCCCGTCGGGAAGAGCTGACCTGCCCACATCAGCGAGAAAAACGCAATTCATCGGAGAGAGAAAAATATAATATGTATTTTTTTACATATTAGTAGACTGTAAAATTGATTAAATAAGCCCTTGAAACTCCTAAATTATCATAGTTTCTGGGGAATACTTCCCCTGGATCACTTCCGAGAGGTTTGAGCGAGCGATGCTCGACCATGCCCACTTACACTCTCTTCGGGGACATAGGGCAAATCCTGGTGCCACCCCTGGGATTTAATGCAGTGGTTTGTCACTGGGACATACAACTCTATTATATTCAAGGGGTGTTCTAGTTAATAAGTAGATAATTTTATTAGTAATGTTCAGACCACCTTCCGTCTGAAGTAAAGCTACGACAAACGTGAACTTTTACGCACATGTTACTTCCAACTAGTGTCTACACGATGTTTACCCAGGACAACTTATTCAAAGCTTAGAAGTAACTATGCAAATTTTCCGGAAGTGATAGTCACCACTTCGCTGTCTCTTCACAGTTACTTTGAACACATCGTGTTTACAAAGGCAAACACATCATAGGAAATGTTATTTTGGCACTCATTTGTAGGTATTTATCTTTTGAAAATAATTGAGGTCAAAATAAAGGTCGCATTTACTTGCGAGCTCTGAAGAAATGCATCTACACGCAGCGCTACTCTGCTACAGCGCAAAATTCTTTATTTTTCTTGTGTACGCGGAAGTAGCACACTTTCTCCTGAGACTGCTCAGGAGTAAATCGTCTGTAGTAAGGTTGAAGTAACTTAAAATACAAAGATCGTCCTCACGGGCACTACTCAGGGTTTAGGACAAGTAAACTGCTACTTCAATGCTTACTTCTGACTCAACTGAACGTGCCTAATAGTTGGTTTATTTAGGTATTTTAAAAGTATTCTGGAAATAAACTAATAAACAAACATCTCACCTCAGTTAATGTTGGTAAAAGATGAAGTTCATCTGGATTGTGTATATCTGTGGAATTATTTTTTGAACTAGATTTTTGCCGGAAAAGTGTCTTTAAACTTTTCTTCCGTGGAATGAATTCTTCTCCCTGAAAGTTCTGGCACCTGAATTGTCAAAAAATGAAAATGACATCTTTTTTTTACAAATTTTATCATTTAATAAAGAAAATAATTCAAAATATTGTACAGAGCATTTAAATCTATGCTATAACATTTTAAAAAGAAATAAACAAAAGTGCTTTTTTTGCATGATTTGTCATAATGGCATCAAACAAGAAAAGCAATTAGCTTCTACATTTTATCACAATGATTATTCCTAAAAAGGAAACACTTGTTGGTGGCCCATTAAAATGGTTATGCAAAAAAAAATGTTAATTTTGTAAACCTGATTGAATAACTAATGTTGATTGCTCAATTAAAATGGGGAAGGGTACAGTGAAAATCAATTATTTAACAGGAGATGTTGGAAAGGCTACATACCTTGCAGGGTTGGATTGTAGAAAAGAAATGGCAGTAGTTACACTGCCCTCACTCATCACCAATGCATTTGTAGCCATAGTGCGACTATAGCCAAGCTCCATGATTTGAGACAAGGATGTATCGTCAACACAAAGGCTACTTTAACAAAGAGGAAAGCAAGCAAAATAAAAAATCTAGCATGCATATTTGGCAATATGGTTGCTTTCCTGTTAGCATTATACAGTAAAGTTAATTTATATCTTAGACGATATGTTTTTATACCCTATTTAAAAAAAATTCAGAGAAAGGCAAAATAAAAAATTTGAAAATAGTTTTTTCAGAGAGCAAAATGTTTAAGAGCGCTACAAATATTATTAATAAAACTTTTTTCTAAAATACATAATTTTCACGGCAGTGCATTTGCTTACAAGCCAAAAATATTGTGATATTCAAAATCATCATTATCAGCAGTTGACAACAAAACTAAAGCCTGGGTTGTTTAAGCAATGAAGGAGTTGAGAGAGTTGCATGACCAGCCCTGTGGAATTTACCATCCTAACATTAAGGTTAAATAAATAAAATACCGTAAAACCTTTAATAGAAGCAGAATGGGCTTAATCTCAATAAGTAGCCCATCGAATTGAAGCCCACCATTTTAGTTGGCAAAGGTAGCCTCGAAAAGACGCCCATGGGCTTTTTTTCAAGATAGCATTGGCTTTTTTTTTTCGAGACAATATAGTACTGTACATGAATTTCAAGGAAACAAAAGAGAAACATGCTTGGTTTAGCAGCAGTTCAGGTGATTTAATCCCGGTTAATACACTTCATGATAGAGATTGATGTTACCTTATTTACTGTTTTATAGTCATAATTCCCAAAATTCACAGTATTCATTTTGAAAAGAGGGCCCTCTCTTTACTTTGCAAAAAAAGCCTCGAAAAGAAGCCCATCCAAAGTTTGCGCAAAAAAAAAAGCCCAGGGCTTGAATTTGAGGTTCTACAGTATGTAATTTTATAGTTTCGGGTATTAAACACAACACACAAAATAGTGTAAGCTGAAAAACATTTTGATTGATTGACAGGTAAGATGAACATATACACATAATTTTCCCAGCACACCATATGGTACTAATACTCTCTTTAGCTACAATATTTAATTTGAGATGAAACATATTTCGTAACTAATGAGTTATGAAAATTGTGATTAGCAATTAGGATTTTTAATGCCAGAACATTCAGTAATTATGTACAACAATTTTGGCTTCATACAGGTTTTGAGGTTCTTAGGTCTTCATTATTTAATTTGTTGTAATGCAGCACTTTAAGTAGTTAGGAAATGTATCATTACTGATCATGGATGAAAAAATCAAGAATTCAATTATCATAGGAAAATAAATGCGGATTCAACATTAATATATTCAACATATATATATCTGGAGAAATCTGTAAAAAATCATCCAAATTTAATTTTTTTACTCATTTAAAATTATCAATTGATCACAAAGGAGAAAAAATGGAAACAATTAAATTTTTGTGGATTTACAGACATTTTGGTAGAAAACTACTCATGTTTTTCACGAGAAGTAAAAAAAAAAGGTTGTTCCCGGTAAGAGAATGTAAGAATGGTATTATTTAGGGATCTGCAAATGGCAAGAACAACCTACAAGCCTCTAATTAAAGACCCCTCCAATTAAAGACCACTTTTCTATGGTCCCATATTGACAAATGTCTATTACCTTTATTATTCTAATTAGAGAACAAAGCTACCAACGACCGAAGAAACCCTGGTCACAAAAGTGGTCATTAATTGGAGGGAAACTTGGATTTTACTTTAATTTAATTATTTGCAAGTGTAATGTAATAATTTGCTTAAAAATACAAAATAATGAAATTTAAATTATTTAATTTTATTGCTATTTTCTTTATTAGCTGGCGAAAAAATGCAAATTAGTACCTGTTCTTAAACTTTTTGTTACCCGAGCAGTCCACAGATTTCGGTGTTGTGGATGCCAATGGTTTCTGTTTGGATTCAACGTATGAGTTGCTATATACTTTCCAATGTTTGGATACAAACCCTTCAGTAATCCTACAAAGAAAATAAATCTTCATTTACTATGTTGTTTAAATAGATAATTATTAATAAATAAAATATTAATAATAAATAATACATAAAAATATAGAAAAAATAATAAAAATAATATTAATAATAAGCAATTTTAGAAATTTTGAGTGCAATGTAGGAAAATAATGATCCGTAGAGCCTTATTGTTTTAAAAAAGACCAATCCAATTAAAAAATGATTGATTTCAGGCCCAATGGACAGTAATTGCTCCTTCAGATTATTATATTCAAAGAGTGACTTCAAAACTTTACAATAATTGCCTTCTACCATAAAATACATTTTATCCAGATTATGTTAAAATATATCTCTATACATAGTGGTGAAGTGATTTCCAATAAAGTAAACTTTTCAAATTTGTCATTTAAATGCAATAGACCTTTCCGGAGTGTCAATCAAACTTAACAACTGACCAATCAGAACAGCGCTAGGAATACACGCACGTCTCACAAACCCACGTGCTGTGCCACAAACGCACGTGTTCGTGTATGTTTTAACACTGTCGCTTTGTGGGACCTTAGCAACAATATCCAAGGGGCGTGGCTTAGCGGAAAGGTCTATTGCCGTACACTTACTTTCGTACTTGAACACATATGCCAACTTGTTTTTCTTTTGTAGGCTGAAAAACTGTCACCTTTGGAATGTCTGCAAATTATCAATAAAGTCATAATTTATATTTTTTAATGTGTTACTTTATCAAAGAATGTGCTGTTTTTGGTTTAATTCTTAATCACTAAAAAATAAGGCCAAATAAATTAATTGCTAGCTTCATGTCCGCACCCTCACCAAATTTTGGAGCCTCATGAAAAATGTTACTACTTGCTACTTTAAAAAAAAAAAAAAGTAATGACAATCTGAAAGAATGCTGTTAAAAAGCCTAAGAAAAGGTAAAAAAAAAATAGCAGAATACATTACACAGATTCATTTCACTTCTTTTTTCAAAAAAAAAAAAAAAAAAAAAAAAATTTATATTTTTCATCCTGTACCAATAGTCAAATTGTAAATACCCTCATTAAAAATAATTTCAAATGCTGGATGGGGAACTAACAATTAATTTTAAAATGAATATGACAGTCAGTTACAGGTATTAAAATTCTTGTGAAGGGATGACCTACACAGAGTTAGACTAAATTAAAGCATTTTCCTATGTAAAAGCACTAAGCACTAAGTTTACAATACTGATACAAATTAATGTTCATGAAACCTCACTGTATGATAAAATCATCCAGTATTTGAACTTAGAAGGGAATCCCTGTCTTAAATAAACAGTAAGGACCTCAGAGGACTAACCAAATAATTGAAACTTTCCAAAGGTTTGAAGTCCCAATGTTTATTTCAGGTTTTAGTAATTTGACATCTTATGGTAGATCTCAAATTAATGTATCTGGCTAATTCAGGCATTTTGAGTCATGGGTATTATATTGAGTTTACATTTATGGAAAGACATTGGTTCAGAAAATCAGCTTTGTGAAATAAAGCTTACTAACAAATTACTTCAGAGAAGTTACATTTTACAGTATCTGGTTTATGTCGAAATTTATGTTTGGCTTGCGGCCAACTGTCACAGTTCAAGGGCCTCTTAATCCCAGTTACAAAAAAACAGAACATGAGATGGTATAAAGTTAAAATAAATAACATTTATTGCTATTTTTGTAAATACCTTTCCCTTAATATGTGTGAGCACTGTACATAGATTACATCATTCTTTTTAGTTTCACTGAAATTTCAGGATATACTGTATAGACATAGCAACTTCTTGACACATTGGTTCAGAAAATCAGCTTTGTGAAATAAAGCTTACTAACAAATTACTTCAGGGAAGTTACATTTTACAGTATTTGGTTTATGTCGAAATTTATGTTTGGCTTGCGGCCAACTGTCACAGTTCAAGGGCCTCTTAATCCCAGTTACAAAAAAACAGAACATGAAATGGTATAAAGTTAAAATAAATAACATTTATTGCTATTTTTGTAAACACCTTTCCCTTAATATGTGTGAGCACTGTACATAGATTACATCATTCTTTTTAGTTTCACTGAAATTTCAGGATATACTGTATAGACATAGCAACTTCTTGACACGATCCATACTTTTGTTTTTACTTTTGTTTTTATTGAATATATTAGTATTTAAACTGAAAGTTACTGCAGCATGCAATGCTATTAATTACATGAACCAGCTGTGAGGTATTTGCACGCCTACTTCCTCATACAGCACAGTAATCAAGCAAATAAGACCTGGACAAAATGTTGAATTAGTGCTTCCTGGTTTGCTAAATTGTTGGTACAGATAATAAAAAATTGAAGTGGAAGTCTCAATGTACTAGTTAAAGTAAACAAGTATAATAATGTAGCAGGTTACTGACTCATGGTATTATTTCAGATTTTAGCCACATTGTTTTAAGGCTGATGATATTGTACACTGGAAGTGGGGGGGGGGGGTGCGATCGAGATAACACTACACTAGGGGTCCAGGAGTGCCCCCGTGAAATTTTGGTGTTCTAGACCTATCAGGGGATTTAGATGATCTTTTTTTTCTTTTTCTTTCTTCTTCTTTCTTTCTTTTCTTTTTTTTTTGCTTTCCAAAAGGTGGGGGGGGGGCAGGGCCAGCCCGGCTCTGTCCCTGGACAGGAGGGAATCTCCAACCTCGGTTGACTATATGCCTGATGACCAAATTATAATACGGGTTAAGCATATAAAGCTCCTTGGTTTTTTCATATCCAATGACCTCTCTTGGTGGAAACAAGTTCATGAAATTGAGTGTTGTTATGGCAAATGCTCAGAGTTGTTCTACATCTATGCTTTTTAAACTCTACCAGTGTCTAGTCCTCCCTCATTTTCAGTTCAGTACTGTTGTGGGGTGTGGTTTCCCTATCGGAATTTTCAGACTCAAATTACTGAGCAGATTCAAATAAGGACATCCTTGAATTGAACAGTCATATGAGCGAAGACTTATTATTATTATTATTATTATTATTATTATTATTATTATATTATGACCACCAATACCATCATCAGAGATTATTTCACTGTTCTGTTGGTGATATTTTACTTTTTTATCAACATTCTATTACAGTAC
The DNA here is from genome assembly GCF_011630105.1 of Anneissia japonica. Classification (NCBI taxonomy): domain Eukaryota; kingdom Metazoa; phylum Echinodermata; class Crinoidea; order Comatulida; family Comatulidae; genus Anneissia; species Anneissia japonica. The sequence continues at coordinate 1,945,496 of NW_022685220.1, forward strand.
ATATAACTTGTGGGAAATTAATCACCATCATGAATCCTCACATTTAGGCATTTCACTTTTGTATTCCTACTTGTTTCAAAACAACTTGTGCCAGAATGAAAAAAACAAAAAATATGAAAAAACTTTTAGTCAACTTCATGCTTTAGGTCTACATTAATTTGTTCATCTTTACATAATTGTAAATTGTATATTGAAAACTTGATCAGCTTGGGCCAACTCTAATAAATATTGTTAATAAATAGATAATAAATGCTATGGAACTGAGCTCAATCATTTATTTAGTCAATAATTATCAATTTCATTATGTGTTACTTTATTCTACTGTCCTTACTTTGCCATAATCAGTAAAAAAGTTACAACATCTAAAAGATTATAACATTGTATAGATTGAAAACAATAATTTATTAGACTAGAGTTTCTTAAATCTAAATATTTCACAATATAAAACAGAATAACATCTGGGGGAAAAATTATATAAATTAATACAGTATTCATACATTCATGGAAGCTCATTTAAATTGCAAATGTTTACTTGTGCGAAAACAATCAGGCCATTTGCGGAAAATTTACCATTCACCATACTGTACCAGGCTTCCAAATATTTAAAGTATTAAAAGGAATTCACATTTTTAATAAATTTCATTTTTCAAAAATGAATTCAGACATTGGGAAGGGGGGGGGGGAGAGTTGTCAACCACTAAGCTGGCCAATTCATTCATCACATTCTCATCTCAAATCCAACAAATAATGTCTGCTTAAGAATGGACTACAATTATCAATCATTAACACCTTTCTGTGTATTCCAAAAAAATATCAAGAACTTTATCTATGAAGATAAAAAAAAAAAAAAAAAAATTCTATCTGTCCCTTATTTGCATTAGGACTATGTAATATACAGTAAATGTGACTACCTGTATGTAATATCCTCTATAATATAGTACAGTAATATACTGCTGTAAAATAATAATATTCTATGTTTAAAAAGTGTGTAAAAATAAGAACAAAATAAGAACATATTGAGCCTGCAATCGGCAAAAAAATAAGAACATTGAGCCTGGGCAAAATTCGACTGGTTCAAGAAAGAAAAAAAAAAACCAATTATTTATTGGGTGTGCAGTATCTATTTATTATTTCTTTTTTATTTAAAGTTTTTTTAATTTTGCTTGTCTAAAAATTTCAGTAGTGTTTTCCAGTGTTTTCAAAATGGACATTTCATTTAAACTTAACGGGCTTTATGTTATGGAAATCTATATTGCATTGTTCTCTCATAATCACTACCATAGGAGGGCTGCCGAAGAGTACAATACATCAAATTATTTTAACTTCAAATGCTATCAGCATGATTTTAAGACCTTAGAAAAAAAATTATACAAATTGTCCACTGAGTATGAATAAACATATTTAAGTAGTATTTCAACGCCATATTGAATGTTTTGGTGTGAAAAGATGACCTCAAAAGAAAGGTTAGAAACAGTGCTTGTGCATGAATAATAGATATCCAATAATATGGCTGTCTACCTTCAAGGAAAATACAACTCCAATAAAAAGGGCCATTGTGATCTGAAGTGTTTGCAGGCTCAAAACAGTGTTGCCTTTTATTACGCTAAATAATGACTGAGGACAAAAAAACCTTTATGTTGTCCCAACTGTTCAAAGGAAAATTAATATTGCACCTAAACCACAGCCAATAGAAACTACTCCTTTATAATTCTATTATTTAAAGTGCAAAAAGCGAACAAGGGCTATTATGTGTATGAATGTTACAATACATCACTACATCTAAAACTTTAATCTTAGCAAAAATATGACAATATAAAATAAAATGAGCAATATATTATTACAAAATGCAATTTGTCAATAATACAAGCTTACCTCCATCTAAGTAACGGGAGGAAGAGAAGTTGAGACGAACAACTAGCGGTTGATCAGATAATAACGACCAAGCACTTGCAATCTCAGACTGAAAAAGCACAATATATCAATCAATCAATCAATCAATCAATCAATCATCAATTGATAAAACAACTTAATGCAATAGGCATCTAGTGCAAATAACATTATGAATAATAATGTTGGTCAGCCTTATAGTAGAGCATATCAACAAGGGTATACTGTACTGGTATGTAGGTCCTTCATATTACTTTACTACCCCAGACAATTGCAAAATACTGTCCATATAGCCTGTTACCCTGGGGTTATGGACCATTAGGCAGGATGTGCATAAAATGTAATCTTTCTGCTACTGTAGCTACCAGAGCAATGACAGAAACCTTCTAGTACTCACTTAGAGAGAAAACTCTATTTTGTGGCAAAGACAAGCCAAACCAGTCACTTCTCTCAAAAACCAATTTTTAGTTATTAATATAGAATTACACAGTAAAATGAGAGCTATAAAATGGTAAAAGAATCATTAAAATCCAACATTTCGTTATGAAGTTACAGGAGTTTAGACATACAGCTGTTTAAAGAACAATATTTGAGAAATCAGCCTTCAAAATTTATGATTTTGGGCATTTCTTAGGCAGAAACCATCACCAAATCATTAGAAATTGTTGTTTAACATTGAAATGAGATACCATAGCATGATGTATAGATATATATAAAGGTTGTTTTAGTGCAATAAAATAGATTTCAAAAATATTGACATACCATGATGTTTTGGCCATTACCTCTGAAACAGGATTTGCAAAGAGTGACTGGTTTGCTTGTCTTTGCCACATTTTACTTTGTGTTTTATGTTACAGTAAATAATTTTTCTATCATAAATCATTTTATTTCAAGATATTATTATTTATGTTAGTTTTAAATTATTATTTTCCCTTTATTTAGCATTTTATTTTTCCTTGGAACCCATTTTTTCTTTTTTTTCAATATTTTTTTCAATGTCTATGTCCTTTAATTCTCTAGATTAACTTATAATTTCAATTATTTTTCTGCTTCTTTTAATGTGTCAATTTAATTTATTTTCATTTTGTTCATTATTATTTTTAATGTTTTCTGAAATCATTACTTTATAAACATTCTCTGATTTTACATGTTTCTGTTTTAATTTAAAAAATTTGTTAATGTTAATGTTTGATTTTCATCTTTTATTCTTTTGTCTTTAATTGTATGTAATTAATCAGTTCTGGACCACTGTCACAAAATATTGCAGAAATAAATGAATAAATGGAAAACATGTTTCAGTCAGGACAAAAGTAATTGCCTAGGGTGGGATTCAACATTGACTCTCAGGTTTGAAAACCAAATTAGTGATAACTGATTTCACAGTCAACATTGTCTCAAAGTGATTTTTTTCACTCACGTTGATGCTTTTAATTCTGAGAAAGCAGTCAATGACCTACAGTATGCCTGTTGTAAATTTAACCATTCTTAAAATGCTATCCTATGATTTGTATTAACATTACCACAATTTTTAACCCTAATGCTTAATATATTTCGATTTGTAACTGTGAGTAAACAGGATATTTATACCACATGTATTGAAATATGATTGGAGACAGGCACTCTATACCACCATGTTAAACCAGCAATCAGTTTATCAACTTACATGAAGAAAAGATATGTCCAACTTCAGATCAACATCAACATCATCCAAAGATGAAAAACGCCTGCATTTTGATGGTAAAAATATTGTATTTAAAATTCCACAAGATCTACTTCAGTATATTTGTCTTTATATGTATAGCAAAATGTAACAATATAATTTTTGTATATTTTATAATTGCACAGTATAAGAAAATTTACAAACCTGACATCAATCGTAGAGGGGCCATACCACAGTTTTACTGAATGTATATCATGGCTAAGTAGAGAGTGCAAAGCTGTCTCTTCTAATACCTCGTCTTCATAGGCCTAATAGAAAATTACATGTTTATAAATTACAAACACAAATTTTAATCAATTCCAAATCTACCAACATAAATAAAACGGTATAACCATGAAGATCAATTTTATATACTGAACTTATATAGCAAACTTTATTTTTTAAAGATCTTCAGTGGGATGGGAAATTGGAAATAAAATTTTGTTTTTTCATTTAGCAAAATGGCACTGGCAAAGGCATACTGTATTAACCTTGAATTAAAGCCCAATGGGCTTAATCTTGAGAAAAAGCCCATCTCAAATTGAAGCCCCCCTCTTTAGTCAGTGCAAAAGTAGCCTCGGAAAGAAGCCCAAGGGCTTCTTTCAAGATAGCATTGGCTCTTTTTTCGAGATAATAGAGTCATAGAGAAAATAGAACTATTTTCTCTATGGTAGAGTACACTGTACTCGAATTTCAAGGAAACAAAAGAAAATTAAAACATGCTTGGTTTATACAGCAGTTTAGGTGATTTAATTAAGGTTAATACACTCCATGATGCAGATTGAATACAGTGGCCCTATTTATTGTTTTATAGTTAGTAATTCCCAAAATTTACAGCATTCATTTTGAAAAGAGGCCCTTCTCCCTCCCCCTCCCTCTTTAGTTTGCACAAGTACTGTAGCCACGAAATGAAGCCCATCCAAAGAACAAGAAGCCCACGGCTTCAATTAAAGGTTTTACAGATATAGGCTGAGGAGAAACAAAAATACATTACATTCAAAAATCAATGCTTGTTTACTATAGCTGTAGCTCAGTAGGCCTATACTGTTGGTAATGCAGGTACTTTACTGAGACCGGATTGCATGCAGCCATGAAACCTTTTTGAGCATCCATTACTGTACATATCCTATAGTGTATTTCCAGAAACTGAAAACACATCCTGTATTAAGGATTATACAGAGTAAACAGCAACAAAGAAAGATCTGGCAAAATAATCTGCTTATTTTGTTTCATAAACAATGAAAGACACTTGGTTGAAAACATGCTTTGTGCACCTGTGTTTCCTTGTCACTCTTTAAAAACTTAAAATCCCTTTACAATGATTCCTATGCTGCAGTGCTACAGTATGCATAGCAACCACACAGTTATTAATACTCATGGAACTTTATTCCATATTCAATAAGAAATTATTTAAGTATTAATTACTTAAAAAACATCAATTAATTTTTATAATAGAACAAACATTAAGTTATTGTTTTTTTTTTTGTTGCTATATTCTATAATGTCAAATATATGTCCGAAAGGTCCACTGATTAATCTCAGATAAGAAAGTATAATACATACTCCAAGTATTGAAATACACGCCATCGTGTTGGGATTCAATATTTCGACATTAATTATGTCATCATCAGGAATGATGATGACATAATTAATGTCGAAATATTGAATCCCAACACGATGGCGTGTATTTCAATACTTGGAGTATGTATTATACTTTCTCAAATATATGTATTGGCTCTATTCATTCAGTCAACATCCACCCACTGTACTATTATAATATCATTAAAATTAATATGCAAGTCAATCATGATGTCATTACTGCAACTCCCAATGTTATTTGCCTCTCCCCCACAGTGCACACTTGGTTTGATCTCTTTTAGTTTGTGTGCAAAAGACCAATTAAACTTTTGTACATATCATGCACCTTGACGAATTCTAGGCTGGTTTTTTTACACTAGGACTATGACATGCGCCTGGGGAAAGAGAGATTAGACACTTGCCCAATCGTCGTTTGTTGACAAGTGTTAATTGAATAATTACCTTTAAAACAAGGTTGATTAGAACCAGAAGAAAGTTACCGGTACTTCAAATTCAATATTAAATTATAAAATATTAAGGAATTCCTTGAATCAATGGACACTAACAAACTAAAGAAACTGCATTTAACAGGAATATTCTAGACCTAATTTAAAGGTACAAGAAACAAAATATACAGTATAGGCCTATGCAGGAAGCCGCAGAGGCCTAGACCGTAGCCTAGCCTAGATATGAAATTATCACTTGAATTTACTTGTCTGTACCTACCAAAAATGATTACTGTATTCTCTCAAACGTATTAGAAATGTTTATTTCTTTGACGAATGTCTATCAAAATAGCATTACAAATTCTTCAAACACAATAAATACTGTACTGATTCATCTTATCCACATTAATGTGTAACATCGCTAGATGTGTGTTAACGTGTACTGCAGGAGCATCAGCATACACACAGCTAAAAGTAATACGCACACTCTATACTGATATCACCGATGACTGCTACAACAGTTCATTATCAAAACTAACATTTAGCATGTTCTCACACGGCAGCTAACGGTTAGCAGGATCCGGATCCTGCTAACCGTTAGCAGCCGTGCGTCCATGCTAGAAAATCCCGATCCGGATAGCAACAATATGATGATCGAATCACTGGCCAATAAGAAACTGAAAATTGTAAACGTGTACGTGTGAATGGTTGATGATAGAAACGCCCTCAACTTGCTAACGGTTAGCGCTAACTGACCGGGCGTTCTTACGCAGGTGCTAACTGTCAGCGCTAATGGTTAGTTCCCGATCCGGATATTAGGGCTTTCATGAGAACCAGGCTTTAAAGATGGCAATTAAAGCAATTAGTATAGCTGCATCGTACACAAGGGGAAAATTATTATACTTAGGTTAAAATAATACATTCAAAAATTTGTTCAAGCACTAAATTTAACCTTTGTAGTGTACAATAAATTTTCTGTTATTTTATTTGAAATGATCATTATTGGCGGACGGCGGGTTCGCTAAACATGGTATAAAAAAGTCTTGCCCACTCTAACTACTGTATACCTACATAAATAGAAAAAAAATGAGGAAGTTGCATGGTTGCGGGGCCGCTTGTGCTTGGCGCCAGGAGTCCACTGTTTTTCAAGGGGTGTTTCTCGTGTGAGAAAGAATAGGCAATTAGTCGGTTTATCCAGGTAAGTATTCACGAAGTAGACAATAATAAATTAGTCAGTTTTTTGTTATGTATACAGTAGTAGGACTAACAAATATTATAGGGTGGCACTTAAAAATTATCAGACTTGAAATGAATCATATTACACCATGCATAGTAGAAAATCACAAAATTATACTTAATATTATAATTCTATTTTAGATCGTTTTAATTCCGGCCCTATACTATAAAATCTAGATTACAGAATTACCCAAGTACCAACATCATTTTATGATCCCTAATTGATTATGCTTCTCTTAAAAATAAACTTTTTATTTATTGGTACATTTTCCCATTTTTAAGGCTGGCATCAGTCCCAATCATAAAGTAATTGGTACCAAAGTTGTAATCATTATGTAGGCTAAACAGTAAATATCAGTATAATACAGTACTCACATCATCTTCATCATCATCATAATGATCATCACTATATTGGTAATAATCCTGGCAGTCTTCATAATCATCGTCTTCACTACCACTGTCTTTTTCCTCATCCCCAAAGTAACCGCATTCCTCCTCAATCACATCCTCATTAGCGTCGATGTGATTTGTGAGCACAGATAATTGTTCTATAATGTGCTCGCTTTCTTTTGAGGCACTTGTATATCGGTCACACTGTTTATGTGTGCTTCCATTCGGTTTCTCGTTGATATACTGGCTCCCGTTACTATCAGCGTTAGAGCATGTACTATGTGCACACGAACACAGGTCTCCCTCAAAGTCTATATCATCTGTATCTATATTTATTGCACCATCGTTTCTATTGTTCTGTTTGTGAATGTTAACGCAATCCTTTAAGCATGTTCCTTGTCTGAAGTCATACCCACCATCATCCCCATCAACAATGTAGTGTATGCCGTCAATTTGCTGAAAATGCTGGTGTGTCTCTTTTTCTGTTGGGAGAAGGCATGATCTGCATTCGTCAGCTGCTGTCTGTCCGTCGTCATTTCGTTTTTGTTCCGCTAAAAGTAGTGGTGCTCTGCTCTCATCTTTACCTGTATAACAACGATAAGAGAGGTCGTCCATCTTAACGCATTCTAAAATAGATTAAAAGAAACAATTAGAAAATGACATAAACATTAATTATGAAAGAACAATGATACAGAATACAGTACTTGCAAACACATTATATATTTACTGTTCAAATGTTTATTAATAAATGCAATAAAGTACACTTCCCACAGCACTGATATTCACTGTCCTTGTTCCACAGCCAGGTAAAGTACCAATGATTTGAACAGTTATTCAATCAATTAAATTAGGATTTATAATTTATCTATGTCATCTTGTCATGAATTCTTACTTGACATCTGTATTCATATTTATTGCACCATCGTTTCTATTGTTCTGTTTGTGAATGTTAATGCAATCCTTCAATAATACATGAGGATATTTTGATCCTCAGATATCAAAATGTTCAGCCTGAAAAATTGTTGATGTCTTTTGAATATTTTGATGTCCAGTTTAAATCAATTGTCAATTTTTTAATGCAATTTTGAATGCCTAGGTCCAGTGTAGGACTATTTACCCGGTTTTGATAGCACTAGGGCCCCTAGGCCTAGCCTACACACCCAAAACCGCGGCTACTCTAATGTGTAAAATTCCCAACCCTTTTGAGGCCAGTTACTATTACGGGTAAATTTCAGGGATTACAATTGACAGGTGCATAAGGATCAAGAAAAGAAATTTAGATAAACTTTTAAAAAAAAAACAATGCCCTCTTAATAAGGATTGAATAGGTGTTGATTTGACCATTTGGCATTCTGACTAGAACAAGGTTATTTTTCATGTGATTTTCACTCTTACTTTTTGTGATTTTAATGCTTACTTTTTTTTAATATGCAGTAGAAACAAGGATGAAGTTTATGTAAAAATGGACATACTGTAACATGACTGTGACCTGTCTCTTATACACATCTAGATGTGTATAAGAGACAGTGCTAACGGTTAGCGCTAACCGATCGGGCCTTCTCACGCAGGTGCTAACGGTTAGCTCCCGATCCGGATATTAGGGCTCTCGTGAGAACCAGGCTTCTATGGGCTACGTTCAGACCTGAGAGATACGCCAGGCAAGATGAATAATAAGATGGTTACGATACCTGACGCGCTTTTCCGACAAGCGTCGTAGAGATTTGAAATTGTCCAAAGTACCCTCCAGAATTACAGCAGAGTTGGATCAAAATGATACAAACAGTAGAAAAAGATATATAGATTAAAAGGCAAAATACTAGAAAACAACAATGCTGTGGGAAACAATGGCTGGATCTCAGTAGAGATACAAAAATGATAAGCAACAGCTAAAAAGTAAACGTAAGTAAACAGCCAGAAATAGAACCAGAGCTTTCGGACAACACTAGTCCTTCCTCAGTGGCGAGTGAATGAGGGTAGAAAAAGCTAGATGGTATAAAGTGAGAATTTCATGCAAGCATGATTGGAAACAATAGGCTGGGTGAGGGTAAGATTAGAATAAACAGTTTAAACAAGTAAACAGGAAGGCCAATACTAAACTTTAGAGGCAAGCCTCAATAAATAAGCCAAATATTGTAATCATATATATATGATTACTTTATGTGTAATAGATTAACCAGCACAGAAAAAAGCAAGTAGTTTAAATTAATAATGTGTACAGTATTTAAATTGCTTTCACCAAATCTTGTTAATTAAAACAAAGCAGGATATCCTTTTTCTTGAAATAATTTTCGCCAGCTGTTGATGAAAAGTACACACAAAAAAAAAGACAAACAAAGTGTAACTTTATCTAGGGCCTCCCTAGGCCTATACATTTAGGAGGTATGAAAGAGCAATTCAATCTAATCTAGGCCTAGGCTAATCTATTATCTCTCATCATACTACTATACATACAATACTACAAACATCAACATCAACAATAAAAATAAAAACCAAAATCAGAAAGGAGCAACTTAACATTAAAACATCATACAATGACACCAATACAGTGAACAAAAAGAAATATGATTTCATAAGGTTTTTATCCTGCAGAGAATAATAATGGTTGTGCATTTTTATCCACGGTCACTGGTACCATAGCCCTATTAATAATAGGTCCATGCTGATAATACATACTGTGAAACTTTACCTGAGGTAGGTAGGCCTAGCCTAGTAGTAGCTCGCTACCTAACCGTGGTAGGCCTAGCCTACACATCCAACTCGGTATTTAATCCTTACCTATTCTGAATATACTGTTGACGCTGACAGTACAAACATTATATATAAAACGACAAACAAACAGCTAATTTAAGTGTAAAAATCAAGGAAAAGAGTCCATCTGTCCTTTTACTTTCGGCACCGCTTCCTTTGTTTTGTTCTGTTCCTGCGGAGAAAACTCAACACTATTCATCTTCTTGTCGCAATATCGAGGCCTGCGCAATCACATACATCCTTGGTAAATTGCAAGTTGTTCAATCTCCGGCGGTACAAAACGACCATCGTCTCAACTGTAGAATCGCGTCGGGCCGCGTCCGACCACCTATTTGAGAGCTGCCAAGTCTCCAAACGGGGAATTCGGACGATCGAAATGATTGCTTCGCCTGTCAAGTTCGATGTTTAAAGTCATTTTGGCGATAATAGTTGAGGTATCTTGAAGTTTATTTAAACGCTAATGCGTAATTTGAAAATGTATAGATAATATTAAGGCGTACATAGGCTCATCGATGGACTAATTATATTAATATTGAAACGTATGGTTTTAAAAAAGGCCTGGCCTCTGACTAGGCCTAGCCTACACAGAGGTTTAGGCTGGACTAGCTTTCACTGTACTACTACTGTATCTAGGCCTAGCCTAGGGAGCATAGGCCTACATGCCAAGTTGAAGGTAGCTGGTGGCTGGAGATTTAACAGGAAATAAACCCAATTGGCGTGGGTCGAGGGCCCGCCTAGGCCCCCGAAAAATGTTGGGCTTAGTAGGCCTTATTTAATTAGACTTAATTAGGCCCATATCGGCCTCTACCTATAGCGGCCGCCCTCTAGAACGGCCGCCAATGCGTGTATAGGCCTATGTATGGAACGCCGATGACGCATTCACAATTAATAATACAATACCGCTCGCTAAATACCTTCGAGTCAACTAGGCCCCAGTCAACTCGGCCCGGCAGGTTAAATCGGCCCTCTTTTTCATTTTATATGTAGGCCAAAGATCTTATTATAAACACAAGATAGCGTTCTCCGGGATTTACGCGTGCAAATTCTGTAATAAGGCATGAATGGCGCCCTCTTGCTAAATTGGAAACTTTTGACCCTTGACTGCTCTGATCTGACCATACAGTACACCGCCTGTGAACAGCAGAACAGGAACCATCTCAGATCCATGGCAACAGATAGGACGCCCTCTTCCAAAACTTATTACTTTTTCTCTTCGGTAATAGCGCATGAATGGCGCCCTCTTGCTAAATGGGAAACTTTTGAACCTTGACCGACGCTTCTATTTGTTACACGTAAATCGCGGAGAACGCTATCTTGTGTTTATAAGATCTTTGATGTAGGCCTACACACTATATAAAACTACTTAAAAAATAACTATTAAAAAAAAAAAAATTGAAGTCACATTAAGAATTGTAAACATCATAAAAATATAATAAAACCATTGCTCCAAACAAAACGTTCGATAGATTGAAGTTCTTCTCCAGTAAAGTATGGTATTCGTTTCTTATTATTATTTTATATATAAATCTAGTTTGGATTTTATCTATTATATCATAATTTATATATAGGCCATATATATTTAATTATGTATACATATATATATATATATATATAATTTATATAAGAATAGGTTGAAAATTGCTTTCCTCCACTGAAGTATTTCATACATATGATATTCGTTTCTTAATTATTTATACTCAAAATATGTACACGATTCATGCTATCGATTCAATCTTTTGTTACTCAATAAAAAGCAACAATACTAGAGTAGTAGGGTTAAAAGTTAACGTTAAAAAACCTGCTATGATAATGCCGTCCTGCTATTCTCAATCGGCCGATGGCCAACAAGCTAACCACCGCCATTAATTTCGTCTGCTGTTATGTAATACTGTAGGCCTACTCACAACATTCTTGTCATGACAAGCCATGCTCTCTGCAGGATTATCTTTCCCGATGCACTACCATTCGTAATTTGCGGTTTACTTATATAATCGTTTTTCTTTAAAAATGTGCCTCTTGAATTTGATAAGTTCTCATAAAAACCCCTCGATTTTCATCTATTTCCATAAGCGCCCCCCTCAATTTCCACTCTTTTTTTAATAAGCGCCCCGTTCAAATAAGCACCTCGTTTGAATAAGCGCCCCTCAAAAAGTGCAAAAAAATATTGTAAGCGCCCGGGCGCTTATTCGCGCGAGTACGGTACAGTATACATTTTTATAACAATAACGATAATGATACGATATGATTTATTGGGTTCACTTTCAGATCAGTAAATTTGGTAATTATTTTAATTAATAATAATAATAATAGTATAGTTTTATAGAGCGCACATATCCATCTAATGTAAGATGCTCAGGGCGCTTGATATGTGGACTAGGAACTCGATCAATGATTTTCTTCGCCCCTGAGGTCCCTTCGTGTCTGTACTACCCGGTAGCCCAGTACCAGCAACTCTTGTCATCCACCACAGGGGCTGTCTGTTGAAAAGCCATGAACCAAAAAAATGTATCAATTATTTTAACAACAAACTTTAAAAATTTTATTAAAAAAATTAATTAATTATCAAGGTTAAAAATGTAATATATTAATAATTTAGCCTAATTAATAGGCCCCATATTGATTAATACAGTAATACAGACATACATGTCATTCTGGAAGTGTTGCCGTTTTGGTCCATTGCCATTCTGGTCAAAAATTGTTGCCGTTTTGGTTTTTCGCCTTTTTGGTCATTGCCGTTTTGACTTATTGCTGTTTTGGTTTTTTGCCGTTTTGACCTGTTACCAGAATTTTCGATGATTCTGGTAGGCTTGATAAACAATAGAATTCTGAACGTTTTCGAGTATTTTCGATAAAAAGTTGGGTTTAATAAAATAAAGCTTGAGATTATTGGAAAAACGTGAGATTTTAGAGGAGTGGCTTAAGAGTTGAGGTTTGGTCGAAAAGTGTGAGGCTCACGCCGGATGCGTGGGACTTGATAGGTATGAGGGAGGGCATTAAGTGCGATCGTGGAGACCAAGAATAGTGTACGTCTGTAAAGCCATTTGTTGTGTTCTGTACTTGTACCACTACTACTAGGCCTAGCTAGTAGTAGTGGTAGGCCTAGTAGTTTGTGATTTACAGTACTGAGTAGTACTAGCTAGTAGCTCCTGAGATAATTAAAGCAGGGAGTTGTTATTTTGGAAGAGTCACATCAAAATTCTCTCTTTTGATTAGTCTACTTTTTCGACAAGGTAATGATAAACAGTAGTAGATAACAATTTAATCCGATCGCCAACTACGAGCATTATGCAGTACACTTTGTTTTGCTTCACTGCTCAAAGTAACGCTTGAATTATCTTGTCAAAAATTCTGTGTTGTTTTGATTGAGTATTACCCGAAGCTAGCTACAATAAGAATATCGAGACGATTAATGATGGACGATTTTTATAGGATGCAGATTTATCTGATTTACATTTTGAAGATAGTGATCTTGAAGATGTGTACATCAATGAAAATGAGCCTATTTATTGACCATCGGGAGAAGATTCAGATGACCAGATTATAGCCTGTGAAGGGAAAGATTGCCCAAATGAATGATTTCATTTCCAGTGCGTAGGATTGACAGCCGACAACATCCCCGAGACCCAATGGCTTTGCGACTAGTGTTCAGTCGTATAAACGCCCGTGTCTAGGCCTAATAACATGAATGAGAAGACACTCCGTAGCATAGAAAACACAGGTTGGTAGCTACCATACTTAATGTTTTGTATGTGTAATTTTGCTAAAGAATAAAATTGTGTTGTCAAAAAGGAATTACGTAGGCCTATCAATTGCCCATTATTTTATATTTTGTTTTGAGAGAAATTAAATAGGCCTACAGCCTAGATTTGTAGGCCTAGCCTAAGCCGAGAGTGTGCATAAAAAATTAAACAATGTAATGTGAAAAATGAGTGAAAAGAATACTGTATTGTCATGTTTTCTAATTCCATACATCACAGGTCAGTCAAAGATTTCACACAAAAACAGTCTAAGAAAAGGGTTGCAGACACGCTACAAAGGATAAAAGACAAATGCAGAGTGGAAAATTTAAAAAAAACAACATCAGGTACTGTATTGTACTAGCCAAAATATATTTATTTACAACTGAACAAAAGCAAAAAAAAATATTAACATTGGCAAAATATATAAAATTAGAGTTTCTGGCTACAAAATTATTATATAAATCATAAAATGATATACACAAGTACATTGTGATATTCTTGTTTACGGAATATTGTGAAAAAAATGTAGAAAATGACTAATTAAATTGAAAATTACATCGTTAACGATTCCCTGTTTTGTACTAGGCCTATACAGTATTATGTAAGCTGAAAACGGAGAAGTGACATTATTACAAAGTATTGTATATACAGTAATACAAAGCAATGTACTGTAATAAACTCTATAAGCTGCTTGTAATTCAAATAAGCACAATACTGTACTGACAAACAAAAATTAACGATATGTACAGCAACAACAATGAAGCGCTCTGCTGTAGTTAACAACATCTTATTTTATTTATTTTAGGATCTGCTAACTGCAGAAAGCCGGTCTTAAAATATTCAGTAGAAGATGCTAAGAAAGCCTTCCATCAATTTGTCAACAAATGAATCTTTAAAATCACTTCAAGTGTATCCTGTATATAGTGGACAATTTCGAAATGCTCGATACATGAAACAGCTGGTTGATATTTATTATAAATGATGTTCAGACAAATTTGTTAAATGAATTTTTAAATGAACTTTGGGGTGAACTGTGGCTTGCATTGTGTTCAGCAGTTTTTAGGTGCAGATTCATACAAGATTATAAAATTAAATATCCACAAAGTTCTATTTTTTCCAAATGTTAGAGCTTCTTGGTTTACACTTATTAAATCTAATGATGGTGAAGTAAAGACCTACACCATTGCATTCATGTACATAGTAGAAAGATAAATAATGGAGTCTGATATTGCAAAGAAAATGTGGGACAAGCTGTTGTCAAATAAGTAGTTAAATTTGAAATTATCTACAAAATGTTTAACAACTGTAGTTACTACTGTACATTAAGGTACATTGAAAAGCATTTATCAATGTGTATTTACAAATAAGGAAAAAAAATGATAAAAACATTTCACGTAAAAAAGAAAAAAGTCTTCGTCAAGAACTTAATAATTCGGTTCCTCTGCAATGTACGATCAAATATTTAAATGATAGAAGTTCACTTTTCTGTTAATATATAAGCTGAGATATGTTAATAAAGCACATAAGAATAATTACTTGTATAAACTATTTCTTGTGGTTGCTAGTTGATGATCTTTGACACTTGGGTAATGGTGCATCATCAACAGTTACTTTGCCAGTCACATTTCCATTCGTAGTTCTGTAACCTACTTATACATATTTTTATTTAGATCTAGGCAGCCATAGGACAATTTATTATTTTAATTTGTATTCCATTTACTGTATTCTTTACATGAACATTCATTATTACTTGACCCTGCTTGTATTGATACTGATGAGTTGGGCTGTTTTGAAGTTTTTATGATGAGCTGACCAATCACAGTTCAGCATCTTCATTGCATGGTTTGGAGAGGTGTATAAAGGAGATATGCAAAAGTTGTGTATGAAAATGGAATGTCATAAATATGAAAAAGAAATTTAATATTAATAATAGTATGAAGTTCATATAGGGCTAGTGCATATGGCATGCTAGATACCTCTGTGCTTTATTAAAGTATAAAGTTACTACATTATAATATTTATGCATAGAAATTTTTTTTTTTCTTCTTCAGACTTGACAAAAAGTCAAATCAGTGCAGAGAGCCAGCAGAAATATGGCAGGGGATAGAGTGCAGAACATTGACCTTGGTGCCAATATACCTATAGTAGCACCAGTGGCCCCGGTGGCTCATCCAAACCCTGGTCACCTACATATTCACCATGCTCCAGCTGCCCCATATAACTGGCAAGCTGGTAAAACCACTGTGAAGGAGCGATTTGCCTACATGTTCAACAATGAAATCTTAAGCGATGTTCACTTTATTGTTGGTAAGGGGATGCAGACACAGCGTATTCCAGCCCATAAATTTGTTTTGTCTGTGGGAAGCGCAGTGTTTGATGCGATGTTCAATGGTGGTATGGCCACCACGTCATCAGAAGTTGAGCTACCAGACATTGAACCCGCAGCATTTCTTGCCTTACTCAAGTTCTTGTACTCGGATGAGGTGTTGATTGGACATGAAACAGTTATGCACACCCTCTACACTGCAAAGAAATATGCAGTTCCAGCTCTTGAATCAGCTTGTGTTGACTTTTTGAAAAAAAATTTAGGCTCTGACAATGCATTTCTTTTGTTGACGCAGGCAAGACTTTTTGATGAGCCTCAACTTGCGGCTCTTTGTTTAGAAATGATTGATAAAAATACTTCAGAAGCGTTAAGTGCTGAAGGGTTTACCGATATTGACTGGGAAACATTAATTGTTGTGCTTGATAGAGATACGCTTGGAATTCGTGAATGCAAGCTATTTGAGGCAATTGTGCGTTGGGCCGATGCTGAATGTGGCCGCCAAGAACTAAACCGTACATCCGAGAATAAGAGAAAAGTTCTTGGGAGAGCTTTGAAGTTGATTCGATTTCCACTAATGACAATTGAAGAGTTTGCAAGCATCCCAGCACAATCCGGTATCCTTGATGATAGGGAAGTTGTGAATCTTTTTCTCCATTTCACGGTGAACCCAAAGCCAGGCGTTGATTTTCCTTCAAAGCCACGTTGTTGCTTGACTGGAAAGGAACAGATTATTCAGAGATTTCATCAGATTGAAAGTAGATGGGGATACAGTGGAACAAGTGACAGGATTAGGTATGGTTGTCAGTAAATTTATTAAATCTTTCTGACAAACTAAAACAAATTTGCAACAGAAATTCTAAGATGCAAGTGGGAAGGAATAGACAAATAATACTGACATGGACTAAAAAAATTTAAAAAAAAATTAAAAAAAACTTTCTGGAAGTACAATTAATTAGATTGAAAAAAATTATATAGAAGTATGAATAAATAGATTTTATGACTGATTGACGAAGATTCCATGTGGAATCAATTATTTGCCAAGCATACAGTATCGTCGCTCACATCACTAACACAATTGTGTTTGTTCAGAGAAAAAAAGCGTTTCAAAATAAGCATGTATTAGTTGTCATGCAAGTTTGTATTCTGTACCACACAAATGTCTGTAATGACTTCGGCACATATTTTTTAACATGCTTTTTTTTTCACAAACTAAAACATCTACTTTTATTGTGTTAATTTGTGATTTGAGTGACAATGTTATATTTATTATATTTACCTTTAGTTTTTCAATATCACAAATCTTAAATATGATATATATAGAAACTCTTAAGAAGTGAATAGTTTTTGATTGTAATTGTTCTATTATATAGTACTTTCTTAAGTGTGCAGTGCCATGCTGGCCAGTGGCCTAGTTTAATTACTTTGTTGCTTTGTTGGAAATTATGTAATTTTTATAATGTGATTTTGAGCAATCTTATTTCGAAAGATATTTGATTTTTCTGTTGTTGACTTTAGCATGCTTTTTATGTTTTGCCAGGTTTCTTGTTAACAAGCGGATATTTGTTGTGGGCTTTGGATTGTACGGCTCAATTCATGGACCAGCAGATTATCAAGTCAATATTCAAGTAACGTCTTAATTTGCATTCCTAAGTTATTTACTATTTATTTCCTCTTTTGTATATTTATGTGTTTGTGTTTAATAATCCCCCCCCATTTGACCCTGCCATCTTGTTGAATTGGATTTCTGCGGTGTGATACGCACCAAGGATAACACATGAAAGTTCTAAGACTTATTTGCAGGGGTCCGTCTAGTGGTGAATTGGTCAGTACACCGGGAGATGATCCCTACTCTTTTCCAAAGAGTGTACTGCATTCTATAACATGCACATTGACCATAATGCACATGGGACCAACAGCTCAATTGTCTCATCTCAAAGACGGTGAGCTTTTGAAACTTGAATTTGTAATGTAATGTGGTTGGATCTATATAGTGCTTTATACCGAAGTATCAAAGCGCTCGAGGTGTGGACTGGTTCACACCGTAACTTTCTTCTCCCCTGAGGGTCTGTTCGTGAGCTACCCGATAAACCGGTATCAGCTATCTCTCGTTTAACCACAACAGGAGCTGAATGAACCAGTACACCGGGGTAACCCCCACTCGTCTCGAAAGATGTACCGGGTTCTCTATAGTGCACGCAAGCCAGTATTGTGTACGCTGGGCTTATGGTTCACAGTCCTTATCCGAGAAGACTTGTTCCACCACCAGAACCATATGCGAGCTTGCCATTCAAACCGGAGCTGATATCATGGCTATAGGTTGCAGCTCCCCTGCCTTAACCGCTTGGCCGTCCAGCTTGCCCTTAACTGCTTCAGCCCTCCAGCTGAAACACAAGGAGAGCAGCGATCGGAATCGAACCGGGGACCTAGATATCTTCATGGTTCGGCGCACACACGGTGGCTTCCACCAGTTCAGCCGCCTGAGCTAGAGCTCTCTCTCTTTTCCATATTCGAAAATTATAGTAATAATTTGTAAATCATTTCAAATAATGTACTAATAATAACTATTGATTGTTTCAGATAATCCATGCAGATACAGACAATGTACTTGGTCAGAATGATACAGGGTTCAGCTGTGATGGCTCCGATTCTACTTTCCGTGTTATGTTTAAGGAACCTATTGAGCTTCAGCCTAATGTCAACTACATAGCCAGTGCTACATTAAAGGTATCTGAGGTTATTTATTTAAGTAATAAATCATCATTTTATTATTACTACAGTATTTATTATTACAAAGTACAGTAGAAGTGTGGTAAAGTGTCCCCGACTAGGGGTTGACCGTAGTGTTATATTTTTTGGTACATTTGCATTTGTTTTGGTTTTTCTTCTCCATTGTGTCAACGTGAGGCGCTATATAAATCCAGAATTATTATTATTATTATTATTATTATTATTATTAAAAGATGCATTTCCATCACTTTACGGCCAAAAATAGTGTCCCCTTATTATGGGGTGTCCCCTTAATTTAGTGGTGTCCCAAAAGAGTGGTTCTACTATATTTCTATAGCACCTTTACAAAAGTGATCAAAGCGTTGTACATTAAAACGTATTTTTAACAAAGTCATTCTTCATAATAATCATAATCATCATCATTCTTCATATCACCATCATCATGTTTTGTTTATTATTATTGTTATTCTTATTAATATTTCTAGTGTTTTCATCTCCACCATATGAAAAACTTCGGGAGAATGTAGGTTTTCTGCCCAAATCTGTGTCTGTTACTGTTCTTGCCAAACTTAGTATAATTGTAAGGTGTTTCAACAAGGAAATGGCCCTAAAAATATATTGGCTACTGGCTAGGAGTGCATTCATTGTTTCCAAAGGGCAAAGACTTACTTTGTCACCTTCAGTTTTGGCCCACTGCTTGTTATTTCACCTGCCACAATGCATAGTATGAATGTTTGATCATAAATGCTAGATTTACGGATGTTTACTAGCGCATAATGTTACTTATTATTCATACTTTAACTTTCCATATTACCCCTCTTTGATTGTTATATTTAACTTTAAATTTGCTTTGTTGGTATTGTATATATATATATATACAGTATGTTATACTGTAAATGAGCTAGTAAAATAAAATTTGTTTCTCAGAATATTTCATTAGATTGAAAAAAATTACATAGATATGGAATATTTGTTTATAATGAATTTTATAAATTTATTCATATTTTACTCCATACTGAATCATGGTTTTTATTTTTTCTATAGGGTCCTGATTCTTATTATGGAACAAAAGGCACTCGCAAAATGATTCATGAATCTATCCCCAACGGCAAAGTTGTGTTTCAGTTCAGCTACGCTTCAGGCAATAACAACGGTACATCAGTCGAAGATGGACAAATCCCAGAAATCATTTTTTACACGTGAGGTCAAAAAGATAAGTGCATTTTTACGGTAGCGTGGGGAAAATATATTATCTGTGTTTGCATAATGCGCATAAAGTATTAGTTGAAATATATAGTATATACCAATCAATGAACAAGTTCCATACATAGTTATTATAAGAATACTACTGGGTCATTCCGTGCCAACTCAACAAATGGGATGGCTGGGTACCGTCTCAGATTTTCTTACTGATTTGGGTATTTTAATGGGGTCTAAAAATGGAAGAAAAATTATGCAACCAAATAAGTTAGGGTCTTTACGAACCAATATTTTCGTAACGGTGTCCGGTATACCAAAAGTCATGTTATATTCCTGTTCTACAGCCAAAAGTTAGTCTAGATATCAATTTTTAGTTAATTATCTTTATTCTATTTGAAGATATGGCTAATTGAAAATGCAACTGTACAAATATGTCATAATTGATAGCTAAAAAGGGGTATGACCCTAAAATTTCAAATGGCCGTAACTTCTAAACGACTTGGAATTGGCAAGTCAAATTTTGGGTTTGTTCGTGAGACATGTTGGTGCACATTATATCCGAGTTTCAAGAAAATCTGAGACGGTACCCAGCCATGATTTTCTGAAAATTTGTTGAGTTGGCACGGAATGACCCTACTGTAGTTGGCAGAGGAGCCATGATGGAGTAACAAATGCTATGTCACAGAAAAGTGCACAACTATATTAGTAGCTGACATCAGCATCAATGCAGTTGCCGTTTGTTTATTTGAAATATTGGTTCGCTCCATCTGGCAGCCATGTTGTTTTGAAGCAATTTTTCAAAGCAGATCTTCATAGAGGCTCAAATGTGGGAAGATAAAATCAGAGATTATAATCGGTAATATATAACAGTTAAAATTAATAGCATACTGCAGGTCAATAAAGAGATGCCTATTTAAAGTTCTAGAATTATTAGCAATGTTTTGATTTTTTTTATACTGTATATCTTGAAAAACAATACTCAGTTAAAGTTAATCTTCATTTTAAGTGTGACTCTCATAGTCTGGTAGCGTAATTAATTTTGAACCTGCATTCATCCATATGCTATTTAAAAATGTAAACATCAGATACAGTAGTTATCAATCTTGATTGGCTATGATGAAGGTCATTGTCAAATTGTAACCGTAGATGAAGCTGCATGTTAGCTCCTGAGAAGGGCCTGCTTTGCTTGTTAAGTTATACTTTTGAAATCGCTTTTCAAAATTTTGTATTTTTAGTGAAGACAAACACCAGAAATAATGTCTTTTTAATATCTTAGTTAATATAATCATTTGTTTAAAACCACAGGAAAGAAAGTTGTTTTATATGCAAGATAATATCAACAACATGCTTTAATTTCATTTGAGCTTATTCCTAAAAAAAGTTACCGGTATTGTTTTTTGATCCAAGAGTATATTAATGATTTAGCTTTGCTTGAGTTTATTCTTTACCATAACTAAAATGAAGTACTGTGTATGTGGATACTGAGGATTGTGTCACCATGCATGGAATTCAACAGACTGACACAGATGTACTGTTGACAGTATAAGTCCATCCAACTATGATTTATTCTGAAATCCAAAATAACAATTTGAATAACTTAGGCCTACATTAAATTGTTAAGTAGATGTTATAAAACCCAGTACTAGCTTATAATAAACCAATAGCTGGGGTAAAAGGTGAAATCTCATACCCATTTTGTGTGAGATATTTGAAGATTAGTTTGGCCAATTGAAGGGCGATAACAGTTCTAACCTTGGCATTGTCAGTTGGCATTTCAGTGTGACTCTGGATTTGCCCATCATAAAGCTGACTTGTGTCTGGTCGTCGTCTTCTAATTTTTTATTTATGCAACAGACCCATAGAGCTTCTCTGAAGCATCAGAGAATATGTGCAACTGATCAGACTCTCGGTGTCCCACTCCTGCTTTGATTTCCACAGATCCTGCCCTAGTATTATAGCTTGTGCTACTGTATATAGGGTCCCAGGAAACCGATTGGATATTGGATCATACTGACTTGCCAGAATCTTGTAAACCACTCGTATGGTTAGTACATCATAGTTGTTTGGGTTTGGATGGTAGTCGGTTTGACATTTCCATTCTCAGTCCAAACATGGGATCTTGGTTGTGGAACTTGACTCAGTCAAGTTCAAGTTTGGTGCTACTGCATCTAGTGGTAGGTCCTAGACTACTCACCCACTGACTAATGTTAACTTCCTAGCCTCTTTTTTGTCGGCAGACTATCTAGGCAGTTGCCGCATGCCTGGTGCACAGATCAGACGTCTTCATATCCATTCTCATGAGTAGGGACATGTTTCAGTTGGTCAAATGTGGCACAGCAGGGACCGAATGGCAAGACCTGCCACTCGTAGATTTGTGGTTTGGTAGTTGATTTCACATCTCTTCACAGGAAACAGTAAGGGTCGATCTTCAAGGAGTAGTCATATTTGGTAAAACATGTCTTGTATGTGTCCTGAGATGGTTATTCAGCGTTGTCTAAATCGAAGGATGAGTCCTATGAGTGTAGCGCCAGGAGTTGGACCGGCTAGTAGGTGTTGTTTTAAATTTTTTGCCTTGGTATTCGAAAAAAACCGTTGAAGACCAGTCTATTCATCATTATGAGTCACAACATTGTGCTGAACAAGCCATGATGCAGTTGATTGATTTAGTCTTTTCCTGGAGTGATGAAGGTGTCATCCACAAACTTTTTGATAAGGCAGTTGTGAGTTTCTGTTAAAAGTGGAGTCGTCTTTCATTTTGTTTTAGTAAGGGAAGTACTGCGTCAGGTCCAGCCTTGAAAGCGATGCCATTATTTACATGTACAGTAGTAGAGGAGTGGCATAAAGATTGGCTCCATCGACATTCAATTTGATTTTCATCTCTAACAACTCAAGTGATTGGTTGTTTTGGCAGGATCTTGTTGCCCGCTTGGAGTATTGTAGGGTATCTACCTCCCATAGTGGCTTGACATTTCTCATCAGGTCTTGATTTGTTGCTATAAATAATGATGTATTTGGCTGATTGGTTAGGAAGGTAGAAGGGCGCTGGAGAGTCTAACCCAAGGCTGTTTCGAATGGCTGCTGGCTCCAGATTGACCAAGTCTTACTGGCTCTTGAGGTGTCATCAAATTTTGTGTTATCTGAGCCTCTAAAGAAGTAGTGGTGTAGCACTGTTGCATTCCATGCATGGTGACACAACCCTTAGTATCTACATACACAGTACTTCATTTCAATAACCATAAATAAATCATTACATAGTGAGTGCATAAGCTGTAAATGTTTACACAGACATGTTTTAGTTCTGATCCTGAGTACACTAATGACATTTTAAAACTCAGATCCTGTACATACAGTAGTTCTTGTCTGGTAATGAAAGCAAACTATGCAGACAACAGTACGCAGACAGAAAGGACTTGCAATTGGCTGTCCAGTATTACGGACTATCTAGAAATATTGTGCCTGCTTTTCGCTTTCATTGTGGAATGATGTGAACATGTATCTACCAAGAAGCGCCTCTTTACGGCTGCTAGGTAGTCACTGACCACGCCCATTCACAATTCAGCACAATGACGCAAGTTATGGGTTATTCTCTTACCTTTACCTACCTTTACAAGAACACACTGCATGGTTTGTCGGTCATATTCCTTACTACGAAGCTGTTTTGTTTTTTAAGTTCTTGTATCCTACAGTGAGTGACTCAATACTTTAAAAGTGGTACTCCATAGTCTCATGGTGGGAGCCGTGAGAAGCAGAGTTAATTTTTAGTTATGATAAATATATGTATAAAGCCAATTACTTGGAAAAAGGGTTACCTGAAAGATTTCGTCTTTATTTTCTCAATAAATTTTGAGGTAAATCTACTACCACCTACTTATATATATATAGCCTATATATATATATATTTGTTTATATATGATGAGACACTTCAACAACATCGATTCATTATGAATTTTATATATAATGCATCAGTAGAAAAACCAGATAAGTCACATTTTAAGAAAGTATATAAAATTGAATTTTAAAGTTTGATACTCAATATCTCCTAAAATAATCAAAGTAAATTGTTGATGTTTGGCAATTTGGTTCATTGTATTGTTATGGTTCCGATTCCCCTGGAGTTAAGTGTCATGATGGAATGGCCTTCGGGAAATGCTGTGGTAAAGTTCACCTCCCTTCCCCCTCCTAAGTGGCCCATATACTGTATGGTCTCAAATCAAACGTGAATTTGTAATTTTTGTAATGCACTTTTTCTGCCAATGACCCAGGCTTCTCTATTCTTTAGGTTATCTTTTAAACAATGGCTGCTATATTTTAATGTTACTATGTGTGTGAATAATTTCTTTTTAACATATCATCATATCAGATTGAAATGACACATACTGTCGTTTGCAGATTTATACTATTAAAACCTGGCATTGATTCACTGTTTTAAATTCAAAAGTGAAAATACATTGACCTTAATCACAACAAGATACTGTGATGTCTTATTAAAACAATATTATTTTAATAACATACTCAACAACAACTTAAAGGCAACATGCTCATTAACTATGCAAATTGTTAATTACGAATCTTGAACTATTGCATAACATTTTATGGAAATATGTACATGTGTTAAGTTCAGAAATCTAGAGAGTGAATAATTTTCTTATTGACCTAACCTACTGTTTATCATTATTTACTGTAGCTGCTCTTGGTCAGAGAATTCTGAATCTGAATCAGCAGGCACATCTTCACCAATGGGGAGGTCGTCATAAAAAGCATGATTTTCAGGTTTGCAAAGTCGCTTCAGAACTTGTAGATCATCATACTTTGACTTTGATATTGGCAGTAGCCCAGTGTATGACATTTCCAAGACCCCACTTGATTTTGCTTTTGCCTTAGGAACTGGTTTTCGAATAACCGCAGACACAAATGACCCATTCCAATTATTGCAGTACATAATAACCTGGGGGTAATTATTTTCGTATTTTAGCTCCCTTATTGGCCTAGTGGGTGCAGGGCACGCCCCCTTAAACTTTCCGAATAAGGAAAGATGTAAATGAATAGAATGAATTCTGGTCCATTGTCAACACATTAAATGGTGTTGGTTTTTTCCTGGCAGCAAGAAACATGTCTCTCCATTCCTGCGGGCCTCTACATCGGCTTTAGTGTTGATGTTGCCCATATCTCTATCACATTCCATGTAGGAATGTCCCCTAATTGGGAATCAGCACTTTACAGCCTGCAATCTTTTCTTGTCAGTTACTGGATAATTCAAAAACCTAAACATTGTGAAGTTTTTGTTTTGTCCAGCACAACCATCGCAGAAAAAAGAAACTTCAGTTACAGTGTCTGAAAGATAGTTTTCAATGAAATGGTTTAACATTGAACAGACTTCATCGGCTCCTTTCTTGGCAATGGTCTCGTCGTACATGTGTACAGGTAGACATCATCCATGGACAGCACATGTATACAGAACGTGTAGAAAGTAAACTGCCGCCAGAAGTAAATATCATTAGCTGTTTTTGCTTGGCACTGGCAGATTCTTTTGATAATCAAAAGCAATGGCCTCAAAATCTTGATTGGCCTAGCCCTTGATTTTGCATCTGCTTTGCGAGTGTAAAAGGTGTTGGCCTTCCTCACATGTAGTGGCTTTTCGTTCAACATTGTTTCTCTCTGCCGAGTCAGTTGAATTAAAGCTTCACCTTCGGCATGGAGTATCTGATGACTATTATGTTCAAGATTTAATTTGAATTCATCACATGTTGGGCATGTATCTTTCCTTGGATAATCAAAGCCAATGTTAAAATTTGTGTTGAAAATTTTGCGATACGTTTCATATTTCACTGTAATATCGGGGTGCTGTTCTTTAAACATAACAAACATCTTTGATATGTTGAGATCCTCAGACAAATACAGCCTCCTTGTCTGCGCCAGAGCATGAGATGATCTTACCTTGAATGATGAAATGTGATCCTGTCTTGCCTTCGTAGTCTCATCCGTCAGCTTATGTGGCCTGTTTGCATGTTTGCCTCTGCCATCGTTTGGTGGGTGACCTACAAGGAAGGAAGGAGAAAGACCTCAATAATAGCACTTTTTTTTAAAAATATTTGTATAGTGGGTTAAGAACTTCCAATATACGCCTTGTAATGTACAGAGGTGGCGCCAGGATGTACTGGACGGGGGTGCTGAGGTCCCCGACGGGGGAGGGGGGCGATGCCCCGACGAGGGTTCAGATTTCCTTCCTAATATGTAAAAAATAAATATAATTATTTTTTCTGCCAACAAGTTGCGATTTTTCTCCCTGGCGGGGTCCCCGGCAAGCCCTCTCCGACGCAGGCGCCATCCCTGGTAATGTAATGAAATAATTAACATTGAAAAGTTCAATCATGTTCTGAACAACAAGGGAAGGCCTATCCTAGCTAGTTGGATAGGCTTACTACTGTAGCATACTGTATGTCATAGGCCTAGTTAGGGCATATGGTAGGCCTAATGTAATATTGATTTTAACGATATTTATATTACAGTATATCATTATTAAAATAATAAATAATAAAAATAACTCAATAATAATAGAGCATAGCCTAGGCCTATCTGGTAGGCACTTACCTGTAGTGGATAAGGCTTTTCGTATTGTCTTCACCCTTTTCCTCGTTATACCGAAAATGGAACAGAACGCTTTTTGGCATACTGCAATTTCTTTCACATGTTGGCCTACTCTTTGCACTTTCACCGTGTACTGAACTGAGTGTGCATGGAGATTTGCATTTTCTTCCGCCCGTGGGCGACGTCTAGCAACTGAGTAAAGTCTCAGTAATGTTGAGAGGTATGCATCCTGAGCATTCTTGCTTGAATATGCATTGAACTTGTCAATTAGCTGTTGCCTCTCTGCTTGGTTTACAGCCTTAAAACACTCAAATCGTGTAGACTTACAATCTTCTCCTACTGAATGTCCAGATAATCTCTGTAATTTCTTTTTTTGTTTCTTAGAACCGTGAATTTTTCTTTTTCTTGGCTTTTCTGTGAGCACAGGTTTTCTATCGCAATCAGCGTCGGCCATTTTGTTTTAAAGGTCTACAGATGGTATGATACCAAGTTCTGATTGGTTGATAGCGGCCATGTGATACTATCACAATGGACTAGTCTGGGTCTTCCACTGGATCATTAGGACTTAGCTGCTTATTCCATAATACACCCTATCTTTGTGCATGCAGAACCATGAAATTAGCAGTTTTTCCAAATTATTACTTTTTAAGAAGAAACATAACTAAATGAAGAGTATTGCCAGGATATTAACTAAATTTTCACAAATTGTGACTTTTCTGTTTTTTCCACTGATGCCTTCGTATATATATATATACAGTATATATATATATATATATATATACACATATAAATCAAGATAGCTGTATCAACATTTTGATGTTTACGGCTATCTTGATTTATATTATACGCAACTATTTGTTTCTAGCCGTACTTATTGTGTAATGGAGTGTATCTGGTCGTATTTGAATCCTGTCTCTTATACACATCTAGAGGTGTATAAGAGACAGATATATATATATATTTATTAAAATGTTGAGTTTAGAAACATTAAAATTGATTGCATTAATGCTTAAGATCAAATGAACATTCTGAGAAAGTTGAGTGGTAATATAGAGAAACAATTCAGCATACTATAAAGGCTGAATGAGAGTATAGAATACTACAGTGTTACGTTACAATACCGCATGATACTACTCTGTTGCTATCGTTGCAAAAAGCGTTCAACCAGTGGCGTCGAGAGCCAGTAAGGGCCCCGGAGCAGCACCTCACATGGCCCCCCCCCCCTTCACTTGGGACCCCCACTTGGCCGCTCCCCAAATTAAGTCTCCTCCCAAATCTGACATTAAAAGTTTTCATCCTGGTTTGGGCTCGGGCCCTATGCAGATTTTGTTCTTACCCCGAAAAATTTTCATTTTGGTCCGGGCACCCCAGTAGACCCGGGGCAGCGACCCCCCTGACTCCCCCTCTCGACGCCACTGCGTTCAACCAGGTACCATTTTCTTCACTGACAAACCATTGATCCCAATTGATGTTGTATCTTACCTTTTCTTTGTAAATTTTAAATGTGTGTTCGATAACTAATATAATGCGAGCTTTTGTGTTTTTACTACATTTTGATGGTAAAATATTAGATAAACAGTGATTTAATGGACAGCTCATAGGGATGAATGTTATTATTTGTTATACAAGCGTATATATAACCATTAAACTTATTATTGTGCCATTTTTAGGCACCCAGTTTGCAAATCTTCCACATTTTCCCATGGATCCTATCCGTAATTTGCCCAAGGCAGTAACAGGTGTTTAAAAACAGATGGGAGGGGGGAAATTGTTGACATTTTTTTTTTAATTTTCTTTTCACTCAATATAGTGATAGTTTTTTAAATGAGGTTCAGTTTTTGGAGGAGGGATTGAGGTGGAGTTGCACAGTATATAGAAAAGTTTTTTTGGGGGGGTGGGGGGTGGGGTTTCATGATTTGCTACTCTTCTCTATTAGACCTTTCAATGTCTTACAATAAAACATTTGCACATATGTTACAGTTTTCTGCATTACTGCAATAATATTATATTGACTGAAGCAATATATATTACTGTAATAGAATTTAAAGAACAAGAATAGATTCACTTTTATGTTGATGTAAAATAGGGTACTGTATAATCAGCAAATGTACATTACAAGTTAGTGGCATTCTATGCATATTAATTGCTTTTATTATTACTATTATGCCATGGTGATGACAAACAGGTTATGGTGGACTATTATGCCACGGTGATGACAAACAGGTTATGATGGTAATAAAAGATGTCAGAAATGAAGGAACATATTGTACTGTACTTATTTGTGGCATAATTTTACTGTGTTATCATCATAGAAATAGCACTTGAATTCTACAATTTTAAAATAAATAAATTTACTCCATCAAAGTGTAGCAATTGAAGAAAATTATTATTTTCAATTTGGAGAATCCAAAATGATTTATTCACATTGAAACCAGATGAAATTATTTGAGCATTATTTTATTGTGTCTAAGGCCTAGTCCATTTTTACCATTGTGAATTTAAAATATATAGCTACTGTATAATGACACATATCACAATTGTTGAAAAACAGCTTTGTCAGCGTTATCCAATGTGTCTAAATTATGTCAACTTCTGCATATTCAACAAACTGCATGCAACACATTACATTCAGACTTCTAGCCTAGTTGCAACAGAAATTTTGCATAATTATGTGCGGAAATAGACAAACTACGGAAATTTATCATAGGCCTAGACCCATAAATAAATAGGTATAAAGTCCAGAACAAATTACTTTTCCATTAGAATCTTTGGTTACATTTTCCCTAGACAACTCATACTTGGGCCTCTACAAACAAAAAAAAATGTCTGGAAGAGGTCCCAGACCTACCGCTTGTGGGCAAGTAGACACTTTCCTATCATCTATACTATAGTAAATCCAGTTGGAGGAAGGATGGGATACCTGTTATTGCATCATAATCTAAAAATGGAAGTGAACGTTTTTTTTTCATTTATCATGTTGGTGAAGAGTAATTTAGCTAGCTGGCTCTATTTTGTAAGCCTATGAAAATGATGCCATGCCTGGACCTGTCCTACAAAAAACAAAATGATGTGTATTTAGGCCTACCACCGCCTAGTTAAAAGTAGCCAGAAAAAACCCCTATAGCAGCAGCAGTAGACATGCTCCACTTTGAACCTATTTTTATTTCTGTTGGTTCAGCCACTCAGGAAGTCATTGTTGGAAGTTGAGAAAAAAATTTAAATTCTTGTCAGAATTGTAGAAAACATTTTTGATTCCAAAGGTTTGTGAATTTTGGAAATGAGTTCCTGCTACATTTGAGGAAGCAGAACGTGTTTAATGGTACAAGAAATATTTTTAAGAAGAGGAGGGGATCAGGATGCCCATAAATGGCCCACCAGACCTT
This sequence comes from Anneissia japonica, assembly GCF_011630105.1. Lineage (NCBI taxonomy): Eukaryota > Metazoa > Echinodermata > Crinoidea > Comatulida > Comatulidae > Anneissia > Anneissia japonica. Next base: position 1,975,441 of record NW_022685220.1, read on the forward strand.
TTCACTATTCAAAGTTGTGTGTTTTGGGCCAGTACACTAATAATCATCTCTGTGTATTCTACAGTAGGTGTAGCTAAGGCCTGGTATTCTTAAAATGATTTTATTTATTTATTTATTTTTTAGTGTATTTAAACTTGCCTAAGATGAATCCATAATGGCACTGAAAAATTGTTCCCCTTAAAAATTCGACTTACAGGTTGTTAATTAATAATACACAATAATTTGGCATGTTAAATAGGAACGACTTGGAAATTATTTGAGCTAGGCAAAGTCGACGTAGGCAAGTTTAACTGTATTTTATTTTATCGTATATCTAATTGTCTGTACTATGGTACAGAATATGTTTTTCTTAATTAGCTGAAGGATTGATTGACCTGCAATGGCTACTTAGTATTATGATGGAGTACTTGGTTCCATAGATTTCTCTTCAGCTGTATTGGTAGACTCGGATGATGCAATAGCAAGACTTGATAGGCAGCTGGCATTGACAGAAGAAAAGTAAGTTGTCATATCATGGTGTTACAGTTTTCAATTGTTTAATTCAAATTTTGAAATTGAAAAATGTTAAAAAGCTAAATATGTAGATAAACTTTATTTCGAAAATAAAAGTACAACTAGATATATTCTACTAATAAACTGTTAATTGCAATTACCCTGTACATCAATCTGTTTTTCTGATATGTTATTTTTTAACAAATCATGTTTAGGGTAAATAAAATATTTAAGACAAAGCTTATGTAAATGAGAACAAGTTTTTATTATAAGGTAATTTGTAACATGATCTAATTTTTTGTAATAGATTGGAAAACGAACTAGAAGAACTGATTGTTGCCATCAGTAGCCTTTCTGTGGACAACCATTACAACAATGTGAAAGATGTAGTTGACAGTCTAAGACAAGTAGCTTGGAGGAATATGCATGCCTTCAACCAGAAACACAGGAGGTGGTTGCATTTCTGCAGACATTGGTATGAAGCCAGACTAAAGTGCATTTCAACAATTTATTATGAAAACCTATGTACATATCTAATACACAACTATCATTGCTGTCCTTCCATCAACTCATTAAGTTGTATATTGGCTGTTTTGTAAATTATTTAATTTGATTGTTTATATTATTTTTCAGGCATCAACTATTGATAAAAGTTCAACTGCAGATAATGTTGATTGTTTGCTGGATCTTCTTCAAATGTGTTGTAAGACAACTAAGCACCACCAGCTGGTGATGAAGCATGCTCCACTATCTCAATCAACACCATCTCAAGCAGTTCAGAATTGGGAATAGAACAGCTGTGGAGCAGCATTCCACTTTAACTGAAGAAACAACTACTTAAAAAGCTTGCTGTCCAGATATGAAACTTATTCTTCTGCAAGATTTGGCGTTCTTGTATCCAGCTGATGAGACTTGGAAGATCTACAAGTCACACGGTGGCCAAGAGATCAACCAAGCACTAGTGGCTTGCCTACATCTTGAAGACGCAAAACCAGAGGATGTTCTGAAGATCATCAGACAGGTTCCGTCAAGTTCAACACACATTGTGATGGTGTGTATAAGGTATTCCAAAAAAGGAGCATTAAACAACTAGGCTTGTGTTCTCGAAAGTGGACTAAGTTAGTCCGGGATTAACGTTAGTCCTGGACTATTTAGTTCTAGACTAGTGTTAGTCCTGGTTTAGATCTGTTTTGTATTCTCAAAACCTGGACTAAGTAGTCCAGGGCTAAACCTAGACTAAAGTTAGTCCACCTTCGAGAATACAGTTTTCAGATAGTCCTGGTTTAAATCCAGATTTAGTCCTGGACTAAAGTTAGTCTGCTTTCGAGAATACGGGCCCTAGAATTTTGCAAACCTAGTAATGCAGCACATAGCATAATCCATATTTTTACTACTTAGCTATATAAAATGAAAATATATTGCTCACAAATGCTAATTTTCAGTTATTTTAAGACCTGCCTTGTTTAACACACACGATTTATCCCATCATGCTTTTTAAAATATACTTCTGAGCATGTGCAGAACTGAGCCTAAAGACAACGACGTGCGCCAACAATACAGTTAGGCGTGCTGTACAAAATTGGTGAGCTTCATATCCTGGTACAGATAAACGTCCTTGATTGTACATCGAAAGCTTTGAACAGTCACTTACATTTTTTCCTGTTTCATTTCGTTACAATTGAAGAGAGTGATATTCTGGCTGTAGCTGTATTAGCCTCAAAGTTACAGGAATTTGAGAGTGCAATGGAAGATGTATTGCACCAGCTGAATTGGACTAGTGAAGCTCGAAGCAAGAAAACCTCAAAACAACAACCCAAAGGTAAATCTCAATTATTATTATACACAATTATTATTATACACATTTACTCTTGAATGGAGAGGGACAAACAAAATAAAGTGTCTTGCCCAAGGACGTCACAAGAAAGGTTTCTGAGTGCTATGGATCGAAACGAACTGAGGATGAAGATTATGATCTTGGTGGTACAAATAACCTTCCTATTACCTATTAGTACGTTTTTGTTTGAAGTTGTTGTGCCTAATACTGGCAAATGTTACTCGAATTACAATGAAAACCGAGTAATATTGGATATTAATCGTGTGTTTTATATGGACACTAGGCTAAGCCAGTATCTGCTGGTATTTGTCTCACACGACACGGGCGATCGCGACACGGGCGAACTCTCACACGACACGGGCGATCTCCAAAGCCAGAGATGCCTTATTGGACTTAAACATGATTCGTGCAAATATAGGTTGAACTTGACTATATATTTTAATTTTGATGCAGTATATCTTATATGTAGCAATTACTATGACGTGGATTTATTTCCGAAATGTTTTTATTATCTGTCTAAAGTATTTTACAATATACATGTTTATGATGAAACATCGGTCAAACTATGAGTTATTGCACCTGTTAGCATTGTAATGCAAAGTAAACAACGTCGACGGGTCGTAATCAATCAAGCTGGTAGGCGGAAGCGATACAGCGCACCATATTTACGGTACGCAAACTCCAACTCAATCGCTCAGATTAGCTTGTCGGGTGATGTCCACCCTAATCCAGGCCCTGAAAATGACGATATTAATCAAAATAACAAACGTTTTGAGGCGATTAAAAATTGCAAAGGATTGAAAGTTGCTCACATAAACATCAACAGCCTTTCTGATAAAATTGATCAACTCTGCCTCTTGATCCATAATACTCCGGTTCACATACTCACCGTGTCCGAGTCGAAACTATCACCGGTTATCCCCGATATAGAAGTTAACATTTCTGGATGCACATTATACGGAAAGACAGGAATAGACATGGTGGAGGTGTGGCCATGTACATTACCAATAACGTCATTTACAGTGAAATATCCATCAGTGATGAACTTAATGATGTACTCGAAATCACTGATGATTGAAATCAATGTGACAACTTTTCCTGTTCGTATAACAACTGTGTACAGACCTCCAAATACACCTGCAAATTGTTTTGAAAATTTTGAAAACTTTTACCGTCTGGTCTTTACAAGGGACTTCTTGAGCATATTTCGAAAATACATCAGTCATTACTAAGATATCTTCAAACCCTCCACTACCCCCATCCATTTTAAGGAAATCGATCCCAAGAATTTCTAATGGTTTAAAAGCCGCAATGTCTCATTGGTGTAATAGTTTTCTGAGTCGGTGCTTAACTAACTGTACAGGTGAAACATTTTTTAATGTGCTGTTTAACATCATGTTGTAAACCCATCCAAAAACATTTTTCTCAACAATGATATCGTCCTATCAATTAACGTCTCGACAAGATTTGATTGACAGATAAACCGACTAATCAGCGAGCGTCATTTAGTCACGTGATCAAAACCTTTTCTCAGACGTTTTAATTTCCTTAGACAGCTGGTTGTCTATGTTAAACATACATGAGCCTAGCCTAGGCCTTGATGTCTATGCTTGGTTATACTGTAGATACCAAGATTTACGCGAGCAGTGCGCGTCATTGACTTGGCCTTTGCCGACAACAAGGTTGACTGAATGCGGCTTTTTCCTCTTCCTTTGGGAGCGAAATACAGAGGCTTTTACGAGAATTTTCCCGCCATGTTCCATGAAATAGATCAACACTATGAATATATGATTCATTTGCAAAATACAGAGGCTTTTACGAGAATTTCCCCACCATGTTCCATGAAATAAATTAACACTATGAATATATGATTCATTTGCCTACCCTGAATTCTCTTTCTTAAGCCGAACCTTCAAGGTGTGTCAAAAGGACTTGTGATTTATCTTTGCCAACCATTTTGTAATATGTACAATATTCTTCAAACTCTTTTATAAATTCTACTAGGAAAACATCACTAGCCCATTGAGGACAACCACTAAATTTCGAGAGCTTTATCTTAGGGAGTGATTTAGTACCAGAAGACACACACTTCCTAAATAAAATCGAAGAGATTCGGGACAAACTTGACAAAACACCAAGATTTGATCCAGTGGTTGATGATGAAGTTCCACAATTATCTCACTTTGACAAGCTTTCAAAGATGACACAACAAAGGTTGTAAAATCAATGCCGGCAAAATCCTGTGAGTTGGATTTTCTACCAACAAAACTACTAAAACAGATTTTTCCAGTAATTATTACAGTCTTGACTATAAAAATAGTTAGTATCTTTTTGACAAACATGATCTTTCCTCAACAATGGAAGACAGCAATTGTTGGGCATCTTTCAACAGAAATCTGGCCTACAGCCAGTACCATTAAATTACCGTCCTGGCCGTTGACGAAGCCTCGGTCGATGGCCTGGAATAAAAATAAATCCCACAATGACCACAATATTAGGGATTGGCAATCAAAATAGTGTTATTTGGATAGGCAAATTATTATTTTTTTAATTTTTTTTGGTCTGACGACCTAATCGTTTGTCGGACGACAGTGGGGTCCAGCCCTGGGGGTCCCCCCTGCCCCAGTCCCCACCACTGCCTTGGAGTAGATATTGATGAGAAACTCACATTTAAGTGTCATCCCCGCAGTAATTGTTGATCAGCTATGAAGTTTATGGATTCAAATTTCGATGTACAGTGCTTTTAATAATGTTTTAATTTTAAGGGTGCTATATCAAATTTGTAATGTAATGTAATGTAATGCAATGAATTTGGGATTTTTGTATGCATATTATGTTGATTGGCAAACAAAAAGTATTTAAAAAATCCTTTTTCTCAGTTAGGACATTGGTGGAAGGATATCTTGTTTGGCTTTGAGGAGCAGTGAGTCACCATGATTCCTCTGTTGGACTAACAGTCTCTGTCTAACCATGACACTGCATTCCACACTACACTGACTACTGGTACACTTGTGTGTGGTAAGTTTTTGTTGAATCACTCTGTTGTATAAGCCATCAGGCCCATATTTGACCCTTTCTGACAGAAAGAACTAATCCACGTAATTAACATTTCGCATTATTCTGGCACACATTAATATCATAATTCCAGGGGAAATGCTGCCACAGAATTAAAAGCTGCATGTGTGAAGAAGTAATGGAGCATTTTACTAAAACTTTAAAATCCATTGAGTGTTGGTCTAAAATTGATCACTTCCTTTTGTCAGAAAATGTTTAATGACAAATCATGAAGATATGTATCCAAGGTAACATTGATATCTTGAGGTGTTTACATTAAACAAATATTATATTGTTATCAGATACATATTTTAAACACGATTGATTCATTGATCAGCTTTTTGAAGAGTATCTAACGTAAATATAGTCACACAGACACTTTATAGTGTGCAGAAACTGGTGCATAGATTTAATGAGCTTTTGCAGGAATCGATTCAATGACCATGTCTCAAACAAAAAAAAAAACAGCAGTGTATAAGAATATTAACAGATAATATGATTTTTACGGCATTGTTGTAAAAATATTCCTACATAAATACAGAAGAACCCCTATTAAGTTGAATCCTTTGGGACCAAAAAATTGTCCCCTAAATAGGGGTACCTCTATTCAGGGACACTAATCAAAATGTTAAATTGTCCCCTTAATAGGGGTTTTTGACATGTTTTCGTACAATGATGACACAGATTCTTTATAATTTTATTTTAATTGACCTTAGCATGAGTTATAGTTGAATTATAACTAATTTATAACAATAATTTGCAATGCATAAAATAAATCATGTATGATAGGAAGTCAACTGATATGTAATTAAATGCTTGTTTAAATGTCTTTGAATAGGGGCAATCCACTGAAATCTATAAAAAAATGACTATCAACAAATGCCAAGGAAGTGGAAAAAATCCAAGGGGAAATTTAGCAAGTGAAAAGTATTATTAAAATATTAATAAACAAACAAACAACAAGTGCCATAGTTTTATTTTTTTGTAATTTCTTTTTTTTTTTCATTTCATATTATTTATTTGGTGCAAAGAACATTTTGTGTTTATCAATTTTAATATTCTTTGGACCAAATAAATGAAATGAAATCAAAAAATAAAATTATATTAGGCCTACAAGAAAATAGAACTATGGCAATTTTCCCCTCAGATTTTTCCCACTTTGTAAAGTAAAATTTTGTAAAAGTAAAATGTACCCTTAAATGCAAGGTTCCCATCGATATATACTCCCAGGCCGTGGTGACGCCAGCAGGGCTAATTTTCCCCCGTCGGACAGGGCTTGACCCCACTGTCGTTTGACAAACAACTAGGTCGTCAGACCAAAAATTAAAAAGAAAAATAATAATTTACCTATCCAAATAACGCTAAAATAACCACCTCGATTTTGAGGCTTCTCAATTTACAAGTCTTTCCCAGGATTTTCAAGGTATAGCTAGAATTTCCCCTTAGAATTTTTCACTTGGGAATTTTTCTTCCCAGCTATTTTCCCCAGATAACTTCCACCGGTATTTTTCTGGTGTATTTTTCCTCATAGTTCCCCACCATCAGGTTATTTAAGTTCATTATACTGTATAAGGCTGAAAATATTATTTGTTTTTAATTTTGCTTTTATTTTGCTTGCTCCCTATAAATTAATTATTGTCTTGCCATTTTAAGGTTACACGACACAGGTGTGCCCATGATACAAAAGCATTAACCAATAAATTAACTTATTGGCTCTCGATGCATTCAAAATACTGATGAAGCCTAAAGAAACATTGTACAAACCTTGTTTTAAAAAATTTGCATCCGAGTTCACATAAGAAATAGGAAAGAAAACAGGAAATCGCTTTTTAACATGCTCTTTTGCCCTATGAATATCACACCTATTTCCTAGCCATTCTATATATAACAATATTTGGCTGCATCAGCTAATACTCCAGCAAGGAGCGGCAATATTATTTGTGGTAAGGAGCGCCAATAAGGACGTGATTATTTTATTATTACTACGTCTGCTTTTCTACAGTACTTTTGCGCTCAGAATGCCCTTTAGTGATTCTCTTCCACGATTATTACATCTACTTTTATTTAAAATTCTATGTTACGGTTGTTTGAAGCATAACAGACCTGTTTAATTAAATATTGCAGTATATCCTAAATATTGTTGTGTAGCACAATAAAAAGTAGAATTTGCAATTACCAAAAGCATTAGACTCAAATATTATTGTTGGCCCATGATCTCTACTTTTAAAAATATTTGGCCCTTTAAACAAATTACTTAAAAACCATGGGGGATATATTTTCTGGTATATATACACAAACACCTAAAATGTTATCATATGTTTATCAGTATATTATACTTCAAGTGTTGCAGTAGAGATTAGTAATTCGGCAAGCATTCTATTAAGATATTACCACTGATTTGTCAAATAATAAGTGGGGCATACTTAGGGGTGGTCTTAGTTGAAATCTTCTCAAGTTGGCCAATAATTTCTTGAGTTGATTTAGTCAGTTTGTTACTATTTTTTTTTTTTTAAGTTTTGAATCAAACTTACTATCCACTTGGCACTACAATTGGTTTTTAGTTTTTAATTTTTTCCTCTCTCTTTCCTCTATAGCCTTCACCCTCATAAATGTGATGTAAGTCTGGATATACTCATGGCTCATTTAAATTTTACAGAGCTGATTATGACCATAACTGTACAGAATTGATATGTTCCCCATACAGTAGCTCATTACCATCCATTTCATATTTCAAACTTCTGCTGTGTAAAAAAATATATACTATATGTAGTAACATTTTTTTAGCTCCAATGAGGAGTTCTAGAAATAACCCTGCTGATTGTGTGCTTTTTTGCTGATTGGGTGTTCTTTTTTCACGGCTGAGTGGGTTTCAGCAAAGACTGTACATTACTGCCATTACCATATACACGTCGAATGGATGGCGCAGTCGGTTTAACCGTGCCATCCATGCAACGGTTCCATTCGATTGGTTCTGAGGAACCAAAGGCCATGAGTTCGAATGACGTCTTGCATTCTTTTTTTTTTCAATTTTAAGACATTTTATTTTTTAAATTTAAAGACATTTTAATTTTGTACAAATTATTTAATCTAATTATGAAAAATTTTCTCTTATTATGAGTAGCTCTAGAAGTACTCGGCTCATTGATTAATTAATTAATTCCTGATGATGATCTGATAAAAAATCGAAATATTAAATCACAATGACGAGTTTTACTTTATCTTGAGTAAGTTTTTTACTAAAGTTATTATTAACTATTAGGGCACGTCATATAGATGGTGCGGTCGGTTAATGATGTGTTCTATTGAACCAAAGGACGTGAGTTCGAATCCCGTCTTGGTCAATTTTTTTCCCCCAATTTCAAGACACTTTTTTTTCCATTTTAAGACATTTTAATTTTGTACAAGTGAATATTCTAATTTTAAAATTTCTATCTTATTAGCTCTTCTAATTTTTTTTTGCCAAACAGCTATCAAATATCAACACTTGCTGAAAACAAAATATAATATTAATAACTTGCGCCACTGTGTACAGTATTTAAGCATGGAGGATATTTCCTCCATGATTTAAGCATGTTTTAATATAGTCTACTGCCTCTATTATACTGCCCTCATCGGAGCTTTCGAGATTACGGGAACTTGTTAATCCTTAAAAAGAATCATATGATAATGATTGATTTACTTATTTAGAATAATCCCATGAGTTATAAACTTGCAATGACCCTTGAAATGACACTAATCAGTTTTGTCTTTTTTAATGCAAAAATTGATTTACCAACCAATGAGTTTATGCAACGAATATACAAATTGTATTTGTAATTCTTTTATTATGTAGGATGAATAATAATTCTACATTGTATGAATTTCAAATATTTATTATTATATTTACTACCTGAACACTACATAAAGCATTTCATGAATTCCTACTTTACGTATTTCCGAGTGGTAAAGAATTGACTAGGAATTCCTTTTGACATATAAAATATATACTCAGTTCACAATGTTGTAACACAACTTTCAAATAAACCTTTATTCTGTATAAACTCCAACAAGAATCCAGTTTCAAAATTACACAACAACATTCACATTTACATGTGTTTCAAAAAGAGCCCCAGAAAGATAAAACTATCAGCTTATATAACCCTAGCTCCTCCAGAGCATTCCTAGCACAACTCAAGAGCATTCTATATTGCCTAAGTTCCACATTGGTCACCTTACATCATATTTAACCAATAGGCTTATTGCCTCTACTTCAGAACCTAGAACCTTCCACATGTTCTCTTATGTTCCTTTAATTACCAGTTTTACACTGTTTGGTCACATAAATGTAATTCTAGAATGTTCTATGTATTAAATATGTTACAATAAGGAGAGGAATGGTAATTTATTACAAGCGGGATTTCATGTTTCATGTTCAATTCAATTCAAAAATAACATTTATTTCCTTCAAAACGTGAATTACAACATTCATTGAAATGTAACAAATGAATAACATTAGTATTGAAGGGGGCACAATTCCGAAAAGCGGAGCTTGTGATGGATTTGCCCAAGACAATTAACAACACATTAACGAGAAAAAAAAAAGACGAATATTTTAAATGATAATAATAATAATAATAGAGCATTTCAATATATAGATGAAAAATTATCCAAAAAATACATACATAATTGGAATTATAAGGGAAAAAACTAAGCTACTGTTAATTTGTTTACAACCTTTTTTTTCTTGTTTAATACTTTTAGTTTTGAATCCTATACATGGTTGCACCAATCTGCTTCCTGGTTCGTCTAACTGGTGGGAAAATTGCCTATTTATAACACTTTTTAAACCATTAAACTGTAAGAAATTAATTTCAATATCATAATTTTCTTGCAAAGCATGTAGATTGGAAAAGTTACCATTTTTATCTAGAATGTAATTAAAGGTTAAAGGTTATTCATTTATATTGCACAAAATACGAGAGTCTCTTTGCGCAGAACAGGTGAGCAGATGTAACTGGAAAATTTTAAAAAAAAGAAAATCCAAGCCAGCACCCAAACCGCAGTATGGGGATACGCCCTCAACGCTGAGTAGGGATCTATCAAAATGTACCCTGTCCAGCACCAGTTGAGTCTCGGCCATCCCAGGACTCAGGCGCCTCCTATTCTGATAGAACTACAAAAAAGCTAGCTGGTAAGGAATGGAAAAGGGGAAATCAAACTTGATTCCATTGTTATCCCACTTCTTGAAAAAAATACACTAATCATCAATTTTAATCAATTCATTATGCCAAATACTGGATCTAAACACTCCTTTATTTTTTGGAACATATAATATTGTAAATTATTTCCATGCTTTAAGACATCTTTCCAAAAATCATTTTTTATTTTGTCAATAATGATATTCCAATATTTATTTGAAGAGTATTCAAAATTACATTCGGGAACAGACATCTTAAAAAGATTATATAACTTATTATTCTGGTCATATTTTATAAGTCACCAAATCCATGTTGTTTTTAGAGCTTTTGCGGATAAATTAAACTGGATTAATGTTAACTCCTCCCTTATCACTTGGAAGCACCATTTGGTTTTTGCTAATCCTGTCTAATTTGCTTTCCCAAACAAAATGGTGAGAAAACATTTTGACCAATGATGTATCAGTTTTGTAATTGCCTGCATTGGGCTGGTATAGTTAACATTCACAATATTTTCCAAATTAGTACATAAGATAACACCTAAGTAAGAAAACGTTTGAAGTCCAACCCACTCAATCTTATTGCTGCCTTTCAAAGAGCCTATCCAGACAGCTTTTGTTTTATCAATGTTAATTTTAAGACCCAAAACTTTTGAAAAATTTTCAAAACACAGGAGAGTTTCGGCTAAAGATGTTTCTGTGCCATCAAGTATAATAGTGGTGTCGTCAGCATAATGTAAAAGTTTAAAATTTACCTCAGTTAACCTTAATCCTTTTATTTTTTATTATTATTTATTGCAATATTTAAGATCTGAGAACATAAGAGAAATATACGGAGATAGCCCATTACCCTGTCGGCATCCGGAGTTAATTTCAAAAAAATTTGTTATGTGCCCATTTACAAGTACTGCAGATTGAATTTAATTGTAGAATATTGAAATCCACTTTTTGAAACTGTCACCAAAATTAAATAAATTAAGCGTTTCAAAAATGAATGTATGTGAGACCGAATCAAAAGCTTTTTTGAAATCGATTAGAAGCAGTAAGCCGGGGATGTTATGTAATTCTGTATAGCTCATAATATCATAAATGTGTCTTATATTTTCGCCGATAAATCTACCCGACATGAAGCCAGACTGATCGGTACTAATTAAATTAGGTAAAACACTCTTCAACCTTTCAGCTATGGCGGATGATGTAATTTTGTAGGTGACATTCAATAGGGAGATTGGACACCAATTTTTAATGAATTCTCTAGGTTTTTGTCTTTTAGGAAGTAATGTAATTATTCCCCTTCTTTGTGTAAGAGAGAGGAAACCACTCTCATAAGCTTTATTTAAGGATCTCAATAAGTATTTCCCCCGTCGGGGGAGCATATCCCCCTCCCGTCGGGGAAGACAATAATTTTTGTCAGGGAACAAATAAAAAAAAATATTTACATTCAATATTCGTTTAGCCACCATATCGTTTGTGTTAACTTTTGTGTAACAACAACCACAATAAGAATAACAATAACAATAATAACAATAATAATAATAATAATAATAATAATAGTAATAATAATAATAATAATGATAATAATAATAATAATTGAATGAGACAAATTAAAAATAATTTGCGTTCTGTTATGACATATGCTCATTTAGATAGCCTCATGATGGTTGGAATACATCGTGATAGGTGAAGCAACCTCGACCATGACAACATGGTTGACAGATTTCATGCAAAATTTCCAAAATATAGAATTTCACTTTCAAGAATGAGGATTTGAAAATAAATTTTCATTACAAGTTACATTGCATATTCTTTGTTTCTTGCTTTATTAAAAATGTTTTGGTATGGGAAGCTGATATAACCATTAGAAAGCATAGCCTACATGAAGTCATATTATAGTAACTCGATGCCTATTAAATAAGTAAATAAAAATTTGCCATAATTCATCAAATATCCGTGGTTATCCCCTGGACCCCCACCGGGGCCCTAGGCGGCCCCCCTGGCCCCCAGCCAAGTGAGAGTCGATTCGCTCCACCCAATTTTGATTCACAACCCATCGAACCCATAGAATCAATGTGCACTATCGTCTAATGACTAGGATTATTCAAAAATGAGTAAACGCCAGTTCAGGAAGAGATGTGTAGACATCAAGTTGAATCTTTGATTTTTTCTTGGTTGATTTTGAGAAAAAAATATTTCAATATCATAATTGTAGTCCTTTGCTACTTATTTTTTGTAGAATTCTTTTGAATGTCCTTCACATTCTCATCCACTTTTTCAAAGATTTCTTTATATTTTTCTGTCTTGAAAGCTATATTGCCCTCACCAGTACTACTTCCTCGGCCACAGGTAATGAAAAATGATGATCCTTTCTGTCTGTATGATCGAATTTTTTTATAGCGCCAATAGTGGCACAGTGTACCATCAAGACGACATAATTCGAGGAAATCATAATGAACGATTAGTTTGTATTCACCTTCGAGACTGAAACGTCTTGCGATATCATCTTCTTGAGACACCTCCACATAAAAAGTATCTATGTATTGTACTAGAATTTGATCAATTATACTAGCATTTTCAAAGCAGTCAAAGACGATTTTGCCTGCGCCCATAGGAGATTTTTCACAACAGGTGAATTCTATTGTTTGTCCTGACAGTGTGTGATTCTTGATGTACTTGTAAAACCACTCCTCTGTCTTTACATATGAATTGTCAAGTAACAATTTGTCACTACATAAAATCAGCGTACTTTCTCCATTAACAGAACTCCAGAGAAATGTGTTTTCACGTACGAGCACACTGAATCGGAGATCTTGATCTGGGCATGATGCTTTCACAGGGTTTTCTGAAGACTTTTTGTCTGTGTGTACACTTGTAGTTGGGGCTTTGCTGGGATCCATGCACATATAATGTGAAGGTGGTTTGTTTTGATCTAGTGGATGAAATATGTGCTTGGTGTGCTCTAGTTTTTTTTTCATGGTGGTATTGTCGGGCGCTTTAATGCTTCTGTGATCAGCATCATCAGGCGCTTTATCAGGATTATCATGTTTTTTTAATTCACTGAAAACCACTCGGTCCGAGGCATCAGTGTCCATCCCCCAACTTCGGCGAATTTTCACTTCCCGATTTCCAAATTTTCTCTCGGTTATGTAAGCAAACATGAAGTTGCTGGAGCTTGTGGTAAGGACCACCTCCTGTCTGTCACTACCTCTGCCGCATTGGAAGCCCACGGATTCCCCTTCACTGTACATGGATGTAATGTTTTTGTACAGCAGTTTTAGTAATCTTTTCCCTGTCATATGATCCGTTAACACCAACTCTTTCTCTTGTAGGTCCACTTTAGTGCACTCCTCCTTGCCATGGTTGAAGGAATCCCTGAACTTTACATGATACAAAGTTAGGCCTGAAATATAAATGAGTTAAAAAGCTTTTAAGCTACTGTAAATCAAAAAAAGAATTGGAAAACTATCCGTAGTGAAATAATTCCTAAAAAAAAACCCCAATATTGAAACAGTTTACAAATATTGTGAACTTTCAAGCAGTGATGAGGAAACTGCAAATGAATTTAATAAACATTTCACTTCTATTGGAAATTCTTCAGCTAACCACTTTTGTATAATATCTACTAACACAATACTAATAATTATCAACCAAATTATAATAATGAGGTGTTAAGTTTTAACCTTATTGAACCTGTCTATGTTTTAGATGAAATCTATACATTTTCTAACAATAAGGCAACTGATCTTGATGGTTTAGATACCAAATTATTAAAACTTGCAGCCCCAGTTATTTGTGACTCGCTACTCCCATATTTTCAATTTATCACTGACAAGTTCTATATTCCCGATGGAAACGAGCAAGAATAACACCTTTTTTCAACGATGGGGACCGAGCAGATACAAATAATTATAGGCCTATTTCTGTATTGCCAATAATTAGCAAGATAATTGAAAGAGCTGTTTATGAATAACTATATGATTATCTAATTATAAATAATTTATTAAACAATGCTCAATCAGGTTTTCATAAGTTTCATTCAACTACAGCAACACTGATTGATGTTTCAGATTATATACTGAATTATTTTAATGAAGGCAAAGCCACTGCTGCAATATTTGTTGATTTAAAGAAAGTGTTTGACACGGTGAATCATCCATTTCTTATTTATAAATTACAACTTGGTCTTAATGGCTTTAAATTGGTTCAGATCATATTTAGATGAGAGATCTCAAACAATCTGATCCCATGAAAATAAATATTGGTATACCACAGGGATCTATTTTAGGACCTCTTCTTTTCACTATCTAAGTTGTGAACTCTCTACCTAATGTAGTCCAAGGCAAATGTGTCATGTATGCTGATGACACAACTATTCTATGTAGCTCCTCTAATCCCACTACACTTCAGAAAGATCTTCAATTAAATTTTATTATTGTAACCCAATGGTTCAATAATAATAAATTAACTTTAAATACACAAAAAAACAAAATTTATGATATTTGGAACTTCTCATTTCCTTCCTAGATTTTCGGATATCGTCCTTATATAATAACACAAATATTGAGAAGGTCATGTCTATGAAATATCTTGGTGTCATTTTTGATACTAACTTAACATGGGCCTTGCATATTGATAATATGTCTTTCAAAAAGAATTAGTGTGATTCGTCATGTCAAACAATACATTCCTTTTAAAAATAAAAATATGTTGTCAAATGCAAATGTAATGCCATTATTTGATTATTGTGATTGCATTTAATCCAACACAACCAATAATCACTTAAATGAACTTCAAATTCTTCAAAATAGGCTCGGAAGAATTCTTTTATCTGTTGACATTCATAATCCAATTCTTACAATCATGAATGATTTGGGATGGAAAAGATTGTTCGACAGATGGAATGAACATCTTCTATTATTAACTTTCAAATGTCTAAAATAAAAGGCCCCATTTTATTTATGTAATAAATTTATCTTTGACAACAATAATCACCCTCAATGTACTAGGAATAAGTTGAAATAACAACTTGATTGAACAAAAATGAAATCAGTTACAAGGCAAAAGGACATTTTGATATCGTGCAACTAAAGCATGGAACAGCCTTCCAAATGAAATTAAAATAATATTTAATGAACTTTCCCTACAGTCTAAA
The DNA here is from genome assembly GCF_011630105.1 of Anneissia japonica. Lineage (NCBI taxonomy): Eukaryota > Metazoa > Echinodermata > Crinoidea > Comatulida > Comatulidae > Anneissia > Anneissia japonica. The sequence goes on from NW_022685220.1 coordinate 1,991,143, forward strand.
AATCATTTAAACAATATAATTTAACTCTATTTACTCTCTTCTAGACAAAATATTGAATCAAAATTTTTACTGATTTTCCTTTTTGTCTTTTCCTTTTTCAATTTTGTTGTTAGTTTTAAGCTATTTTGTTTTTGATGCAGTAGTTTTATATTTATGTAACTATTGTTTTTCTTTTACTCATTAGTTTTGTTTTAAGTTTAATTTCTTTTTTCATTTTTGTTCTCTTTTATTCTTTTTACTTGTGATCCACTTGTGATATCAATGCTACGTCACTGAAAGTGTTATCACACAAAAGACGGAAATAAATAAATAAAATAAATTATGGAAATTCATTAGAGCATGATAAAAGTGATATGAGGCAACAAATGTTTTTTTGAAAACCATTCACAAAAACGTATTGAAAGACAATTTGTCTACTCAAACCAATGGGTGTTGTGTTTATTGTTAGCTTGTTTTTCTTCTGATATTCTTGTTTGTATTGCTTTGGCTCTTTACTATCTCCACCTAGGAGTATAAGTGGGTACCTGGTAGCCAAGCACTCTAGCTCCTTATGGACTATGGTTCCTAGAGACCTGAGAATCTGTTCCAAATGGTGCTTTTTCCAAATGGTGGCCAGTAGTACTTATTTGAAAGTGCGTAAAAGTTTATTGCAGTAATTTGCTATATAAATGGAGGATTGTTAATAATAATAATAATAGATGGTTTTATAAAGCGCAAATAAACGAGATGTCTGTGCTCGACAATACTGTAGGTAGGAAGACAATGAAAAAAAGCACAATAAAAAGCAAAGTAAATAAAGAAATATACAATACAATAAATACCAAGGTAGCACCCAAACCGAAGTATGATGTGGCTACACCATCACCACCAACCCAAGATCAGTGTTTATGTATCCAGTTAGCATTAGGTCATCGCATCTCACAGCAACAAAAAGGGCTTTTTTTCTTTTTTCCCATTTCCCTATATTTTTTTTTTGCATAGTTACAGCAGGTTGTCATAATTACCATGAAATGTATTAAAACAATCTTCACCATTAACCATGGTAGATACTCTAAAAATCCACTGGCATTGCAGGGTCAAATTCTATGTTGCAAAAACTCTCAATTTCACCCTAACCAGTCACCATTGCTGTTTCCTTTCAGTCTGGCTAGAGTACAAATTCTCATTATTTAAATGAGAAAGAGCCATACGTTCTGTTCTACAAACCATGGGTTAGTTTCCCTTCCCATTCAGTTCCCTTTTAATAGTGTTTTACTCTCACTTCAAATTTCTGTATCTATTTAGGCCTGTATTACATACTCTACTAGTATTTAAACATTTTTAAGCACTCCTGGCCTGGCTACATTCTCACCTTGGTTTAGCACGCAGTCATCCATCTTGACGTTTATTCTTTCCATTCGAAATCTCTGAATAAGGAAATACATTTAATTTTTAAAAAGTACCTACAGTAATTAAAATTTGTATAGCGCCATATCTGCAAAATGTGCTCATGGTGCTGTCCCGAGTCAAAAGAGAAAGTAAGAAGAAAAGGGAATTAAAGTGGATGTTAAAAGAAATGGGAATTATTTTAAGTGGATGTTAAATAAATGTGTTTTAGATGGTTTTAATTGACATACTGTGCCAGTAGACAGAAATGTTTGACTATTGGGTCTTTCTGGCTCAAATCAACCACCATTCCCATGTGATCCCCCTTGGATTTTCCTGAAAAAAATTCTAAAAATACCTTGGCATATTAAAAGAATGCAAAATTTCAGCTTTAATTTCAAAGCGGTTTTTAAGTTATGTCCTTTTAAAATCTAGGTACCATGCCCCTTACTTTCATTCCGCTAACAGCATCTTTAACTTTGTACGGTTTTTACAAAGCTATATCTCCTGAAATAACGAAGATAAAAAGTTAAAAATTGCTACATAGACTGATATTTGGCCCCTCTTTCAAGAAATACCATTTGAATTTGGGTAGCATATTAGAATGTTATATACCCCCAAAAATCCCCAAAAGCATTGTGAGAAAATAGATTTTCGCTTTTTCGGAGGGCCGTATCTGATCATTCTTTAAAGTAGAAGTTCAAATTTAACATGTGATGAATATGCTTATACAGCTACTACATAAATAAAAGTTTGTGATGGGGTCCCTATCATCATTGTAAGTAGAAAGTTTAAATTTTGTTGCTTACTCCTTCAGTGTGAACTGATTTTTAAAAAATAAACAGATTTTAGTGTATTCTAAATACCAAGTTCAAATCACAAGTCAGTCAAAAATCAGTTCCAACATAAAAAAAAAAAAATGGTGTAATTAAGGAACAACTACTGACAGAAATTTCACTGTGTTAAAAAACAGATATTAGCATTAATAATATTAAAATTGTTGCAAAATTTGTGCTTTACCTGTAAACTGAGCTGAGCGTTTGGCTAATTCGTATGGTTCCTGCCTCTTCGATACCCGGCTCTTTATATTACAACAAATAAACGCTCAGCTCCTCAATAACCCTCTTAAGAGAGTTAGGCGAGTTAAGGACTATGTTTGTATCGGTCTGTATCCGTTTGATGTTTATTTAAGGGCGTGGCTAATTATTAGCCACTAGTCGAAACGACTATGTGGCTATCTTGTAACAAACAAAAAAAAAGCAGCTAAAATTATTTTTAGTCAGTGTTGAAACAACTAGGCCTATGTATAAAACAATGGTTAATAAGTCAAAGTACATGTGGCTTTTGAGTGCCCACTGTTGCTGTACTTAATATCGTTTTATTATCCTGTCATGTTACATAAAACAAGGAAGTTTATTATATAAAATATCTCATTACCATATCCTGTATTTGGACTCACTCGAATTTGAGGATTTTTTGCTAACCTCTACCCTAAATGAACAAAATTAAATAATAAGCATTTAGAGTTCATATTTGGTCCAAACATCAATCATAGTAAACCAAATTTTTTGAGGTCAAAGGTCACCTAATTTGCATATTAATAGCCTTTTAGACAAAAAAAAAGTATATAAAAGATCTGACAATTTTTCTCCTGGGTTTTCATTTAAAAAAAATTCTTTTCACATATATAAATATATGATACAGAATTATGGTAGCACAGAGAAAATTACAAATACTATCATAGCTTATGAAATATAATTTTTTAATAAAAATATTTTTTTTCTCCTCAAAAAATCGCATATTTGTTCTAAATTTCTAAAAACTGGTACACATTTTCCCAAAAGTGGCCATGCTACCCAAATTATATACATAATAGCAAACTACAGTGAAAGTTTTACTCTATTTGGTCAAGGCATTAGGAAGTTATGAGGTCAGAAAGTCAAAATTTTATGAAACTGAGAAATTCAAGGTCAAAGTTTGTATATAATATACTTTATTGTAATTATTGAATATTTTAAATTTCATTTTTCTAATGATTAAAAAAATATCATTCTGAAAGTTTGCCAGGTAGTTAGTATAATAGGTAAAGTTACCAAATCCATCGAAATCTCAATTTTGGGGGATTTTGCCAAAATTAACAAATTAGGGGGTAGAGGTTAGCCTTCTCTTTTCAATAATACTTCTCATAGCTTATTTCTCTTTGTTAGTCTTTTTTTTATCGAAAGGGGAAATGATCATTTATTCATCTAAGTTAACAAAGGCAGATTCTCTTCCCTCCAAAATACTTTCACTTAGTGTTATACCAGTGGTGAAGCAAGAATTTTGCCAGACAGGCCGGGGTCCAAGGTCCCCGGGAGTGAGGCCGGTGTCCCCGACAAAAAAAGTGGGTGTGGTTGGACATCGCTCAAAGTATATCAAAAGTGTTCCAGGGGGCGAAGCCCCCTAAAAATATGACAATTCAGGGGTTTTAAAGGCTTATTTAATCGATTTTGGAGTCTACAAATATGTAAAAAATACATATAAATTTTATTTCTCAACAACGATTTATGGTTTTTCTCGCTGACAAGGGAGTCATGGCCCCCGGCCTCCACACTAGCGCCACCTCTGGTTCATACCTATTCTACCAGATCCAGTTCTGCAGGGAACTTAATCTGGTAGAAGATTTATTTTTAGGGGTACTCAAATTTGGAACATGGGAGTAGGTAATTCTTTTTCATCATTCTTGTAAATTTTAATGTTTTTTTATATTTCTGGGGCAGATGCAGGGGGGCGCAGAGGATGCGATCGCACCCCCCTAAAATGTATGAAGAAAAATAATTGTTGTATTATATTGTTGAATTATTGGTAAGATTTTTAAGGTACATGAGAGTGCAATTTCCGGGCACCCAGAGGTCCATATTCTCAAAAGGGATGCGTTGGTCCCCTCACTTTTCGTGAATGAAAGATATGCCTGAAAATTGTTGACATAAATGCAAAAATGACCCAGGTTTTAATGAAAGAGCGCTGTACAGCCGGAGTACATCGTATTTTATAGTAAGATGCTGGTATCTCTGCCCACAAACATCTGAATTACCTATAATACTCGACTCGAGTGTGCGTGCCTTCATTATAATTTGAAAACTATGAGAAAAAGCGTGCAAACATAAAGTAGTATTTTCTATGTTACATCACAGCGATTAATTAGATCGATGATGATGAATTTTACTATAAGACTGTCATGTCTGGCAATCTAGAGGTACAAATTTTATCTCACTCCCAACTGTGATGGAGCTGAGAGACGTGTGATTCACAGTTTTGAAGTAAGTAAAGTAAATACATCAAAGACAATGTTTTTAAGTTTTATATTCTATGGTAATGAACATCAAACATACTAATTAGATCTCTATGGTTGCCAAAAATAACTAAAAGATCATGAGAATTTGTTGGCGCTTCATTTTGAATACAAAATTTAAAAAGTCTCATTTCCTGCCATCTTGAGGTACTATTTCCTCAAATTTTCTCGCCTCAGCCCCAACCATGGTGGGGCTGAGGGGAATGATGCCACACGGCTTTGGGGTAGGTCGAGTATATTACGGTCGGCAACATTTTACTTTTAAGGCGAGATTTTTTTTTATTCCTTGTTTCGTGTACTTATTAAATTATTATAAAATTGTGTTTTCTTATTTAGCAAATAATTTTGCCAAATACATTTAGATGGAGAAAATTAAAAGAAAATGTTATTGGTGAATGTAAAATAGGATGGTTAAATGCTTCAAATTTATATAATCAGGAAGAAATATACATATCTTACCTTTTAGAGATTTCAAGGCAGTGGGAAGGCGTAATAAAAATTAAGAAATAAATTTTATTTTTTTCTGGAATTTCCACTTTTTTGTGGCAGTCAATGCGCTAAATGGCCAACAATAAAATTTTATTTTTATTCGAATCATCAATATTTGCAGTCGGCGTGTTGCTAAACAAGGTATAAACAAAGTCTCGCCTAAGGACACATAATTTTGTACCATAACTTCCTAACATGGAAATATCTTTCAAGATACAAATGCGACCAATGTAATACAGTATAGCTATTAAGCTACTTTCTCTCTGATTAACCTTGCATCATGAAATAACATTAGGAAAATAATACAAATATTGTAGTCATATTATAAATGAATTTTGCATTGCAAATTATGGCTATAAATTAGTTTTGCCTAAGGTAGTGTTGCCTCAATCGACCCACTTTCGGCCCCCTTTTTGGACATCTCTGGATCCGCCCCTGTATAAAATACTGTGCAACGAGAATGAAAATTCAGAAACGCAAAATGTTTAATTTAGAAACACAAAACTTTATTGCAATGGATATTTTGACTACTCCTGTAGTCTATGTCAATGCCAGTGGTAGCTCTAGGATACATTTCTTGCGGGGAGGGGGGGTGGTGGTAAGCTGATGGAAAGGGGGGAGGGCTTTAGCTTACATGCCTGTGGAAGGGACGGGTTTGTGTCTCCTCCCAAATGCGATTTTTTTTAAAATAGGGAGCTCTGGATGGCCGGAAATGACACTCTACGACTGAGAAAGAATGTTTTAGCTTGGTGTAGGCCAGTTTTGACATTTCTTTTTGGTCCAACTGCCAGACGAGCTCGGCCAGTTGGGGGCTTGACTTGTCCAATGGGGCTCTAAACTTAACTGACCAGTTCTGATTGGTCTCAATCTGAAGCAACCCATTCTCTTATAATTTGTTTTCATAAGAAGTATCTAAAATAAAGTTTAATAAATGCAATGATTTTATTTTCAATATATACATTTTTTTAAATTTAATTAATAATCTAAAACTGAAACTAAACAATCTGTAAATAGCTTGTATTTATCGAAAATTGTGTTTCTGCCAAGACAATTGTTGGCCGGCCTAGCCCATTGTTGTGTCTAGGCCTATAGGCCATTTTTACCATTGTGAATTTCATATACATTATGAATATAGCTACTGTATAATGACACATATCACAATTGTTGAAAAACAGCTTGATCAGCATTATCCAATAGGTCTACAGCATGTCAACTTGTGCGTAACGCATACTCTTACAGTAGAACCCCTCCTGTGGGACACCGCTATTAAGGGGAAACCCTATTAAAGGGGACAGGCTATGAAAGGGACTCTATTTTTCAGTCCTAAAGGCATCTACTTAGTAGGGGTTCTGCTGTCTTAATTTCCCCATAGTAGCAATTAATAAATACAATTGTTTTTATTAAATATACACTTTATTTGATCCTTTCAGGTATATGAAACATGTTATTGAGTGACAAAAGATTACAAGCACAAGTAAAAGGAAACTATGTATGTACATTATATGTGTATGTATCATATGGAATGATTTGATCTACCCGGTAGAATTGCTACGCCTCGTTTCGTAGGCCTACATGCCAACAAATCAAAGATTTGAATCAATGATTGATAAAAGCTGTTTGCCCTCAAAAACAGCACCAGAAGTCAGGGTCAAAGGTGAAGAGACATGGCCTGGCTCAACACAAAGCATATTCAGGTACTCTTCATCTCCAAAGTCAGACATCCCCTTGGCTTTGTCAATCCAAGGGTTCCAAACCACTGCAATGAAAAGAGGAAACAACCAGAGTAAAATCAATGCTTGCATGAGCTACCATTCTTGTGAAGGGTAGTGACACATGAAGGGGCAATATTTAAAAAATTAAATAGCTCATAGTGCTGTGCAGCATCTCTGATTCACTATGTAATTACATATTTACAAAGTATAATTTTAGGGATCCTGCCACATTGTTTTAAATAGAAGATGGTGAATCACATTAATAATAATAATAATAATAGTCTAACAGCGCTCAAAGACCAACAATCTATTGAGTTTTGAAAAGTGACTTAAATTGCGTAAAGGACTTAGACTGATAGATGTGAAATGGAAGCCGATTCCAGATCAATGGTGCTTGTGCAAAGAAACCTATTGGATCCGATGTTAGGTGGGTTTTTGGAATGGATAACGTGGGTCCATTTCGGAACGAAGTCCTGGGCGTTAAGGAACATGAATTTATATAATGCTTTGTAAATATGTAGGAGCAGAGCCATGAATACATTTATAGATTATGGTTGATATTTTGTAGATGATACATTGTTGTATTTGAAGCCAGTGAAGTTTTGAAGGTTGTAGTTAATTTTATCTCACATGTTGAATTACAGCAGGAGTCCCGGGTTCCACATGTGAATACTTTTTTTTTCTCACGCAGATCCAAACATTTACAGTTATATAATAATATGACATATATATAGTGCATATCGCGATAAATACCTCTATGTACTTTAAATTATTACTCCAAGATCAAACACCTATGGAACACATCCTCAGCCCCCTGGGGGCACACAATTCCATGAGTGGCTAGAATCAGCACTTGGTATTAGATTCTACTATGTACCCATTTATACTCCTGGGCCATGGAGATGAACAAACGTAAGATAAAGTGCCTTGCTCAAGGACACAAGCGATGTGGATGGTTTAAACCCCCTGACTGAGCCACAACCATTGTGCCAACCACTTCTACAGATTACAGACAGAATAAATGCGAGATTAGTGTTCATTTCTTTAAATTTATTATGTATCCGTATCAATTTCTGCGTCTATATTTCCATTTGCCTCACAACTGCATCTCCCAGATATACAAGTATCAATGCAAATGAATAAGCATCATTTAAAGTCGACTATATATATA